>NC_048306.1:53619002-53900582 GCF_013100865.1 Trachemys scripta elegans | reverse complement strand
GGGGGGGGGGGGGGGGGGGGGGGACCCGAGCCACGGGGACCGGGCCGGAGCCGGGCCCCGGGGGCCGGGCTGGAGCCAAGCCGGGCCAGAGCCGCTGGGGCCTGCGGGAACGGAACGGGCCGCGCCTCCCCGGAGCCCTTCTCCCGCCCCCACCACCACCACCCCCACCCCAGCTTACTTCGTGCTGCTGGCCCGCCCCTGCTTCGTCTCAGACTTCCCGCGAATCTTTGATTCGCGGGAAGCAGGGGAGGGGGTGGGGCGTGCAGGGGAGGGGAGGAGGGGGAAGTGAGATGGGGGCGCTGCAGTGGGAGCGCAATACTCTCTATTCCTCTCGGAGAGGTGGAGTACATGCAGCGCTGCAACCACGGAGATACAGCGCTGCAAATGCCTTGCCAGTGTGGACGGGGAGTGAATTACAGCGCTGGGGGCGGCTTTACAGCGCTGTAACTCGCAAGTGTAGCCAAGGCCTCAGTCTATCACAGGCCCTGGTCTAACACCTATTGAAGTCATTGCCCTCAGTGGGCTTTGGATCTGGCTTCTAAGGAGAATGCTGCTATACAGCTACCAAGTTATGTCTGCCTATAGTTGGAGTATGGCCTAGAGGGGAATGCATAGCTAAGTGCCTCATTACCAGGATGAGTATTGGCCTTAACCCATCTTCTCTCAGACACGCCCACTTTCTGCTCCATCTTGTCTTTTTTACCCCATTTAATTAAATAATAATTAATTAATAGCTTTTCTATGGTGCCTTTCTTCTATAAATCTCAGAATCATTTACCAAGGAAGATACGCATTACTTACTCAGATGCTGAGTGTACAAAGACTTGCGCCTGTGTTAAAGAACGTATGTGTGTGCAACTTTGCAAGTCTGGTGCCTTAGGGTACGGCTGCCCAGCCACAGCATTGAGCCTCCCAGCCCAGGTTGGCAGACTTGGGTTGCAGGGGATCATGCTAGCGCTCTAAAAATGCTGTGTAGAGAGTGGTTTGAAGGTGTAGCTCAGGTGGTGGGTCAGGCTCTGAAGGCCACCCCTTCCCTAGGCCTCAGAGCCCAAGGTGTAACTTCAGAGTGCTGTCTACACCGCCACTGTTGGAACGCTAGCATGAACCCTGCTAGCCCAAGGCTGTCGACACAGGCTGTCGTGGGATATTCAGACATATCCTTAGACTGTACGTTCTTTGGTGGGAAAGGCACACTTTTCAGTGTAGCGCCTAACACAAGGGGGCGCCAGTCATGCCTGGGGTATCTAGCTGCTACCCCAATACAAATAAATACATTCAATTGTATTTCTTCTTATAAACATCATCATCACAGTTGTAAGGGAGCAGGCAGGAACTGGGCCTGAGAGTTCCTACGACTCAGTGCAGAGCACTACACCTATTGCTTAACTTTATTTGCGCCTACCTGACCTGTAGCCAGTGCTCAGACTTGCTCAGGCAAGCACTTTGTTGTGCACAACAGTCACCAGATCTAGATCTGACTCATCAGCCTCTGTGGCAGAGGATGTCTGTTAAAGATCAGATCCATGTTTGCTAATAAGTAGCACAGGAAATATTTTAAAAGCCTTGTAATAGCCACACTGAGACTACTAGAATGGTGCAAACATGATTAATACAATCAGACTAATGCTACAGGCTGGTGAGACTTTCAGGACCTTCTGAGGAATGTCGACATGTGAGAACTAGTCAGTGTCAATTATTTTGCTCTAAATGCTGACAAGCACTGTGAACCCTTAACCTACTTGCTTTGGACATGGCTCTGAAACTTCAACACCATTTCTCCAATGTAGTTCATAGTTCATCAGGATTTAACTTTATATACAATGAGAAAAACCAAAGATAAGGAGCGCTCTCACCTGCATACTGAACATGTCCACACCCACATTCTTGAAGAAGGGTAATTATGTTTTTTAAACCTCCCCAGGTGTCTCTTTTCATGCGTACAGCCAAGAGGTGCAATAGTTTTGTTTTAATACTGCTGGTGCACAAAGAAATATCTGCATTTTTAAAGGGAATTTAAAATATCTTTCCTTAAGGGCTTGTGTTCACAAACATTTAGTTCATGACAAGCTGGCGTGTGTATCTACCCCACACTAGCCTGCCACGGATTTACTGTCCCCAGGGACGGTCCCTTCCAACACACATTAACAGTTTGTTATTGTATGTTGATCTAGCTTTCTTTGAAACGGAACTAGATCAAAGCACATTAACAAATGGTTAATGCCTGTCAGCAGGGTCCATGTGGACAGTTAGTCTTCAGCAGGCTAATGGTGGGCAGATTCACACCCCAGCTTGCCATAAACAAATAAATTGTGTACACAAACCTTAAGGCCATAATACCGTGTTAGTGTTGGTATTTTTCTATTATACAGTAGTGGGCTAGTGAGAGGCAGTATAGCCTAGTGGGTTGGGCACCAGACTAGCAGTCAGGAGACCTAGGTTCAATTACCAGCTCTTCTGCTGATCTTGAATAGGTCATTGCTCTCCCTGGGCCTCAGTTTCCCCTTCTGTAAAAAGAGGGATAAAGTAAAGTTCTTTGAGAGAGCTAGTGATGAAAGGTGCTGTATAAGATTATTACTGCTAGTATGTATTTATCAAACCCAACATGTGAAAGATGTCAAGATCTCTGAGACTCCTGGGAAACCTTGAGATAGCTGAAATATCCATAGATATTAATAAGAATATTTAGATTTTGTTTGAAAACACAAAACGCAGGTGTTTTTCCTCCCAGAGCTTAGAGGTGCAATATTACAGACTATTAGCAACCCTCTGCTGCTTGTTTACAAGAGGCCCTGGGAGTAGTTGGCTTATGGTTATAAAGGCTTGTTCTTGAGCTGGATGAGAGGACTGTCAAATGAAGTTGACTGGTTTGTAATAGCAAACGCCAAATCATACACTTACAAAATGAATAGACTTTTAAAACCTTCTTATTTATCATGACTTATTGCTGCAAAAAGATAATCACAATTAACTATCGTAATTTCTAATGTATAGCACTTACACAAGAAGTTTATACAAAGTGGCACTAAGATACAATTACTCGTTCTGTTTTTACATATTGAACTGTATACTCAGTATACTGTATATTGAAAATAATCTTGTGCATCTAACCAGTATATTTTACTCCAAAACCAAAACAATTAAATATCAGCATTTCTAATCTAAAGGCTAAATATGTTCATGCTACTATGACGTCTGAAAAGTATGTTTTATTTGCTGAGAAAATCAAAACAACTGTTAAATTTCTTACCTGCCCTCACCCTGCACATCAAATAGATGAAGAAGAAATACAGCTTCAGCATGTGGAATAGGTAAGTCAATCACCATGTAACATCCTCGTTCAAACAGAGAGAAGAGTACTGCAATTCAGGGCTTCCACAATTTCTTTACCATGTGTTTGCTCGCTTTCATATAACCACTAAACTGCCTACTCAGGTGGTGTCGGTAGGTGTGGTGACAAGCAGGAAGTTAATATACAAGGAATAGCCCTTAAACACTCAAATCCAGGCCTGTACTTCTTTAAAGGGTGAGGCAGTTTCTAATCTTACAGGGTTATTTCTTTTAATTTATTCTGATCTGGGGAATGACTAAGCCAAGCCATGGCAGTTGTGTAATGTATATTGAATAGCAGTTTGGTTTGCTGTGTTGAAATTAGGGAGATTATTGCAGGTCTCTTTTTTGCCTTTTGCAAGGAATGCCAAAAAGGCACCAAAGAGTACAGTTGTTTCTGCAGGTCTGATACACACCTGGCAGGACCAGCCTTGGCTTCACACGATCCTTCGGGCCCCTATGAAGACATCCCCTTGACTCCATTTCCCTATAGCACGCCTATCCCCACCTATCTCTTAGCGGCCTGAGCCCAGCCTCCCCTGCTGTGAGGCTGTGTCCCTTCTAGTGGCTGACCCTCCTGCGTACACACTTTGGAGCCAGGAGAGAGTCCCAAAGCACAGAATTCTGAGCAAGGGAGGACACTTGCGGAATTCAGTCTGTGCTGCAGCCTGCAGCAGGGTTGTGACACTCATGGATCTGGCAGCCCTGTCTGCAGGGGTCAGTCCTGGGTCCGGTACTAGTCAATATTTTCATTAATGACTTTGATAACAGAGTGGACAATATGCTTATAAAATTGGCAGATGACACCAACCTGGGAGGGGCTGCCAGCACTTTGGAGGACAGAATTCGAATTCAAAACAATGACAAAATGGCGAGTGGATCTGAACAGGGCCGGCTTTAGGCCGATTCAGCCGATTCGGCTGAATTGGGCCCCGCGCCAAGAGGGCCCCACACTGCAGCTGTCCACCCCGCCCCCAGCTCACTTCCCCGGCCCCTCCTCCCCTCCCCTGAACGCTCCGCCCCCTCCCCTGCTTCCCGCGAATCTCTGATTCGCGGGAAGTCTGAAAAGAAGCAGGGGCGGGCCAGCAGCACAAGGTAAGCTGGGGTGGGGGTGGGAGTGGTGGGGGCGCGAGAAGGGCTCCGGAGAGGCGCGGCCCGTTCCCGCAGGCCCCAGCAGCTCTGGCCCGGCCCGGTCCCTGCAGCTCGGGTCGGCTCCGGCCCGGTCCCCGCGGTGTGGCTCGGGTCCCGCCCCCCCCCCCCCCCCGCAGCGTGGTGCAGCTCGTGTCCCGTCCCCGCCCCGTGGCGCGGCGCGGGTCCCGTCCCCCCCCCCCCCCCCTCCCCCCCCGCGGCGGGGGCCCCCCCCCCCCCCCCCGCGGCGCGGCTCGGGTCTCTCCCCCCGTCCCCCCCGTGGCGCGGCGCGATTCCTGGGGGCGGGGCTTGCAGCAAGCCCCGCCACCAGGAATCGGGCCCCGCTCTTGCTAAAGCCGGCCCTGGATCTGAATTCAGCATAGATGGTACCCTTCCAGTCCTACATTCTTATGATTCCTGCAGCCCAGCTCTGATAATGAAAGGGAAGGTAGCTCCCTTTTATGGACACCTAGCCAGTTAGCTATAAAATCCCTATTAGTAGCTGTTCTCTACTTGTTTTACCTGTAAAGGGTTAAAAAAGCCCATAGGTAAAAGGAAGGGAGTGGGCACCTGACCAAAAGAGCCAATAGGAGGGCTAGAGCATTTTAAAATTGGGAATAAATGTTCCCTTTGTCTGTCTGTTGTTGTTCTCCAGAGAGAGGAGACAGAGCTGGGACTATGCTGTAAAAAGCTTTAAGCCAGGTATGAAAAACCATCAAATCATACCTAGAACTACTCATTTGAACCCCAGATATGTAAGCAGATCAGGAAATGTCTAGGAAGACGTGATTAGGTTTATCTCTTTTATTTCTTTATGGATTGTGGACTACTCTCTGCTAAACCCAGATGCTTTTGTTTTGCTGAGAGCACAACTCAGTGGATCCTAGATGGGAAGCCCAAAACTGTAATCGAGGCAAGGGAGATCGGAGCCAAATGTGTGGAGATGGCAGCAGAGAAGAAGAAAGCTAGAAGCAGTTGGTGGGGATACCAGAAGGGGCAACCCGAGATGACACCCCAGCATTGGAGTCAGCCCAAGGCCCCACCTTGCAAGGAGGAGCCCTCCACACAGCCAGGGAAACCCCAGATGCCCTCTCCTCCCACCATCCCACAGTCCAACTACCCACCTCGCCCCAGCCCACAATCAGTCTGGGCAGTGCTTCAAATGTAATAAGCTGGGGCATGTGAAGGCCAACTACCCAAAGAGCACCAGCCGACTGCAACTTATTACCCCGAAGTCCCACCGAGAACCTTCAGGCCCAGATGCCTCGCAAATACCCCCAAAGCAAAGGGAAACTGTGAGTGTGGGCAGCAGGAAGAGTACTGCATGGAGAAACACTGAAGCACAGGTGTCAGCTATCCACCAATCCCTGGTGGACCCCAAATTCATCAACCCAGAGGCCCAACTGATGGTGCAACCCTTTAAGGCTAACTCTTTTAATTTGCCTACAGCCAAGTTGCCTGACCAGTACAAGGGCTGGTCAGGAATATGGACTTTTGCAGTCTATGACGCTTATCCCATTCCCATGCTGCTGGGAGAAGATTTAGCCAACCATGTATGGCTAACAAAAAGGGTGGGGATGGTCATCCGCAGCTAGGGTGACCAGATGTCCCGATTTTATAGGGACTGTCCCAATGGGGTCTTTTTCTTATATAGGCTCCTATTACCCCCCAACCCCTGTCCCGATTTTTCACACTTGCTGTCTGGTCACGCTACCCGCGGCCAGGCTAAATAGGCCTCCACACCTAACTCCATTCCTGAGTCTCCTACAGGGACCCAGCCAGAGGTGGTGAAACCAAACCCCAGACCAGAGTCTATGGCAGCAGTTGTAGATCCAGTTCCTGGGACCCAGCCAGAACCAGCCCAAGAATCTTACAGCCCAACAGCCTGAGCCCTGTGAGCTGTGGGATTTTAATTGCAGCGTAGACATAGCCTTAGAATCTGAGCATGTGAATGAGACTCACCAGCCAGACACCAGGGAAAGAATTCTCTGTAGTAATTTAGAGCCCTTCCAATCTAGCATCCCATCTCCAGCCATTGGCAATATTTCATAGAATCATAGAAATGTAGGGCTGGAGAGGCCCTCGAAAGGTCATCATGTCCAGTCCCTGCACTGAGGCAGGATCAAGTAAACCTAGATCATCCTCACAGGTGTCTGTCCAACCTGTTCTTAAACACCTCCAAGGATGGGGACTCCACAACCTCCCTTGGAAGCCCATTCCAGAGTTTAACTATCCTTATAGGTAGAAAGTTTTTACTAATATCTGATCTATTTCTAACCATCAGAGGGGTGAAATATTGGAACAGCCTTCCGAGGGAAACGGTGGGGGCGAAGGACCTGTCTGGATTTAAGAATAAGCTAGATAAGTTTATGGAGGGAATGGTTTAATGGGATAACATGATTTTAGTCAAATGAACAGCGTGCCATCGCTGGTAAATAGTATCAATGGCCAATGAGGGTCTGGCTGGAGAATCTTGCCTACATGCTCGGGATTCTACTGATCGCCATATTTGGGGTCGGGAAGGAATTTTCCTCCAGGGTAGATTGGCAGAGTCCCTGGAGGTTTTTCGCCTTCCTCCGCAGCATGGGGCAGGGGTCGCTAGCTGGAGGATTCTCTGCTACTTGAAGTCTCTAAACCACAGGATTTGGGGACTTCAACAGCAGAGTCAAGGTAAAGGGGTTGGGACGGCTTTGTGGCCTGCATCATGCGGGATGTCAGACTAGATGATCATAATGGTCCCTTCTGACCTTAAAGTCTATGAGTCTATGAGTCTAAATCTCCCTTGCTGCAGATTAAGCCCATTGCTTCTTGTCCTACCTTCAGTGGCCATGGAGAACATTTGATCACTGTTCACTTTATAACAGCTTTTAACATATTTGAAGACTGTTATCAGGTCCCCCCTCAGTCTTCATTTCTCAAGACTAAACATCCCAGTTTTTTAACCTTTCCTCATAGGTCAGGTTTTCTAAATCTTGTGTCCTTTTTGCTGCTCTCCTCTGAACTCTTTCTAATTTGTCCACATCTTTCCTGAACTGCGGTGCTCAGATTTGAACACAGTTCTCCAGCTGAGGCCTCTCCAGTGCTGAGTAGCATGGGACAATTATCTCCCATGTCTTATATAGGACACTCCTGTTAACACACCTCAGACTGATATTAGCCTTTTTTGCAACTGCATCACATTGTTGACTCATATTCCGTCTGTGATCCACTGTAACCACCAGATCCTTTGCAGCAGCACTACCATCTAGCCAGTTACCTCCCATTTTGTAGTTGTGCATTTGACTTTTCCTTCCTAAATTAAGTACCTTGGACTTGCCTTTATTGAATTTCATCTTGTCGATTTCAGACCAGTTCTCTAATCTGTCAAAGTCACTTTGAATTCTAATCCTATCATCCAAAGTGCTTGCCACCCTTCCCAGCTGGGTGTCATCACATATTTTATAGGCATACTCTCCACTCCATTATCCAACTCATTAATTAAAATATCGAATAGTACCAGACCCAGAAGGGACTGACTACTTCAACTAGTGAAAGGCATCTCTACAAATCTAAAATCACAAGGCAATAGCTGATGTAGAACAGCCATCTGGTAACCATTTTCCATATGTGCAACATGCAGATAATGCCTGAAAGAGGTAAGAAAACCAGTAACAAGAGATTTTCCCATTTCCCCATTAAATTCTATTTATTTCATTCACCTGGGCTGCACAGCTTAGAGCAAATGATCAGCTAGCACGCATTTATCAGAATTTGAAACATTTCTGGTCATGGGACACCGAATAGAAGTTGAATTAAAGGGTATTATGCGGAAGTGTGAAACAAATATCTAAATCTGTATGATATCTATGAATCTTATAGAATTTGTCAGTGTCAATAATAATCTACTTTTCAGACTTGGTTACTTAACAAGTAATGAGGAAGCCATGTTCATTGACGGACAAGCACATGTACGCAAAATGTGACAAGTATCAGAATTTCAGTTAGGAAATACTGAAGAAGCAATATCATTGTTTGCATGCAAAGCACAGCCTACATGAAGGAAATGATGACGTAAGTCACTCATAATTCAATCATAGCTCATGTTTTTATAATCCCTTCCTGGTCATTTTGGAGGCAGAGATGCTCCTCACATTCGAAACAGAGATATCAGGGCTCCTCCATCCAAAATGTAACAACCAGGGAAGGAAATCTCTACATTAAGACTAAGATTAAAGCATCATAATTGTTTTTCCATTTAAATTAAGTTAGAGCTCTAGAAAAAAATAACTAACTCATTGGAGATGAATAATCATGACACACTCGTTTGCATTTGTGGTGGGACTGGTTAGCATTCTTCCAGACCTCATTGCCATGTACAGGAGGTAAACAGAAACTTGAGATATGAACATTTTCAATCAGCCATGATGGGGGATTATTCTCTGGTCTCAATTTGTATTATAGCTGATAGAACGTGCCAGCCAATCAGAATACTGGATGGCTGATTTCTTGATAAACCATAAGATTATTAATAAAAGTATTAGATTTTAAAATCTGTTATTAGAAGGAAAGCTATTTCTGAGGTCTTCCCAACAGTTCATTGTCTTGTATCTCCTTCTATGAAGGCTCTTCTGGGAAGTGGGAGTCAGTCTGTGCTATTTTTCAGTGTTTCCAGCAGGCCTCATTGTCCTTCTTTCACTCCCCCTCATCCTTTCCTACGAATATTGCACCTCTTTTACATGAATGCAGTCAGCGCTTCGGAAAGGGCATCCCTTTCCATGTGCCTATGCCAGGGCAGCAGCACTCCAGTTGAAGAAAGAAATCCAATCTTATTGCAAGAATTCCAGTTAGCCAATACAGCCTATCATGACAGTGACACAGAATGAGCTGTGCTGCTACAGGAACAGTACTGTCATGGATAAGCGATTTTCTGCTTTGCAGAAGCACATCACAAGCCTACAGAAATGCAGCTCTTTAGTCACATAATGGGCAATAGTCATTCTAATGCACAAGCTATGAAATTTTTGCATTTTTCTGTGCCAAATCCAGTATTTAGGAAGAAGCAGAACGCCATTACCTCTTTTCCTATATTCTCAAATTTTGGAACAACTTGTCTCACAAAATTCTCCTATTATAAGAATACGTATTCTTTATAACAAAAGCTATGCTAAATGCAATTGTGAACGTCATCACTGGATAATGAATATGAACATGGTCAGCCTAAAGTCCCATCTTTCAACAAACCTACATCCTAATCCCATAAAGGCATTGTGACAGTCTGTACCCTTGCATTTACCCCTTGCACACTGTTGTAATAATCTTTGTACAAGGTTTCCCTTGGGAGGGATCATATGAAAACTCATAATTTGCTGATCATTATTGTCCTGGTAAAATATGTGTGGCGCCTTTGTATGTAAATTTATGAGATTCCACTGTATGGTGTTACTAAAACATGTTCCAAGTCTGGGGGGGTGGCCAAATCAGTTCCCCAGAGACAAGGGCAAGCTGACATCTCAGCCAGGTTAAACAAGTTAAAATGGGCCATCACCTGCTAAGTGGCTATTCATTGGCAGGAAAAGGGATATGAGTGAAAAAATCTAAATATTAACAAGGAAACAGCATGGAGTTCCCATCTACACAGTCTGCCTGTCACCATGGTCCCAGCTGAAGATGCTTCTCAAAGGACGGAGTGGTTTTTCGCCTTCCTCTGCAGCGTGGGGCACGGGTCACTTGCTGGAGGATTCTCTGCACCTTGAGGTCTTTAAACCACGATTTGAGGACTTCAGTAACTCAGGAATAGGTTAGGTGTTTGTTACAGGAGTGGGTGGGTGAGATTCTGTGGCCTGCGTTGTGCAGGAGGTCAGACTAGATGATCATAATGGTCCCTTCTGACCTTAAAGTCTATAAGTCTATGAGACTATAAAAAGGAGAGTAGATCCCCAGAAGATCCAGTCCCACCCTGATCCTCATTTTTCACACTTGCTATCTGGTCACCTTAGATGAAGAACATGGAGCTGCAGCAGGTGCAGATGTGGGCTGGGGGCAGGACTCAGCATTAATGAGTTAGAATGTTGGAGTTTGGGGAGAAGCTGGAAGCTCTGCACCATGGGGCAGCAGCGAGAGCCTCTACAGGGAGCAGAGTCCCTGACTGTGTGCTGGGGACAGCTGGCAGCATGGCAACTCTCTCTCTCTCTCTCTCTCTCTCTCACAGACACACACACACGGGTTACCATCCGTCCGTATTTCCCCGGACATGTCCAGCTTTTTCATCTTTAAATAGCCGTCCGGGAGGAATTGGTAACAAGGTTAAAAGGTCCGGGATTTTTCCCCCTCCCCTCCCTCCCTCCCTTCCATGCAGAGTGCGGCATGGTTGATTGGGTGGCTGGGCCTGATTGAGCCGCTCCCATTGGCCTCCAGCAGCCAGAGCCCCTCCCCTGCTCCCCCCCCTGCTGCCTTAGCACTCTGCAGGGGAGGCGTGTTTTGCCTCCACGTGGAGAAGCCAGCATCTGACCGACATGGGCATGGTAAGGGGAGTCCCGGGGGGCAGTCAGGGAGCAGGGGGAGGGTTAGATGGGTCGGGTGTTCTGGGAGTCCTGTCAGGGGGGCAGGGGTGTGGAGAGGGGTTGGGACAGTCAGGGACAGGGAGCAGGGGGAGTTAGATAGGTCGGGGGTTCTGGGGGTCCTGTCAAGGGGCGGGGAGTGGTTGGATGAGTCGTGGGAGTCCCGGGAGTCTGTCTGGGGGTGGAGGTGTGAATATGGGGTGGGGGGGCAGCAGGTTATATTCTTGTGTGGTGCCCGGGCTCCAGCAATATCCAGGGCTGGGGGCCCTGCTCCAGCAATATTTGGAGCTGGGTCTCTCCCTGGAGCGGGCCCCGGCCTCCACCTGCCACTCCCCCTCCGCGTGCCCCCCCCCCCCGCGGGTCTCTGCCCGAAAGAAAGCAGCGTGCGCCTCTCCCATGCCTGCTTGTGCTGCTGCAGTAGCACATTCCTAAGCAGAGCCCTGCTCCCTGGAGCAACTGCTGTCTGCTGCCCCAGGGTCCTAGTGCCCCCCGCCACTAATGGCAAGGTAGGCTGCCCTTACCCTGCCCTTCCACCCTAGCCCTGAGCCTCTCCAACGCCCCAAACCCCTCATCCTCAGCCCCAGCCCTCATCCCCCTGCACCCTAATCCTCTGCCCCAGCCCTGAGCCCCCTCCTGCATCATGAACCCCTCATCCTCAGACCCATAGCCCTCACCCCTGCATCCCCTCCTATCCCCAAACTCCCTCCCAAACCCCCTCCCCCTTCCCACACACCCCCTCCTGCCCTCAAACTCCCTCCCAAAGCCTGCACCCCCTCCCTTTGCACTGCCTCCCACCCCCAAACTCCATCCCAGAGCCTGCACTCCTCACCCCCTCCTGCACACCCACCCCCTGCCCCAGCCCAGAGCCTGCACCCAGCACCCAAACTCCATCCCAGAGCCTGCACCCTGCACCCCTCCTGCACCCTAATCCCCAGCCCAGGACCTGCACCCCAGACCTCCTCCCCCCACCAAACCCCCCTCCCAGAGCCTTAGGCAGATGGGGGGGCAGAGTTGGGGGGAGCGGGTTCTGGGCACCACCAAAATTTCTACAAACCTGCCACCCATAAGGGTCGGGGCAGTCAGGGGACAGGTACAGTCCTAGGGGGGTAGTTAGGGTGGGGGTTCTCAGGATGGGGCAGTCAGGGGACAAGAAGCAGGGGGGGTTGGGGGTTCTGAGGGGGGCAGTCAGGGGGTGGGAAGTGGGAGGGAGTGGATGAGGGTGGGGCGGGGCTAGAGCAGGGCTCCCCACCGCAGTGTCCTCTTTTTTGATTGTGGAAATATGGTAACCCTAACACACACACACAAGGGAGAGCAGGCAGCATGGTAACTATCTCACACACACACACACACACACACACAGAGGCGGGGGGGTGAGTCAGGGGAGTTCAAAAATGAAAAACAGACCTGAGACCATATTTCAATCTTTTTAAATCCATCTCCTGCTTTGGGGGCCAATCTTGTGGTTAATGAGGGATCTGATCCCTGGCGTTTGAACTTCTGGGGCTGGCCATGCAGAGGATAGGAGCTAAGCAGAGAAATTTCAGAGCAGAGGCCTGCAAGAGGGAAAGAATCTTTGTGCCCAGAGTTGCTGAGCAATGTCTGTTCCTGAGTTTTTACCTTGTGTTCATTACAGTTGTTTATATTTTTTCTGGATGATTTTGGCCTCTTATTTCAGTCCTTCAGTTTGCTGAATTTTCAGTTGTCAAAGGTCAATGCACACTTCTCAAGGGCTTAACCTGACCAAGGCAACTGAAAAGGCAATAAAGGCACTGAGAATATGAGATCAAAAGCCTGTCAGAGTTTGTCGGTGTTGCCTGACACTGCTCTCCTCCCCATGAGCAGGGGCTAGTTGGAAGCTGCATAAGAAGGGGTTAATTGAATTCAAGCTGCCTTGCTGCTGGATCATTAACACAGCTGACTTAAAGGAAGTGGAGGCTGCTCTTTCCTGGGAGGGAGGGGAGGCTTTATAATAGGTTCAGCTGTTTAAGTGGTGCCTTGGCAGCAGGCATCCTGTAGAAGTGAGTTGAAAGCATGTACTGTGAGTAACTGCAGAGGTGGGAAATAATGTGGTTGAGCAGAATCCAGGTGTGGTGACTCAGGGGCCAAACTTTGAGCCTTTCCTGGGTTGTGATGCTCCATGCAAATTATTTAATGAACTGATTTGTGTATAAGCACAAACTTCTCATTTAAAAAGTGTGGCGGTGATGAAAGGACTGCCTTGACAGGCCTGGTAGATGAAGTCCTCTGTCTGTAGGTCAAGCTTCCAACACCTGTGACCTCTGCCAGTGTGCCTTATCCTGCTATCCCTGGGTAGGGTATGGGAGAGGACTTACCCCATGGGTAACTGGGGTCCTGTAGTCTTCATGGCCCATGAAGTTCTTGGCCTCTCTGCTAATGGGAGAGTGGTGGTGAGTCTATGCTGCAGGAACTGGACTGGCCCTAACACACTCACTTCATCCATGGCCACTAAACAGCCAGTTGAGGAGAACACTTTGTAATCACTCCAGAACTGGGCTAGATTCAAAGTGCCGTTATACAGGTGGAAAGCTTTATAGATGATTAGCAGCATTAGATGAGCATTTCCTAACTTGATTGATTGACTTTACAACCTTAATAATGTTCTTTTAATGCAGCTTTTCAGTGTAACTTCTTGGCTTTTCTTACAGTTGCACATAATGTAATTTTTTTTAAAACCTTTTCACTGTAACTCCCTCCACACCTAGCATGCTGGTTTGGAGCTTCACCCGTCAGCGCAGATGTCTGTCCCTTGGACTACCAGGCTAACTATGCTGGCTGGGAGCAGGAGGCTGTTCTTATGTGAAACTATCCACTAGAGGAGGATGCATAAATTTACTGTTTCAGTGTGTTATGTAAGCATGAGTAGCCCATTTTACTGACTGTGTAGCTAAGAAGAAAGACATGGACTGTCCTTTCTGAGAGGCAGTGTAGCTCACTGGAGGGAATTTGGGTTTGCTGTATTCAAAGACCTGGGTTCTGTATTCAAAGACCTGGGTTAATTCTCAATGGTATATGAGCTGTTCAGTAACATTTGGGAAGGATACTTGCTTACCACCAGTCAGTAAAAATGAGATTAGTGCTCCTGCCTCTCAGTGTGCTGCATGTTCCCTTAGGCTGTGTAAAAGCTATTGTAATGAGGAAGCAGCAGGATCATCATCCCTTTTGTCTGTGTCCCATCTGGAATGTGAGCTCTGTGTGACCTGATGAAGTGAGACACCGGGACATACGCACAAGAGGACCTATAATGTTGAGGGGGTTTTAGTATGGTGGCAGAAAACTGTTGTGTGTCAACTGTGGATGGGAAGTTGTGATCTTCAACAGCGTAGAACTGTTCCAAATCTAAATAGATGTTCATGAGGACAGAAAAATGCATCTCTCCCTGCCAGACCCCTCAGTCCTGCTGCAAAACAGTTCTTGTCCACTTTTCATACAGAAGGTGTCAGGCACCCTTAAGACAGGGGTTACTACTGCTCTGCCATAATCACCTTTTCCCATGGGGGCACCAGCAGGGGTTGAACTTATGCTTTCCAGCTCTGATGCATAGACTTTCTTCCACTTCAGCTACAACATTGGTGGAAACAGTCTGTTTGCAATGTGAACCAGCCTGTAGCGGGGGACACACTTTACCAGTGGGATTTACAATTCTTTGAGATAGCACCAGAATGTTGAGCACCCATACTGAGTTCTTTTCCTGCAACGGGGGTGTGCTGTTGTGTCTAGAGAAGCACAACCAAACACACTTTGGTACAACTGCACTGAAAGGGAGTGTGGCAAAATGTTGGAGATCTGCATCGGTCACAGTAGTGTATGGGTTTCTGTTCCTGAAGTGACATTGTGCAAGTTCTTACACCATCTATAAATGGGTGGAGGATAGCTGCCTCACTTAAGGTAGAGGATGTGAGAAGCACTGTGGAGTGCACAAACACTAATAGCAAGAACTCATAGCCTTCTGACTTCTACAGGATGTGTGTGGGGAAAGTATCCCTCTAAGGCAGTGGTTCCCAAACTTTAACAACCCGTGAACCCCTTTCACTAAAATGTCAAGTCTCGCGAACCCCCTCCTAAAAATGAATATTTCCAGGGATTTTCTCCTTTACCTGAATATAAATTATAAAAGCAGTGATCTTGGACATTTGTTTTTATGACATGCTTATTACACACTATTTATTATAATTATTTATTATTTATCATTACAGTATTTTTATTACATTATGAAAACAGCAACATTCTTCCAAGATCTCACTTTCGTAGCTTGCATCACTTTGAATAAGCCTGTTATAAGACAAGGCTCCTATATTTCAACAAGGAGCATCAGATATGAAACAGCATGAAGGTATTTAAGAAACCAACTCAAAGAGTTCCTCCTACACAAGCATTCAGGTCTTGAGCAGTCTAGGCAAACAATGCACATTACAACAAAGCTTAAACTTGTTCTTCATAATAATTTTAAAAACAATACTGTCTATTTAAGTTTAAAAACAGCAAAAAAAATCCACCTCCCTTTCCATTTCTTATAAAAAGTCTTGAAGTTTAAATCTCCTCAATGTGATAGATAGGCTTGCTTTGATCTGCTTAGCTCTTGGAAGTCCAGGGACTCCAGGCTGCTGTCCTCGTGCTGTCCATGGTCCCTAGGGACAGCTCTGTCTGCCATTAGGAAATTTTTTCCGAGAACCCCCTGTAATCTTTCTTGAACCCCCAGGGGTTCACGAACCCCAGTTTGGGAACCACTGCTCTAAGGGCTGGTCCACACTAACCCCCCACTTCGAATCAAGATACGCAACTTCAGCTACGTTCTTCAGGTAGCTGAAGTCGAACTATCTTAGTTCGAACTTGCCGCGGGTCCACACGCGGCAGGCAGGCTCCCCCGTCGACTCTGCGTACTCCTCTCGCCGAGCAGGAGTACCAGCGTTGACGGCGAGCACTTCCGGGATTGATTTATCTAGACAAGACGCGATAAATCGATCCCAGAAGATCGATTGCTTACCGTCAGACCCGGAGGTGAGTATAGACATACCCTAAGATGTAACACCTTTTCCCTGAGATGTTGGCAGGAGTGCCAGAGCTATCAAATACGTCTGAGCAGCTCTGGGTGACTGTGTTTGAGACTATGGTGTTCTTTGCAACTAAGAGGTGATATTGGTTAAAGTTTCAAGTTCCTGCAGCCTTGTGTGGGGTGGGCTGGAGGAAATGATGCCTACTTACAAAGACAAAACGTCCCAAGAAAAATGAATTTCCTAGCTATGAAAACAAGAGAATATACTGCTTAGTGTGTGTGTGTGTGTGTGTGTGTGTGTGTGTGTGTGTAGAATGGCAAACCTGTATTACTACTACTGATGAAACTGTAAATTAATATGAAACTCAAACATTAAGGTTCCCACAGTAATGTTAACTGTGCCACATTACACATTATATATTTAAATACTATTTTGTGCAATGGCTGTGGGAACTTTAACTGTACATGTGCAGCCAGTATTCTATTTTATTTTTGTTATGTACAATGTTAACAACTTATAATGGGTTCTAAATGAGCCGTAACAACTCTGGAGTCATTGTTGAATTAAGAAAGGGCTAATAACGGAAATATGACACCTAAAGCAGAAGTCATAATACTATGACTATTATATAATTGTGTTGTGACCTCATCTGAAATATTGCAATAAGTTCTGGACAGCTCTTAGCAAAGATGTAGTAGAATAGAGGAGGTCAGTTCAAATTATTAGAAGCTGTACAGGCCACCACTCTGTAATGCACCCAATACAGGTTGCCAGTGGAGGACCTTGATCACCAAAAGTCGCAAGCACTTATCAGATTAAGCTGAAGGATCACCTCTTTTAGTTTAGTATGTTCCATGGCTCAACCATGAGCAGGAGACATGATTGTACAAATCACTGGTATGCTCTACTCAGTAATGGGGTACCGCTAGATTAGCTGTATTACATTTTGCAAAGTAGACATATGATGCACATAGACTCCACAGAAACTCTTGCTGCAGCTCTTGTTCATCATACCAGTTAGGCCGTAGAGAAGCCCCATTACTTGAGCACCTCTCTAGTTACAGGAAAAAAATGACCGAGAAGCAACAGCCTCTTCAGAGGTAAGATTGCAACCACATGTTCAGAAAAGGCTATTTTATGTTTACCTTTGACCCTCTCCATGGAAGTATAATGAAAAGAACTCGTGCTTTCAGATTTTTAGGGTTATTCCTAACTGAATAGTAGAAATTGTTCTGAAAATTGTCAAATTTTAAGTAGCTTTTGAGATTGACTTAAAAAGGCTAATTTTGAAGTGATGAGATGGGTGAGGTAACATCTTTTATTGGACTAATGTCTGTTGGGGAGAGAGACAAGCTTAAGAGCTTACACGGACCTCTTCTGCAGGTAATTTTTGAAGTATTTAACACTTTCACCCTTCTTAAGACCCCATGAAATCAGTCACAAAATTGAAGACTTTACTGACTCCCCTTTGGTATGCTGGTTTAATGCAGATGTGGAACCACCCTGATAAGAGCTTAGTAAATAACAAAAGATACACTAGAGCAGTGGTTCCCAAACTTTAACAGCCCGCGAACCCCTTTCACTAAATTGTGAAAGCTCGTGAACCCCCTCCTAAAAATGAATATTTTCAGGGATTTAAGTTTAAATTTCCTTAGTGTGATGGATGCCCCAACTGCCGGCCCTGCTCTTCCTGGAGTTTGGCCTGCCAGCCCCCCGCAGAGCGCTGGGGTTCGGGCTGCCGGCTACCCCGCTGACAGGGGCAGGGCTCAGGCTGCCAACCCCAACTGCCCAGCCCCGCTCTCCCTGGGGCTTGGGGTGTCTGCCCTGCAACCGAGTCCCACCTGCTGTCTCCAATACCTGGGGTCCTCTGTCCACCATGAGTGATTTTTTTTTTTTTTTTTTTTCGGGCAAACCCCCTGTAACATTCTGCGAACCCCAGTTTGGGAACCACTGCACTAGAGGGACTCTTGACACGGATTGTGGGCGTGCTGATATTGGCGGCAAGGGCGAGCGGTGACCTGACTCGGCCAGTGGCTGGGCGCCGGGGTCGGTGACGGACTGGGTGCGGAGCACTAGTCGCCCCGCCCTGGGCCTGAGGCGCGCGCTCCCACAGCAAAGGTGATGCAGACGCTGGCGGCGCTCGGTCCCCGCCTCTCCCTTCTCTCCCCCAATCACAGCCGAACAGGCCCCTGAGGAGGGCGTTGCTGGGCGCGGCGACCTCGCGCAGGTAAAGGCGATTCGGACGGCAGACTACAAGCGCGCCGCTGCTGCCGGGGGGGGGTAGGGCTCTGTCCGTGACGTCACGCAGTCGCGGGGATTAGACGCAGTTCCGCCTCCGTTGGCTGAGGCCTATGTACAAATGGCTGGTGGAAGCGCTGCGCTCCCTGCTCTTCCCCAGCGCCCCCCGCCGGGACACGCCGCCCCCCACCCCGCGGAAGAGACGGTACCACAGGTCAGTGAGTCTCGCTGCTTGGCGGATGCTCCGGGGCTCGGCGGGCGGTTTTGCAGCCCCCCCCCGTGGCGGGTCCCCGCGCTCCCGGCACCGTGTACTGGACCCTGGCGGGGGAGGGGCCGGGGGCTTGGTCTGGCTTGGGCCTGTTCCGTGCTCGAGCCCCAGCCTGAGCCGTCGGCGTGGGAACGGACGCTGCTGTTGTACCGAGAGTTGGACGCCAGCGTCTTCTGCTGCAGCACCCTGGAGCTGCCGCCTGCGCCCGGCCGGGTCTGCTCCCCACCGCCACGGGACACTGCTGGAGCAGGGAGCGGGTTTGCTGCGCCTTGGCGCGCCGTACAGCAGCGCTGCAGCCTCGCACCCCCGCGCCTGAAGCCTGTCCGCCTTCGGCCTCAAACCCAGACCCTGCATAATCGAAATAGTAAAGCCTCTTGCTTCTGCCGGGCTTGGGGTGCACTTACTCCAGTTTCTCTAGGGCTGTAACATTCCTAAGTATCAGGGGGTAGCCGTGTTAGTCTGTATCTACAAAAACAACAAAGAGTCTGGTGGCACCTTAAAGACTAACAGATTTATTTGGGCATAAGCTTTCGTGAGTAAAAACCTCACTTCTTCGACTTCTATGACTCTATGCATCCGAAGAAGTGAGGTTTTTACTCACGAAAGCTTATGCCCAAATAAATCTGTTAGTCTTTAAGGTGCCACCAGACTCTTTAACATTCCTAAGGTGGCCCTGCCCAGACATCCCACAGCCGCTTCCCATCGACCACTAACACCAGCAAACCGCCCAGCTTCTCGTGGGACCCCCCCTCCCCTCAACTCTTGGTGGTTGCATGTAATTTACTTCCCACGATCACTGATTCATGAAATGTATTTGAAAATGTTGAACAGACATTTGAACCTCATGTTGAGCTAATATAGGTGACCTAATGAAGACCTAAATAAGGTCCTAAATAGTTGATCTGTCATTGGTATGGGGAGAACTGTCTGACTGTCTTTCATGAAGGCAAACATGGCTTATGAATTTGGGGGCAGAGGTAGGTATATGCCTAGCATATTGAGTATGTCTGACTCTAATTGCTTTGAAGGTGAAAGCAATTATTTTGTGAATTCCCAGAGTTGGAGAATAAATTGTAAAGAATATTATATGCTCTACAAGGCTTGATTTGTGTTGGTTTCAAAAACTTTATAGTAGAAGGTTATTTTGGAATGTTTGTCAATTAAATCAATTATGTTCCTATTCAACTTGAAATCTAAATAGGAATATTGTATTTAGTTTAAGACTGCCTTTAAGAACTTGAACAGGTGTTCCCTGTTGCCTCTTATGGTTTTACTCTTTTTTTTTTTATTTTGAAAAATGTTTTCACTCCCTTATTGCTGTGTGTAAGACCCAACAAATAAAAGTAGGAACTGACTGTATAGAGGAAACAATTACACTGATTGGACACACAACTCAAAAACACAAGTGATACAGCTGAAAAAGTGGTGTGTGGTGGGGTGGGGTGGTTGTTGTGTGGTGTGTTGTGTGTGTTCAGCTATAGTAATCTTGGATGCTAGGTGGTAAATCATCTGACAGGTGTGACTTTGAAATTGTTGGTGTCCCTTTGAGGCTAGCAGTTAAACACTTCTAGTCAGTGTTTACTGGGAACTATATAATTTTTGTTCTTTTTTTCTGCTGAGAATTTTTGGTTGTCTTTTCACCTTGTGTATATTTGCTCCTTGATCATCTTTAAACAACTATGATTTTGAAGGGTAAACTAACAGTCTTGTTCACTCTACTCTCACTCCTGCAGCGAACCATGAAGAAAGCCTTATGTGCATAACCTGTGCAGGAACCTAGGCACTACTAACTCTGTAAAAAGTGACTGATGGGCAGTATGAGAAATTGAACCATTGAGGTTAGAGAAGCAAGACTCTGGTCCATAGGATACTATCTAGTGCTTTATTCTGTTTGCTTTAAATATCTCAAAGGGGGGAGGTTTGAAATATCACTATCACAAATCTTTTTTTTCCTGATATTCAGCCTGAACTTGATTTTTTTTTTTAATCCTCTTAATTGCAGTTATATCCCCTTGTACTGCTCATTCTCCTTCCTTTTGTGTGAAGTTTCCCAGTGTCTGAAAGATTTGATCATACCTGTCTACTTAGGAATCCTATGCAACATTACTTATTTAGGAGGGAAGATTTAAAAATGTTTTTCTCTGCATGCCTCTCCCCTTCCCCCCCGTCCCCCCCCCCCGTCCCCCCCATACACTTGTAAATCTTATTGCTTTTCTCAGAATTTCCTTCAGTTTGTCCTTTTGGCAGTATTTACCTCAGTACCAGAATGCAGTATTCTGGCTGGGGTCAAGCCAGAGCACTGAACAGAGGGACAGTTGCCTCCTGCTCTGACCTGATGCACTTGACTATAAAATCCAAAGTTGTATTATTCTTTACTGCTATATTGTATTGCAAACGTGGGCCCAGTTTTCTGTCCATAACCCTTAGTTTTCTGTTAACGTTACTGCTTCCTAATGTTCTCACTCCAACTGAATCTGTGTTAATCTTTTTCTTTAGTTTTCCATGTTGAGCTTCATTTTCAGTCTTGCTCTGGGGAAGTAGCAAGACTGGTGTGTGTAATAGAAGAAATTCCTGCATATCCACAATCCTGTGCTGAATTTTAAACTCTTGACTTTTGAGTTCATGAGGCTGTCCAGGCCCAAGGTTACAGCCCCCCCAATTTTGAACTAAGCTTTTATATTTCATCTGTCACTTCAGTTTCTGAGTCATGTTCCTTCTTCCAAAAGTAGTAGTATGGAAGAAGCATCTGACTTTTCTTAGAAACAGAAGCTATGGAGAAGGTTCTTAAGAAAAGTATAATTCCAGGAACCTAACTTTCCTATTTATTTTGAAATAAATGATATTAACACTGCACTCAACTTCAGAGAACCAACTGGTACATGAACAGGAACCAACTGGAACTGGGAATACTAGTTTCAATGTTCACTGTTTATACTCACTTAAGAACTTGGCTTTCACAGGCCCTGCAGATGCCTGTTTCCTAGTCTGATTAGGAAGACTCAAGTTTTCTCAGATTGTACTATGGCAATTTGTATTCAGGTCCATTGTGAGTAGTGCGTTTCCCAGAACATTCAGACATCTGGTAGCGCTAGTTGTAGCTCTGATTAGTATGCTGGTTAAGGAAAAAGGATCCACATGCATTCTTGAGTCCAGCATTTTCTAGTGTCCTCAGCACCTTACCAAGTAAGCAAGAGGACTTGTGCAGAGACGTGGTTTTTGACAAGTTCAGAATTTGAACTCTTACAATCTACAGGCTTAACACATTTGGAAGTACTGATTGATGTGATTAAAGGATAGTCTTTTCAAAAAGTATTAAAGCCTGAAGATGTGATTTAGAGCCCTGGCAAATCTGGGGATATCTGCTTCATATCCATGGATGCGGGTATCCACAGACTATTTTTGTGGATTGGATGTGGATATAAATTTTGTATCAATGGTGGTGATGGCATCAAGATGAAAATAACATGAGGCCTCTTCCAAAGTTTGTCCCATGATTGGTCATATTGGAAAACAAGCTTTGTTTTGGTAGTTGAGGCCTTTTATCGCTGGCAGGATGTGCAAAGCACCTTAAAAAGCAACAGAGGGTCCTGTGGCACCTTTAAGACTAACAGAAGTATTGGGAGCATAAGCTTTTGTGGGTAAGAACCTCACTTCTTCAGATGCAAGTAATGGAAATTTCCAGAGGCAGGTATAAACCAGTATGGAGATAACGAGGTTAGTTCAATCAGGGAGGGTGAGGTACTCTGCTAGCAGTTGAGGTGTGAACACCAAGGGAGGAGAAACTGCTTCTGTAGTTGGATAGCCATTCACAGTCTTTGTTTAATCCTGATCTGATGGTGTCAAATTTGCAAATGAACTGGAGCTCAGCAGTTTCTTTTTGGAGTCTGGTCCTGAAGTTTTTTTGCTGTAAAATGGCTACCTTTACATCTGCTATTGTGTGGCCAGGGAGGTTGAAGTGTTCTCCTACAATTTTGTATATTGCCATTCCTGATATCTGACTTGTGTCCATTTATCCTCTTGCGTAGTGACTGTCCAGTTTGGCCAATGTACATAGCAGAGGGGCATTGCTGGCATATGATGGCATAACATTGGTGGACGTGCAGGTAAATGAGCCGGTGATGATGTAGCTGATCTGGTTAGGTCCTGTGATGGTGTTGCTGGTGTAGATATGTGGGCAGAGTTGGCATCGAGGTTTGTTGCATGGGTTGGTTCTACAGGCCACTTTCCTCAGATCCCACTGAGGAATACACTAAGAAACTGCACCATCTACTCAGGACACTCCCTACACTAACGCAGGAACAAATCAACATACCCTTAGAATAACCCCGGTCGGGGCTCTATCTACTACCTGAGATCCACAAACCTGGAAATCCTGGACGCCCATCATCTCGGGCATTGGCACTCTCACTGAAGTACTGTCTGGATATGTAGACTCCCTACTCAGACCCTACGCCACCAGCACGCCCAGCTATCTCCGTGACACCACTGATTTCCTGAGAAAACTACTATGCATTGGTGACCTCCCAGAAAACACCATCCTAGCCATCATGGATGTAGAGGCTCTCTACACAAACATCCCACACACAGATGGAATACAAGCTATCAGGAACAGTATCCCTGATGACACAGCACAACTTGTTGCTGAGCTCTGACTTTATCCTCACACCAAATTATTTCAAATTTGGTGACAATATATACCTCCAGACCTGTGGCACCGCTATGGGCACCTGCATGGCCCCACAATATGCCAACATTTTTATGGCTGACTTGGAACAATGCTTCCTCAGCTCTCATCCACTCATGCCCCTTCTCTACCTACGCTACATTGATGACATCTTCATCATCTGGACCCATGGGAAGGAGACCCTGGAAGAATTCCACCATGATTTCAACAGCTTCCACCCCACCGTCAACCTCAGCCTGGACCAATCTACACGGGAGGTCCACTTTCTAGACACCACAGTACAAATAAGCGATGGCCACGTTAACACCACCCTATATCGAAAACCCACCGACCACTATGCCTACCTTCATGCCTCCAGCTTCCACCCCAGACACGCCACAAGATCCATCGTCTACAGCCAAGTGCTGAGGTACAACCGCATCTGCTCCAACCCCTCAGACAGAGACCAACACCTACAAGATCTTCACCAAGCATTCTCAAAACTACGATACCCACACAAGGAAATAAATAAATCAACAGAGCCAGACGTGTACCCACCAGCTACAAGACAGGCCCAGAAAAGAAACCAACAGAACTCCACTGGCCATCACCTACAGTCCTCAGCTTAAACCTCTCCAACGCATCATCAGTGATCTACAACCCATCCTGGACAATGATCCCTCACTTTCACAGACCTTGGGAGGCAGGCCAGTCCTTGCCCACAGACAACCCGCCAGCCTTAAGCATATTCTCACCAGCAACCACGCACCAAACCATAACATGTGGCCTGCCCACTCCCGCCCTTCCCCCAAGCCCCCACCCTTAACCCACACTTCTTTCCCTCCCCACCTCCTACCCCTTTCCTCCACATGCCATGTCCTCGCTCCTCCTACCCCCTCCTGCAGCAGTCAGCTGGTTTGCGGTGTTCAGTAGGGAGGGAGAGGGAGCCTGCATGCCAAGTCCTCACTCCTTCCCCTCCCTGCTCCCTGAACAGAGGGGGGAGCAGGGGGAAGGCGCTGATCCGCAGGTCTGCCAGTGCGCGGGAGGCGCTGGGGGGAGGGGAGGGACGCGTAGAGGAGCTGATAACGGGGCTGCTAGCTGTGGACAAAGCTGGCAGCCAAATGACTAGCGGAGCATCGCACAACTTTAAATGAGCATGTTCTGTAATGGAGCAGGGGCGTAAGATCGAAACAATGTTAAGCAAGAGGACGTTAAGTGGGGAGTTACTGTACTTTGGCTATTAATCTTGCTGCATGGTTATTGAGAGGCAAAAGATGAAATCCTTCATGGCAAATTTAGAATGTCCTTGCTCTATTGGCATCCAAAAACAGAATAATTGCTAAAGCATGTAGTCGAGCAGGGAATTCACTTCTGGTGCCAGAGGCTGAAAACAGACATATTCTCCTCAAAATACCCTTTGACTTAAGGGATGACCAGTTGCACTGAAACTTAGACTTCTCCCTCTACTAAAACATATTAAGAGTTACAAAGGCTTCACGCATGAAGCAAGCATGGCCTCACAGGTTACACACTCTGGGAATATAATCCAGAACTCTACTGTGGAAGATCCAACTCTAGGCTACTTAGCCCCTCTGTCAAAGTCATTGAGTTCAAGGCCCGAAGGGACCATCAGATCTAGTTTGACCTCCTGTATCTCAGACCACCAGCACCACCCCGCACCTATTCACCAAACCCAACAACCAGAATTAGACCAAAGTATTACAGCCCTTGGGAGACTAAACTGTTGTGTCCCAGGGAGAGACTAGGAGGGACTGATGTGTACCAACACCTGAGGCTCTTGGAATGGCAGGGAAATGATTGTGAGAGAAACAGATAATCCTGGCAAATAACCTGCATCCATACACTGCAGAGGAAGAGTAAAAATCCCCATGGTCACTGCCAATCTAACCTGGGGGAAAATTCCTTCCCAACACCAGATATAGAGATCAGTTGGACCCTGAGTGTGGGAGCAAGAAAGAGCCAGTCAAGCACCTCAGATAATATGATCAGTGCCCCATCCAATGTCTCATGTTCAGTCGTGGCTATCACTGATCCTTCCTTCAGAGGAAGGAGACCAAACGTTGTCCTTCAGAATCAGTGTGTGTTGGGAGGAGGAGGTGCAGGGGGGAATCCATCCTGATGCCTGCAGTGGCTGGCTGAAGCCCTGAATCATAAGCTTTTAGGAACATGTAACCAGTAGGGAGCACCAGTGGTGCTGAACTCTGCCCCCTACTATTAGAAGCAACTCTGTATAATCTCACACACACAATTTGTCCAGTTCTCTTAAAACGAATTAAGTTGTTTTGCCCCTACAATTTGTACAGGGAGGCAGTTCCAGAGCCTCACTCCTCTGTTGGTTAGAAACGTCGTTCTAATCTCCAGGCTGAATTAGTTCATGGCCAATTTCTACTGTTTTTTTTTTTTTTTTTTTTTTTTTCCTCCTTGTGCCAAAGTCTTCACCCTCTTGGGTGTTTACCTCTCTGGTTTTTTTGGAGAGCAATCAGATCCATTCAGCCTTCTTGTTAAGTTAAACAAGCCAGGATCTTCAAGTCTTCTATCATAAGATGAGCCCTCTGCAGTAGCTCTTCTCTGCATCTGCTTCAGTTTGAATTGATTGTTCCTGAATATGGGTGACTGGAATTGTACACGGTATTCCAAATGAGGTTTCCACACACCCAGGTCTTTCTCCTCTGTTTCCAACTGATGAGCCCCCAGGTGTAGCAGAAATTATTAGCCCCCAAGTGCATGATCTTACACTTTGGACTATTGACTTTCATCCCATTTCTGTCACTTTAGCCTTCAAGGTCATCCAGATCTTCCTATACAATATTCCAATCCTCCTCTGTTTTGACGATGCCTCCTGACTTTGTTTCATCAGCAAATTTAATTTGCACATTGCTGCCCAAAAAAGATCAGGTTAGCCTGGAATCATCTACTTTTGGTAAACTCGGGTTGCATTCCAGCCCCTTTCCTATTTACTGCCATGAATTGAATTATTTTTTCTTTCAGTTTGTTCCTTGCATTCTACTGAAGTGAGACTAACAGGTCTAATTGCTTGGATAACTTTCTCTTTCTTAAATATAGGTAGGACGTTAGTACCATATGACTGAATAGCTATCCCCGAATAGATTTTAAAGGGGGGGGGGGGGGGGAATCCTTGCTACTGGACTAGCAATCCCATGTGCCCGTTTTTTGCGAATTTTGGGGAGGAAATTTTTTTGTTTCTTTTTCTTCCCCCCCCTCCCCCCCCCCCCCCCCCGTTTGAGTGCATTAAGCTCTTTAAGTTTTTCTTCCACCTCAGATGTGGTAACTTCCATTTCTGTGCATTCACTTCCATTAGCCATCCTGCCTTTGAGCCCATGTTCCATATTATCCTTATGGAAAACAGAGTCCAAGTATTCATTTAATTTTTGGGCCATACCGAGAGCCTGTTTAATTTCCTTGCCATCTACACTGAATAACAGCTCAACTTCATCCATCCTTATTCTCTCTAGACTGTTTCTAGAAAAAAAGAAATGAGGGGGGAATTCTTATCCTCCCACAAACTCAACTGTAAGTTCTAGCTGTCTGTGTGACAAATATTTATTGTGGGCTATTTGTGCATATGTAACACTGAAACAAGGACTGCTCATGCATATGTAATGTCAAAGCACTTGGTTATGTGTCCTTGTCTAGTGGGGCAGTCCACAGAAAAGTTTTCTGCTACTGCCAGCTAATGTAGTTAGTCCTCTGGCTTACGTGGCAGAGGTCTGTGTTGGTGGGTTTAAACTCTGAGGTTTGAAAGAGGAAGTAAAGAAGGGATTAGCTGCACGCAATTTGTTTTTAAAAAAGCAACATAGAAAAACAGTCACTTTTTATAAACTGTGACAAGAAATCTGTTTAGGTTGCAAAGTCAAGCATTCAAAAATTAGGAAATGTCAGATTGCTAGAGGGGAGGGTGCTTTACCAAAAGTCGCTCTTGGTGGTTGTCTTGTCTTCTGGAGAGAGACCCTGCATGGAGCCCCTTAGTTCTATAGCTGGTTTTTGTTCTTGATCAGTGCTTCACTTCCTGTTTTACCTGTTACATGTGCACATCAGGAGCAGAATGTAGAAGCATAGGCAGTGCTGCTACAATGGAGGAAGGGTGAAAAGCCATGGATTAGGGTTGGGCAAGGGGGATTAAATAAGGGAGGGAGAAACACTTAACCATTATTGTACTGTACATCTGGAGTGCAGTATTAATCTCTTTGGAATTAACAAATGAAAATTTGACTTCTTTTTTACAGCATTAAGTTGTATGTCCCAACCAACTGCCCTTCACACTGATTTGGAAAAAAGGGTATGAAAAGGACAGGGCCTGATCTTACGTACGTATATGTAAGGGTTGTTCCACGAATATAAAGCCTGGCTTTTTTGTAATGTTAGTAAAGAAAATAAAATACATATTACAGTGATGAACATTGATGGGGACTGTCCTGTCAAAGCAGGAGGGACACTAACATTGGCTTACTGGGGGTGCTGGCTCCTACATCTGGATCATCTAAGTTTAAAATCCTGATCCAGCTTTTTAGCTTGCATTTCAAATGCTATCTGACATGTGGTCCTTACTCCTCCCTCCATCAAGCCAGTGGTAAAGGTTAAATTGTGACAATGAAAGATAGGTGATATCTAGTGTCTTTTTTTTTTTTGGGGGGGTGTGTGTGTGTGGGGGGGTACGGAGTGGGAAGTAAACTCAGGGTTCCTGCTTTCTGGTCTTTGCTCATTGGCTGTTGTTACTCCTGTAACCATCAGAGGAGTTTGTGTGTTTGTAAAGTCTATCCATGAGGAAGTTTTGTGGATCTGGTGAATACAGATCCAAACCCCTTGGATCTTAAACCTTAAACAAACCATCAGAGGAGTGAAGTTCTGGAACAGCCTTTCAAGGGGAGCAGTGGGGGACCAAAGAACCTAACTGGTTTCAAAACTGGAGGGGAGGTACGATTGCCTACAATGACAGATGGCCCATCCATCTGTGACTGCTCTTAGCAAATACCCTATCTCTGGCTGTTGAAGTTATCAGATAGGTAGGTCTCTGAGTTACTACAGAGAATTCTTTTCCAGGTGTCTGGCTGGTGGGTCTCACCTATATGCTCAGGGTCTAACTGATTGCCATATATGGGGTCAGGAAGGAATTTTTGCCCAACTCAGGTTGGCAGAGACCCTGGGCTTTTTTACCTTCCTCTGCAGCCTGGGGCACAAGTCACTTGCTGGCTTGAACTAGAGCAGGGGTTCTCAAACTTAATTGCACCCCGACCCCCTTCTGACAACAAAAATTACTACATGATCCCAGGAGGGAGGACCAAAGCCTGAGCCTAACCAGGCCCCCTGCCCCAGACGGGGGCCAAAGCACAAGCCCCATCGCCCTGGATTTGGGAGGCCAAAGCTCAAACCCAAGGGCTTCAGCCCCAGGCAGGGGGCCTGTAACCTGAGCCCCACCACTCAAGGCTGAAACCCTTGGGTTTTGATCTCGGGTGGTGGGGCTCGAGCTTTGGCTTCAGCTCTGGCCTTGGATCCCAGCAAGTCTAAAGCCAGGGCTGGCAATCCCATTAAAATGGGGTTGTGACCCACTTTGGGGTCCCAGCCCAGTTTGAGAACTGCTGAATTTGAGTAAATGGTGGATTCTCTAACTTAAACTCTCTAAATCAAGATTTGAGGACTTCGGTAATAGAACCATAATATCTGGCTGAGTGACTAGAGTGGGTGGGTGAGGTTCTGCAGCCATGATGTGCAGGAAGTCAGACTGGACTCATGATGGTGTTTTCTGGCCTTAAAGTCGGAATCTATGCTTGAGAATTTCTGACTTTCTTCTTCAGGCCTGGTTTATGCTACAAAGTTAGGTTAACTTAACTACATTGGTTGAAGCTGTGAAAAATGTGGTTAAGCCAACCTAAGTCCCATTGTAGACACTGCTAGGTTGATGGAGGAATTTTTCGATTGACCTCGCTACTGTTTTTCAGAGAGGCGGACTTACTTCTGTGACAGAAGAACCTCTTTCATTGCTGTAATAAGTGTCAATGCTACAACAGCAAAGCTGCTATCATTTCTAGTGTAAACAGCCCTCAGAAGTTACACTCAAACTGTTGAAGGGAAAGGGGCAGTTAGTTGTGCTCAGTGATCAGAGCCTGATTTGGCACACAATTGATCACCTAATAATGGACAAAATCTAAAGATGACCATCACCCAACTGTTGAATACTCTGTGAAAGCTAGAGGGAAAATTAACTTGAACAGAAGAGCTAAATACTTGAATTGTCTTACCACAGAGTTAAATATTTGACAACTGTGAATATTGTACACTGAATATAGCATAGAAAAGACTTTTACTTTAGGGTATGGCTACACTACAACACAGCTGCAGCACAGCAGTGTAGACATGACAGTGATAGAAAGGGTTTTGTCACTGTGGTGAATCCACTCACTTGAGAGGTGGTAGCTAGGTCGAGAGAATTCTTCTGTCGCCCTAGCGGTGCCTATATTCCTGCTTAGGTCAGCTTAACTGTGTGTCTCAGAAGTGTGAATCTTTCATACCCTGAGTGATGTAGCTCTGTCAGTCTACGTTTTAGGTGTAGACCAGGCCTTAACTGATAACACTGGTCTACAATTTTTGAGAAGTCATCTGCTTCAGAGATAAATAGCACATTTTATTATGTATTTTGATGTGCTGAATTCAAATGACAATTAAAACTGGCTACTGTTTCTAAGATATTTAAGTTTTTACATTTTATGTCTATGTATATTGTGTAGATTTTTAATCATAAATTGTAAACCTAGGTCTTTTCATGTGTTTATGGTTGCTTTACATGATGATATTTCACCTATCCTGTTTATGTAACACTTTAAAAATCAGCAAAAGGGTTATATAAATAAAATTTATTATGAAACAAAAGGCAAAAAACTATTATGTACATAGTTTAGTCCTATTCAGTGTCTATTCGGTGCTTCTTGGCTTGTCTCTTGTATTCATAAAATGGAGCATCTCTTGTCACTGTCCAGCAATAGTCTGCAAGCATTGATGGGCTCCATTTGCCCTGATAACGTTTCTCCGTTGTTGCAATATCCTGGTGAAATCGCTCACCGTGCTCGTCGCTTACTGCTCCACAGTTCGGTGGAAAAAAATCTAGATGAGAGTGCAAAAAATGTATCTTTAGTGACATGTTGCAACCAAGGCTTTGTATGCCTTGAGGAGGTTTTCCACCAACAACCTGTAGTTGCCTTGTTGTTTCTGAGAAAATTTATTGCCACTAACTGGAAGGCTTTCCATGCCGTCTTTTCCTTGCCACGCAGTGCATGCTCAAATGCATAATGTTGAAGTTCACGAATCTGAGGACCAACAAAGACACCTTCCTTTATCTTAGCTTCACTTAACCTTGGAAATTTTCCACGGAGGTACTTGAAAGCTGCTTGTGTTATATCAATGGCCTTGACAAAGTTCTTCATCAGACCCAGCTTGATGTGTAAAGATGGTAACAAAATCTTCCTTGATTCAACAAGTGGTGGATGCTGAACACTTTTTTCCTCCCAGGCTCCAATGACTGTCGGAGTGGCCAATCTTTCTTGATGTAGTGGGAATCTCTTGCACGACTAGCCCATTCGCAGAGAAAACAGCAGTACTTTGTGTATCCAGTCTGTAGACCAAGCAAGAGGGCAACAACCTTCAAATCTCCACAAAGCTGCCACTGATGTTGGTCATAGTTTATGCACCTCAAAAGTTGTTTCATGTTGTCATAGGTTTCCTTCATATGGACTGCATGACCAACTGGAATTGATGGCAAAACATTGCCATTATGCAGTAAAACAGCTTTAAGACTCGTCTTTCGACGAATCAATGAACAGTCTCCACTCATCTGGATCGTGAACCATGTTGAGGGCTGCCATCACACCATCGATGTTGCAGGCTACAAGATCACCTTCCATAAAGAAGAATGGGACAAGATCCTTTTGACGGTCACGGAACATGGAAATCCTAACATCACCTGCCAGGAGACTCCACTGCTGTAGTCTGGAGCCCAACAGCTCTGCCTTACTCTTGGGTAGTTCCAAATCCCTGACAAGGTCATTCAGTTCACCTTGTGTTATGAGGTGTGGTTCAGAGGAGGAGGTTGGGAGAAAATGTGGGTCCTGTGACATTGATGGTGCAGGACCGGAAGTTTCATCCTCTTCCTTGTCTGACTCCAGTGAGAATGCCGGTTCCTGATGCACCAGAATCAGTCTTTCTCCGTGGGGTACTGGGCATATAGCTGATGGAACGTTTGGATAATGCACAGTCCACTTTTTCTTCGACACACCTTTCCCAACTGGAGGCACCATGCAGAAGTAACAATTGCTGGTATGATCTGTTGGCTCTATCTCCAAATCATTGGCACTGCAAAAGGCATAGATTTCCTTTGGCTGTTCAACCACTGGCGAAGATTTGTTGCACAAGTGTTGCAGCATATGTGTGGGGCCCACCTCTTGTCCTGATCTCCAATTTTGCAGCCAAAATAAAGGTGATACTGCGCTTTTGTGATGCAAAAGTCACTTCACCACAAACATAGCAGAAGTTATCTGCACTGTTCACACAAGTACGAGGCATCTCTGCTCACTTTGGCTAAACAGAAATGTGTCCCTTTGCAAAATAAAACACTGACAAATAAGAGCACGACACTGTATGATTTCCAGAGCTGATATAGGGCAATTTGTTCAGCAGAGTGATGTAAGCTTCATTATGATTGCATCATCCATGACTTCTAGGAATAACATGATGCAATTCATATCATGTATGACACAATACCAGCTTCAGATTGCATCATTCATTGTTTTGCCTAAAAAGCAAGTACTGTCCAAACCCAGTCATAGATTTATTCATAGATCCAGTCAAAGATGTATTTTAGTCATTTCTGGTTTAAATTGAGATCCTTTCCCTTTATAACTCACTTATCCTCCGCCGTTCCCAAGTCAAGGGTGGTATATACTGACCCAATAGCATATCTTGAAAACTAGAGCCAATCAACAATTTTCGTTCTCAGTGACCCAGAATTAGTAAAGTTTGACTACACTTATTTCAGAAGCATTTTGGCTGTAGAGCAGTGTAATGATCTGTCTGCTGGGAAATGTGCTGTCAGTTTTCATTAAAGGGGTGAACTGACTTTGCTCACTTGTTGAAATTGAGCTGTTGATACACAAGGATACTTTGAGCCTCTCTGTCCTACTCCAACTATGTACGAACTACCAGGCCATTGTGCTTTAAAGAAGTAGACTTTGCCTAAAAATCCTCTGCTTTCACACCTTCAATATATTTATATTATGGACCAAAAAATATACTTTTCATTCATGTCTTATGCACAGTTATTGGATCTATATTGGCCATTTGATAGTCCTCTCTACATGAGAGTTGGGATGGCCGAGTGTAAGGGCAGAGCCTGGAACTTGAATGTTACGTTCAAGAACTTGCTTCACCATGTGCTTCCTTTGAAACCTGGGCTGAGTCACTTACTTTCTCAGTTTCTTTGGGTGTCTGTTCTCCATCTGAAAAATGGGATTAATAGCACTTCCTTACCTAACTGGTGGTGTAATTAAAGAGTGTGAGGTGCTCAGATACAAGTTCTATGTGGCCTATGACAGGGTAGCCTGCCCTCTTAAGGGCAGTAGTGACTTGAGGTTAGCCCACTACATCACTTTGCTGTGGCCCTTTTTTTAGGTTTTTGAAATGTCCAAGACAGAGACACATGGATGTAGGAGATAATGGTAGAGAGGAAGCAGTCCCAGGTACTTGGAATGAAATCTGTTACTGTGTTTTTAAGGGCATAGGGCTTGGGAGCCTTGCAGAGAGGACAAGTCAAGGCTCCCTTCTCACCCAGCCAGTTGGGGATGAGCTGGGAGAAGAGGACCAGCAATAAATACCTCTTCCTTTGTAGCAGGGCAGACACCAGCAGGAGAAGATGACTGGCCCACAGAACCCTCTGAGCCTGAGGACTAATTGGGGAGGTGGAAGGGTTCAGCTGAGGGAGCAGCTGGCTAAGGCCCTATAACTGGCTAACTTCCATCCTAGCTTAAAGGAGGAGAGCTGGGGCTCCTGGGTTAATGAGAAGAGATAGTAACTGCCTGAACTAGTCTGTCGGAGGGCTGGGGTTCCTTTTTAAGGAAACCCAGAGGTGAAAGGTAACCCAGAAGGTATGGGGAATAGGGACCAGAAGGCAGGTCTCGGAGAAACCCTGAATGCCAGAACCACCTTCTGTTTGGGGCTTTCTGTCAGGATTTGTTATCCCAAAAGGATTGAACTCAGTGAACCACTTGGCGGCTGAGCCGCTTGATCCCTGGGAGAGCCAGAAAACACTGGGGAGATGCCACACTTAAACAGCAGGGAGTGCTACAGGGCAGTCATACCCTGTCAGAGGTCCTTATAAGTAACTAGGAAAAATAGGTAGTGGAGGTGAATTAGTCCCTAGTTCAAGGATTGGCAACCTTTGGCACATGGCCCACCAGGGTAAGCCCCCTGGCAGGCCGGGCCAGTTTCTTTACCTGCTGTGTCTGCAGGTTTGGCAGATTGCAGCTCCCACTGGCCGCGGTTCGCTGCTCCAGGCCAGTGGGGGCTGTCAGAAGCAGCGTGGGCCGAGGGATGTGCTGGCTGCCCTTCCCACAGCCCCATTGGCCTGGAACGGCAAACCATGGCCAGTGGGAGCTGCAATTGGCCAAACCTGCAGACGCGGCAGGTAAACAGACCTGCCCCAGGGCTTACCCTGGTGGGCCGTGTGCCAAAGGTTGCTGAGCCCTGCCCTAGTTGGAGCTTGGGAGAAGTGAAGAGGGGACAGTAGTGTAAAAGTTTTTCATTTGATTACTTTGCCTCTTCTGATCTGATCCCCTTACTTGACAGGTTAATTTCAGAAGTTTAGGTCAAGTATGTGGCAGCACACTTATGATAAAGGATAAAAAAGAACAAACAAGCTGAAGCCATACTTGGTCAGGCTCTTCCCCTTTTCTTGGGGCTTTGGAGCTCTAACATGATATTTACTTCAAGGGGGCATCTGACTTTCAGAAAGCACTGAGTGCCCACCCTCTGAGAATCAGACTCCTTCAGAGTGTCTCAAGTAGGGTGTCAAAAAAAAATTGCAGCACCCAGGATTACTAATCACTCGAAAATCTTGGCCTTTGTATTCTGAAATTTTCACCTAGACTTAGCCTCAGCATTTTAAAGACTTTATGCAAATAGTGACTTAAAACTTCAGTTGAAAGCTAAAGAAAGCAGTTCACATAGGAATGTAAAGATGCCATCAGAGCCTTCCCCAACGACTCCAAGAAAAACTTTACATTATTTCCTGCAAACCCACTCCCCAGAACCTTCTACATGCCTCCCCAGGGAAGCCAGGCAGACCCATCATATCTGGCCATAGCACTCCTACTGAAGGAATATCAGGATTTACAGAAACCACTCACCACCTCAGATCACTTACCACAGAAAGGGCCAGCTTCCTCCAAAATACTATTAACTCCTTCCAGAAAGTCTACAACATTAGCAACCTCCCACAGATTACTATCTGTCACCTCCCTGTACACCACCATCCTTCCCCATGATGGCATTGCTATTTGTGTCTCATACCTACAAGAGAACGTACAACACTTGGAAATCTGGCCTAAACTCATCACTAGACTAATCCATTTCATTCTCTCACAACAACTTCGCATTTAACAATGAATACTCAGTACCCATGACTTTTCCTAAGGTTTGGACTAGATGGCTCCCCCCAATACCCCAGCCTCTTCATGGGCCACCTGGAAGAATTTCTGGAAGAATGCACCATGAAACCAATGATATACACTGAGATACATCAATGATATTTTCATTCTCTGAACAGATGATCTAAACTCCCGCCATAGATTTTTCTCTATAACTTCAACCACCACCCATCCATCAAACTCTCCAGAACAGTCCCATGCCAGCATCAACTTCCTGGCCACCATGGTGAGCTTCAACAATGGAACCCTACAAAGACTATTTACAAGAAACCCATGGATCACCACCATTACCTTCACAGATCCACCAAACACCCTTTCCTCCTCCTCCCTCTCTCTTCCGCCCTCTTCCTCCCCCCCCAAAAAACACACCAACAAATCTGTTAGCTACAGCCGGGCACTACAGAATTCTCTCTGAAGAGAGGTGTATATCCCAGACTTCCTTAAAACCGCTTTCACCGAACAAGGACACTCCAACAGAGAAGTAGATTGCATCATGGAAAAGGGACACCCAAATACCCTGAGAACCTGCTTTAATACAGAAAAAGAAACCCACTGACCACACACCCTTGTCACCTATCACCCCACACTTGAAACCTGTAAAAGGTATCAGACAATTGCAATCCATACCTCATCCAGGCATCAAATGCCCCAACAACAATGTGGGTGAAACCAGAAAATTCCTGTGCGCTCGAATGAACACTCTCAGAAAAATAACAAGGCAAAAAACACCATATTCCCTATGGGTGAGCATTTGTCAGATATGGAGTTGTCAGTTTCTGAAATCTCAGTCCTCATCCTCAAAGGAAACCTGCACAACACCTTCAAAAGACAAGTTTGGGAACTTAAATTCGTATCTCTGTTAGACAGAATTAACATGGAATTAACAGAGAAACTGGCTTTATAGCTCATTACAAGAAGTTGTAACACACCTCGCTGCCTGTTAACCCTTATTGCTCACTTTTTAAGTGGTCTTCTACAGCATGTATGAACCCCATATGCTTAATAATCTGTCCCAACTTGTATTGGGTTTAAACACTCTGGTTTACCTTCTCCAGACCTGAAGAGCAAGTCCGTGACGCTCAAAGGCTTGTCCCTTCCACCAACAGAAGTTGGTCCAATAAAAGATATTACCTAACCTATCTTGTCTCATATCCTGGGACCAACATGGCTACAACACTGCAAAGAAACCAAATGCAAATATGTTTGCAAATGTTGAGTCTTTCAACCCTGTGTTGGTATTTGCATCAGTAGTCCTATTGAATACTAAAAAAGGAGGAACAGTAGAACAATGAGAATTAAAAAGTGAAAAAAGTAAGCATTATTAAAGAGACCATCAAACTTTCTAAATAAGGGCTTGGAAATAGTTTATTAAACTCTCTCCCAAACAATAGATTAATAAAGATGGCAATTGAATGGTGGGGTTTAATCCTTGCTTCTTGTTGCATCTTTAACTGCATGTTTATTGACTGTTTAACTCCTGGCTCACCATATTATCTTCGAACTTATCTGTAAAGCACATAGCAAATTGGCACTGCATAAGAAAGGAATAGGAAACACAGGAGAGATGTTTTACCCAGAATGGAACTAATGAGACAATAAGTGATATCAGGACCTCACACTACGACTGAGAAGCTAGATCAGCAATAGTACAGCTTTGCTGGTACTACCATGTCACAAGATTTTTGTAGCCATAGCTATGTTGGTCACAAATCACACCCATGACAGACACAGCCAGCTGGCAAAAGATTGCAGTATAGACCAGTGGTTCTCAACTAGGTATCCGGGGCTACAAGCAGGTTTCAGGGGGTCTGCCAAGCAGGATCAGTGTTAGATTCACTGGGGCCCAGGGCAGAAAGCCTAAGCCCTGCTGTGCAGGGCTGAAGACCTGGGCCCTGAGCCCCACTGCCCGGGGCTGAAGCAGAAGCCTGAGCAACTTAGCTTTATGGGGGCCCTTGTGGCATGGGCCCCAGGCAGTTTCCCTGCTTGCTACCCCTTAATGCCAGCCCTGGCTTTTATATGCAGAAAACAGTTGTGGCACAAGTGGGCTGTGGATTTTATAGCATGTTAAGGGGGGGCATCAGAAAGAAAAAGGTTGAGAACCCCTGGTATAGACCTGACCTGAAGTGGACTAAAACCATTTGAAAGAAATCACTCTCTTCCCAGAAAAGGGGAAGTATGAATTCCACCTTCTCTAAAATCAGGTAGGGAGCCATTGAACATAAACTTTAAGATCTAACTTTGAAGTCTTGCAAAAGGTTATGCTCTTATAATTAACTAGTTTTGTCATTTTGAAACAGCATCTTGTGTATCTGAGACTGACTTTAGGAAACTGGTGCATGAGAACAGTCACTTCACTGGCATAGCAACAAGTATAACTTAAATGTTTATGAATTCGAGTGTAGTGGCTTTTTCCTTCCTCTCTCTCTCTCTCTCTCTCATATCTTGTATTCTAATCAGCATGCTATTTAACTCATTTAATATAGATTATGTAGTGATTTTTAGGGTCTTAATCCTGTGTACAAACATCTCTATTTACCCCAATTGTATTAAGGCTGACAAAACTATTTCCTTTTTTTGAGGGAGGAGACAAACTTTACCCACATGAGCATTGCACTCTGCAGCTAGTAACAAACTTAAATGAACTGCATTCAATTACATTACCTAAATGTGCCTTTGCCAATGTGTGTTACTGGATGCATGTGGGGCACGTTACTTAAGGTGCCTATATGAAGTCATGTCTGTGAGTACATGGGGCACTCTTTGGGACCCTGCATAGTATGTGCACAGATTGTGGTGGTCAGTTCTGCAGTGGCTACAGCCTTATGGGACTTTAATAGATTCCTGTATGGAAGTCTATACAGTCTTGATGGCTGGCTGTAAAGAAATGCCCTGCGGGCAGGTAAACTAATTTGGGTTGTATTTGGAGACTGTAAGGGAGGGGACTCATTTAGAACACTTGTCTATTACTACAAATAACTCTTTGGTCTGTTCTTTCCTCAGCATTCAGGCGTCTGTGGAGGACCCTAACCAGAGGCAAGCAAAGAGACAAAGATTAGGTATTGCATTAGTGCTTATCTCACTACTTGTCTAATGTTTTTTAGAGACTAGATCTTTCTCATGTACCCAGGAGTCCGGAGCTTTTGTTTCAATATTTATGAACATTGAAATAACCTGCATGGTTCTTCAAACCCCTCCTCACTTGCTACTTCTAGAAAGGCACTCAAGTTGTATAGATGGCCACAAGAGGGGATCATCGGGAGCTAATGGGGCTAAGTCCCACCCATGTTATATCTGCAAGTGGGCTAATTTACTGCAGGGTGCTGTACTGCATGCTGCCACTGTGGTGGGGAGAGAAGTCTGTGGTGCTGCAGTACACAAAGTGCCACTGGACTTCTGGCATGAGCGCACAAACTTCAGGAAGCGCAGAGAGGAGGCTAGAGCAGGGCATAACACTTTGATGCATTTCAAATCCCAGTCATATGCTCCTTGCTGCATCTGTTCTTCATTTCCTGACTCTGAAACAAATAGCATTTGTGTTTAACTGGGTGGGAAAGAATTCTGAGCTGCATGTGGTGAAAGGTGTCTGAGCCTAAGGGGGATTTGGGAAGGGATTCTGAGCTGTTGAGAGGCTAAGCAAGGCGAGGCAGAGTTTTTTTCTTTCTAGGGGAGAGTTTGGGTGTTTTGGAGCTGGTTGCAGGGAGCTGATGGAGTTGGGAAGGTTCTGAGTTGGGAGCTGGGAAGGCTAGGTTGAGTTCCTGGGGAAAACGTTATACATTCAACATGAGTTGGAGGGGAGGAGGAGGAGGTAGAGTAGAGCTAGATTACAAGGGGAGAGGTTGGGACTAAGAGGGTGTAGCAAAGCTGTCATGGATGGATACATGCTGTCCTTGGCAAAGAAGTGCCCCATTTCTCCCAAAAGGGAAGGAATAGGGAGGAAGAAGAGGGCACTCTTATTTTTGCCTTGCACTTTCCACTAACCTCCATTAGCTCTCACCAAAATACTTCCCTGTGGTGCCCTTAATACTGACCCATTTTTCACTTTGCATGTGGGCGAGGGTACAAACTATCTGCAGCTCCACCACTTTTTACGCACTAGATAGTTAAAACAGAGCAGATATTGTTTCCATCTGAAATGACTTGAGATGGACCTAACTAGTCATCAGTCTCTTGACTGAAAAGATGGAGATGTGGACACTGAAGTCCTTTCTGCTTAAGGTCTACTTCCAGCACAAGTACTGATGAAAAGTAAGATCTATCTTTAGGTATTTTGCCTGACAAAGGACATTGCTGTTCTCTCTGAGAATATTGGCTGTCACTTAGTGGCAGTGGTATCCTCATAAGTTAATGCATTTTTGAGGGTTGGAGAAAGTCCTTGGGGAAACCAAAATTATAAAAGGGTCTTTTTTTTGTTCCACCACTACCCCTCACTTTGAACAGTGTACAAGTCTCCGTAAACAGAGCAAATTGGTATTTAGCAATTTTAACTAGTATCTGTGAACAATACATAGCATGAAACTTCTATGCTTAAATATCATACTCTTATTTTCAGATAAATGCTGACCTCCAGAGTATAACTTAATTTCTGACTTTAAAAAAATACCCTGTTTTGCTAGAGGATATGGAGCCAAATATAACTGCTAACCTTGAGTGCTACCATCAGGCTGGCTGAATGTTGCTTTTGTATTTTCAATAGTAAAAATAGTCTTTGAAAAGCTTGTCCCCTAGAGTTTAAGGGATTACTGTTTTCCCAACCAGTCAAGGATACATGTAAATAAAGCCTGAAAAGGTTGATAATGTTCTGAATAACCTGAAGTGTAAACTTTTGCATGCAATGATACTCTAGCTGAGAGTGCTTGAATTTAAAAAGTGAAAAAATCCTTATGTAGACCAAATGTTTTATGGTCTTCCTGTTTGGTTTTTTTTTTTTTTTAGATTATGTTATCTCTAAATTGACTAAGACTGTACAAGGAGTTGCCAATCTAATTAAATTGCCATCCCAGCTGACCAGTAGGTATCTGAAGACATCCATTTGTAATGGAGCTCAAAGTGCAGAATCTACGGATGAGGTTAGTGGGCATTTGGGGCGTAAGATTGTTTCTAGCTGTAATGTTTGAATACATACAACACAAAATAAATGAATGGGACCAGTCTACTGCTTAGAGTTGGGTTTGGTCAAAAGTCATAAGGTCTGGTGGTGTTCTGTTACTTTTAAAATCATAGGTATTGCCTCATTCAAGTTTGAATCCTCCGTTGGAGCACTTGTTAAGACTGAACTTCTGCTGTTTTACTCCTGGACATCTTTACAGTATTTTAAATTTACATATTGTACTCTTATATTCTCCTACAAATGGTGGTGTGATTTTGCTCTCAAGCTTGTTGTATTTGAAGAGTCCACATGCCTCCTGTCCTCGTAACTAATATGAATAAGTATTTCCTGAATAAATGGCCCTACTAGATGCACTTACATGCCTTCAGCTAGTGTACACAACTGGTATTTAGGTGCAATGTGTACAAAAGCTCCCCTCTACAGTAACTCCTCACTTAACGTTGTAGTTATGTTCCTGAAAAATGTGACTTAAGTGAAATGATCCCAATTTCCCCATAAGAATGAATGTAAATGGTGGGGGGGCCAGGTTTGGGTTCCAGGGAAACTTTTTTTTTTTTTTTTTTTTTTTTTTGCTGTACAGTACTATAGTTGGAAGGTGCCCCCGCCTTACCCCACACAGGCACAGCCCACTGGCACTGAGTCAATGAGGCAGGCAAGGAGGCTGAAGATGCTGTAGGCTAGGAGAAGCATGTTGCACAGCAGCAGTGGCAGCTTCCCCTACTCTGCAAGCACCAGGGGCAGAGGGGTCAACCCTTGGCCCGCCCACGCCCCCTCCTTCCCCCAAGCCTCCACCCTTAACCCGCCTCTTCTTTTCTTCCCCCCCCCCCTTACTCCGCACACAGTGTCCTGGTGCCTTCCCCGTCCCCTCTTGCCTGCGGCAATCAGCTGGCTTGCAGCGTTCAGGAGGCAGGAAGGAGGGGGAAGGAGCGAGGACTCAGTGCACAGGCTCCCCCTGCCTCCTGAACACCGCAAGGCAACTGATTGCCGCAGGCAAGAGGCAGGGGAGGGATAGGGGAGGTGTGGTGTATCCTCACTCCTCCCTTCTGCCCCGGCAATCAGCTGGCTTTTGACCTTTGGGGGCAGGAAGGAGGCTTGAGGAGCAAGGACTCAGCACGCAGGCTCCCTCCTGCCCGCGGCAATCAGCTGGTTTGCAGCGTTCGGGAGGGAGGGGGAGCCTGCCTGCCGAGTCCTTGCTCCTCCCCCATCCCTCCTGAACACCGCAAGCCAGCTGATTGCTGCGGGCAGGAGGTGGGGGGAAGAAGGGGAAGGCGCTGATCCGTGGGGTCTGCTGGGGGGGCGTAGGGAGGCTGCCAGCCGTGGACAAATGATGTTATAGTGAAGCATTGCACAACTTTAAATAGAGCATGTTCTGTAATTGAGCAGGGATGTAAGATCAAAACAACGTTAAGCAAGAGGACATTAAATGGGGAGTTACTGTACTTTGCTTGCATGTCTGTGAGCTGGATTCTTCGATTGCTAGGTTGGACAATCCTGTTTATAGTCTTCTGCCTTATCAGCACCAGTAGGACAATCCTAAGAGACTTAGGATGTTCTAGTGTCTTCTAAATAGCATGTAAATTTGCTAGTTTACACAGTTTTGTTTTCAAGGAACAAGCTGCTGGTTTTAAGATGTTGGTGGTGGTTGTCTTGGAGACAATTGAGAGGAATTCAAGGATAGAACTCAGTTCTTTAATTTATGTGAAGACTGCTCTAAAGATTGTTCACTTGCTGTAATTCTAAAAGTCTTTCAAGGATCAGAAAACCTTATTCAAGATTGATTTATTATGTGGCAGCACCTCAGGGGATGAGTGTAAAGTCAATGGGGTTTTTGCTCCAAACTCATTTAAGAGGGATTTTTTAAAAAGTGCACATGTGGACTCTAGGAGCTAAAGGTTGTGTTTTTTTTTTTTTTTTTTTTTTTTTTTTTTTTTTTAAAGACACTTTGTAGAAACTGCAGAGACCTATGTTCTGCCAAGATCCAAACCAGTCAATCTGGGTCACTGGATGAATAGCATGGTTTAACTCTAATTAGAGTGAGTAGACTGTGAGGTTGCTTTGATCCACATCCAAATTGCATTTTAATGGTTCCTTGTTCTGTTTAAGACTTTTTCAAATTCTTCTGATTCTTCGACTGACAGACTGACAGACTCTGCACCTGGAATAGAAATGCTACAGCTGGGTAAGACTGACACGAAGCCACTGCTTTTTCTTCCTTCCTATTTCCCCCTATCTACTAAAATGCCCAGCAGGTGTATACAGCAGCATTAATACTTTCCACTTGTATAATGCCTCTTGTGTAAGACTTTAAGTCCTTTATAATTCTGAATTTGGTAAGAGCAGTACCTCTAAAATCTAGAACACTAGAGGATGAACTCTTGCTTTCTTTCCTGCTTCCTTCCATTGCCACTGACACTGTCCAGATATTTTTGTTGCAGCCATTTCAGCATTAAGTGTTACAGCCTTCTCTTATGATGCACATGATTCCGGATGGCTGTGGCATTAGTGTAAAGTGTGCCTGGAAATCTTCCTAAACAGTCTTGTGTAATATATATGATTAACTTGAAATAGAAAAGCACTGGTGTAATGGAGCAATTTCTATTCAGACAAGTGACTTCCTTCATTGAAGTGGCTGCTGAAAAAGACAAACAATGCCCTAGTGTGATACCTAAAATCTTTTAAGTAAGTTTACATGTTGGCTTAACACATCTAAACTAAAATGCATTTGTTTTTTGTGAGGCTTTTGTAAATACAAACGTCTAAGACTCTGTCACTCCCCTCTCACAACTACTGATGTCTGGTACTTTTTTTCATAGATAAGAAAATATCTTGTGGCGCTAGCGTTTGTCCCAGTAAAGAGACAGTACCTATTTCTTGCAGGACTGTGCCTTGTCTGAGGTAAAATTTTTGTGGCTGTCTTTTATATCCTCCCATCACCCCTCAAATCAGCATCCTCTACTCTCCTCCAGAATATAGGTGTCTGCCCACATTTGCTGCCTAATACGTTTTTTTAAATCCATTTATATATAGTAGTGCTTGGCTCTTTCCAGATGCAGAGTATTACCGGGCACTCCGCTGAACTGCAGTACTGTCTCCTATCAATGTATTAAACTCTTAAACTTGTACAGCTCGACGCTAAGACGTAATATAACTGGTCCAAAAGGAAAGATTTGGGTAATAAGTATGTAAAGGAATCTGTGAAGCTGGCTTGCCAGCAGGGAGCTCATCTTTAGGAGGAAAAATGTACATTAAAACCTTCAGGTGGGAGGGAAATTGCACACACAAAATAGACCTAGGGAGGGTGAGAGAGCGCCTGGGGAAGAGCTGGGGAGGCAGAGCAAAGAGGTCTGGGGGAACCTTGCAAAGGACAGAGGAGATGTTGAGGGGTGGCTAGGTGGAGAAGTGGGATCTGGAAGTGTGAAGAGATGGGGAAGTTATGATTTGTGTCAGTTCTTGAGCTTTTGGGGACAAAGGAATGGGGAACTTTGAAGGGGCAAATAATAGGGATGTCTGGGGACAAAAGATTGGAGGTTTTCAAGGAACAAAAATGTAGGCGTTTTGGGAGAGGAGGAATATGCAGGGGTGTGGAATAGTCTTTTGTTTGAGAGAGGTTTTAATTACAAGAAAATTGGGGGAACTTGGTGTAAATTATCCAAGATATAATAAAGTCTAGGAGTCCCCTGGTTTTGCATGAGGTGTTCTGTTTAGATGACACTACTGGAACACTCTTGATGCAGTTTTCTCCAAGGTTTTAGAGATGGCAATAATTGGAAGGAAATGGGCCAGGATACTGTGTAATACAGCTGTTTGCCTCCCATCCCAAAACTAGGTTAAATAGTATCCTTGCTGCACTCCTATATAAGATAATGCTAGTTCTATGGTACTGATCCCCTTGTTACACTATAGTGTCCCTGTTAGGAGTTGTTACCATGGGAATAGGTCCCAAGCCAATACTGAAGACTATGATATCCATGCTCAAATGGATTGAGAGTCTTCTGAATTGGTTCAGGATTTTGACTACGATGGGCTTGTCTCAGCTAGTGGCTCTCAACTCTTTCAGCTGCATGAGCTGCAGCCTGGTCATGGTATTTAGTGCTAAAGAGGAAGCTGTGCTGCTTTTAAGATGGCTTACAATAGGAAGTTTAAACTGTGAGCTGGCTTAGTGCTCCTAGCTTTTAAACTGAAACGTTCCCCAGAAAGCGGAGGGGAGCAGAATATCAGCATGAAAACCTTTTTAATGGTAAAGAGGAAAATTCCTAAGGCAGCTATTGTGAATGTGGGGTGCAGGTGGAGACTCCACCAATTATGGGAATAGAGCTCTCTTCTGTGAGGTGTCAGCTGTATGGCATACTTGTAACTATATCCCCCAAAATACCTCAGTGGCATATCAGAACGTGGCTTTGGGTAGTTGATGTTCTCAGACATACTATAATAGGGTTTAATGAAAGAAGCATATGAGAAAATTAAAGGTACAGGGCTGTCTGAAGAAGTAGGAAGCACTATTTGGGGCGGGGGGGTGGGGGCATGGCAAAGGAGAAAACATGATCTGGCAGAGCTCGCAGTTCCTGGAGCACCTCATTTAGCCTGAAGCGTGTGCATGGGAGCTTAAAATGGTATGTTGTAAACCGTCCATTTAGTCAGTGTGCACCTCTTAGTCATTGTAAGGGTATGTCTACACTACGAAATTAGTTCGAATTTATAGAAGCCGGTTTTATTGAAATCGGTTGTATACAGCCGATTGTGTATGTCCACACAATAAAATGCTCTAGGTGCTCTAGTCGGCAGACCGCGTCCACAGTACGAGGCTAGCGTCGACTTCCGGAGCATTGCACTATGGGTAGCTATCCCACAGTTCCCGCAGTCTCTGCCGCCCCTTGGAATTCTGGGTTGAGATCCCAATGCCCGGATGATGCAAAACAGTGTCGCGGGCAGTTCTGGGTACATGTCGTCAGGCCCCTCCCTCCCCCGTCACAGCAACGGCAGACAATAGATTCGCGCCTTTTTATCTGGGTTACCTGGGTTACCTGTGCAGACAACATGGAGCCCGCTCAGCACAGCTGAGCTCACCGTCACCATATGTCCTCTGGGTGCCGGCAGACGTGGGACTGCATTGCTACACAGCAGCAGCTGCTAACTGCCTTTTGGCGGTAGACGGTGCAGTAGACTGGTAGCCTTCATCGGCGATCTGGGTGCTGGCAGCCGTGGGGCTTGCCTTTTGGCAGTAAATGGTGTATTATGACTGTTAGCCGGCCTATTACAAGTCGGGTCATCGCACGTTAGCAGAGTCTTCCCTGAGCAGCAGCTCGTACAATAGGCCTGAAGACCATCGTCATACACCGCCCCGTATTTGCTGCCAAGCACCCAGAAAGATGCCGAGGGCTATCAGTCACGCTGCACCATCGTCTTAAGATGTAAAAAATAGATTTTCTCTGTATTCATTTGCTTCCCCCTCCCTCCGTCAAATCAACGGCCTGCTAAGCCCAGGGTTTTCAGTTTAATCTTTGGGGGGGACCAGTCTGTGACAGTTGTTTGTGTCTCTCCCTGATGCACAGCCACCGTTCTTTATTTTAATTCCCTGTGCCTGTACGCCATGTCGTCACTCGGCCCCCCTCCCTCCTTCCCCTAGGCCGTCAGATACTACGTTTGCGCCACAGCTCGAGCCGAGAAGCGGTTCGCGCCTTTTCTTTGAATTCTGGGTTGAGATCCCAATGCCCGGATGATGCAAAACAGTGTCGCGGGCGGTTCTGGGTACATGTCGTCAGGCCCCTCCCCCCTCGTCACAGCAACGGCAGACAATAGATTCGCGCCTTTTTACCTGGGTTACCTGTGCAGACAACATACCACGGCAAGCATGGAGCCCGCTCAGCTCAGCTGAGCTCACCGTCACCATATGTCCTCTGGGTGCCGGCAGACGTGGGACTGCATTGCTACACAGCAGCAGCTGCTAACTGCCTTTTGGCGGTAGACGGTGTAGCATGAGTGATAGCCGTGGGGCTGGCAGCCGTAGTGCTGCATTGCACCAGCCCCTTGCAGGCGATGGTATATTATGACTGGTACCCGTCGTCGTCGTACTGGTATGGCTGTCAATCATGGCCACCTGGGCAGACATGCTACTGTTTCGATGATGACGGTTACCAGTCATAATATACTATTTTCTGCCAATTGCCCAATATTGTCTGCTAAGCACCCAGAAGAGGCCGAGGGCGATGCTGGGTGCTGGCGGACGTGGGGCTGGCAGACGTGGGGCTGCATTGCTACACAGCAGCAGCCCCTTGCCTTTTGGCAGATGATGGCATATTATGATTGGTACCCATCATCGTCATACTGGTATGGCTGTCACTCATGCTGCAGCGTCGGCTGCCACCTTAAGATGTAAAAAATAGATTTGTTCTGTGTTCATTTGCTTTCCCTTCCTCCGTGAAATCAACGGCCTGCTAAGCCCAGGGTTTCCAGTTTAATCTTTGGGGGGACCATTCTGTGTGACAGTTGTTTGTGTTTCTCCCTGTTCCTGTACGCCATGTCGTCACTCGGCCCTCCCTCCCTCCCGCCCTCCTTCTCCTGGTCCATCAGATACTACTTTCGCGCCTTTTTTCTGACCAGGCGCCATAGCTAGCACTGGGATCATGGAGCCCGCTCAGATCACCGCGGCAATTATGAGCACTATGAACACCACGCGCATTGTCCTGGAGTACATGCAGAGCCAGAACATGCCAAGGCGAAACCCGGACCAGGCGAGGAGGCGATTGCAGCGCAGCGACGAGAGTAATGAGGAAATTGACATGGCCATAGACCTCTCACAAGGCACAGGCCCCAGCAATGTGGAAATCATGGTGTTACTGGGGCAGGTTGATACCGTGGAACGCCGATTCTGGGCCCGGGAAACAAGCACAGACTGGTGGGACCGCATCGTGCTGCAGGTATGGGACGATTCCCAGTGGCTGCGAAACTTTCGCATGCGTAAGGGCACTTTCATGGAACTTTGTGACTTGCTTTCCCCTGCCCTGAAACGCCAGGATACCAAGATGAGAGCAGCCCTCACAGTTGAGAAGCGAGTGGCAATAGCCCTGTGGAAGCTTGCAACGCCAGACAGCTACCGGTCAGTCGGGAATCAATTTGGAGTGGGCAAATCTACTGTGGGGGCTGCTGTGATCCAATTTGCCAGGGCAATGAAAGACCTGGTGATAGCAAGGGTAGTGACTCTGGGCAACGTGCAGTCAATAGTGGATGGTTTTGCTGAAATGGGATTCCCAAACTGTGGCGGGGCCATAGACGGAACCCATATCCCTATCTTGTCACCGGAGCACCAAGCCACCGACTACATAAACCGCAAGGGGTACTTTTCAATGCTGCTGCAAGCCCTGGTGGATCACAAGGGACGTTTCACCAACATCAACGTGGGATGGCCGGGAAAGGTACATGATGCTCGCGTCTTCAGGAACTCTGCTCTGTTTCGAAAGCTGGAGGAAGGGACTTTCTTCCCGGACCAGAAAGTGACCATTGGGGATGTTGAAATGCCTATCGTGATCCTTGGGGACCCAGCCTACCCCTTAATGCCATGGCTCATGAAGCCATACACAGGCAGCCTGGACAGGAGTCAGGACCTGTTCAACTACAGGCTGAGCAAGTGCCGAATGGTGGTGGAATGTGCATTTGGACGTTTAAAAGCGCGCTGGCGCAGCTTACTGACTCGCTCAGACCTCAGCGAAAAGAATATCCCCATTGTTATTGCTGCTTGCTGTGCGCTCCACAATATCTGTGAGAGTAAGGGGGAGACATTTATGGCGGGGTGGGAGGTTGAGGCAACTCGCCTGGCCGCTGATTACGCGCAGCCAGACACCAGGGCGGTTAGAGGAGCACAGCAGGGCGCGGTGCGCATCAGAGAAGCTTTGAAAACGAGTTTTGTGACTGGCCAGGCTACTGTGTGAAACTTCTGTTTGTTTCTCCTTGATGAACCCTCCAACCCCCCCCCCGACCCGGTTCACTCTACTTCCCTGTAAACCAACCACCCCACCCCACCCTCCCCTCCCCTCCCGCTTGCAGAGGCAATAAAGTCATTGTTTTTTCACATTCATGCATTCTTTATTAGTTCCTTACAGAGGTAGGGGGATAATTGCCAAGGTAGCAGGGATGGGTGGGGGAGGAGGGATGGAAAAGGACACACTGCATTTTAAAACTTTAACTCTTATTGAAGCCCAGCCTTCTGATGCTTGGGCGATCATCTGGGGTGGAGTGACTGGGTGGACGGAGGCCCCCCCACCGTGTTCTTGGGCGTCTGGGTGACGAGGCTATGGAACTTGGGGAGGAGGGCTGTTGGTTACACAGGGGCTGTAGCGGCGGTCTCTGCTCCTGCTGCCTTTCCTGCAACTCAACCATACGCTCGAGCATATCACTTTGATGCTCCAGCAGACGGACCATTGCCTCTTGCCGTCTGTCTGCAAGCTGACGCCACCTATCGTCTTCAGCCCGCCACCTCTCCTCTCGTTCATGTTGGGCTTTTCTCATCTCCAACATTGACTGCCTCCACGCATTCTGCTGTGCTCTATCAGCGTGGGAGGACATCTGCAGCTCCGTGAACATCTCGTCCCTCGTCTTACGTTTTCTCTTTCTAATGTTCACGAGCCTCTGCGAAGGAGAAACATTTGCAGCTGGTGGAGGAGAAGGGAGAGGTGGTTAAAAAAGACACATTTTAGGGAACAATGGGTACACTCTTTCATTACAAGGTCGCATATTTCGGCTTGCAGGCAGCCATCGTAGGCCACAGTGTTTTGGCTTATTTAACCTTCTTAACATGCGGGAAAGGTTGCAAACAGCAGCGCATTTCCCATCTCAAGGATGAATTGGGTTGTCCATTTAAAATGGGGTTTCAATGTAAAAGGAGGGGGCTGCGGTTTCCCGGTTAACATGCGGCACAAACACAAGTAAACCACCCCCCCCCCCCCCCACACACACACTCCCTTGGCTGATCACTTCACCCCTCCCCCCCACCGCGTGGTTAACAGCGGGGAACATTTCTGGTCCGAATAGCAGGAACGGGCGCCTCTGAATGTCCCCCTTAATAAAATCACCCCATTTCAACCAGGAGAGCTTTCTGGAGATGTCCCTGGAGGATTTCCGCTCCATCCCCATACACGTTAACAGACTTGCTTGCTTTTTTTTTGTAATGTTTACAAATATTTACAAAGTTACACTCACCAGAGGTCTCCTGTGTGCCCTGAGGGTCTTGGGTGAGTTCGGGGGTTACTGGTTCCAGGTCCAGTGTCACAAACATATCCTGGCTGTTGGGGAAACCGGTTTCTCCGCTTCCTTGCTGCTGTGAGCTACCTACAGTACCTCCATCGTCATCTTCCTCGTTCCCCGAACCGTCTTCCCTGTGTGTTTCTCCAGTGAGAGAGTCATAGCACACGGTTGGGGTAGTGGTGGCTGCACCCCCTAGGATCGCATGCAGCTCCGCGTAGTAGCGGCAAGTTTGCGGCTCTGCCCCGGACCTTCCGTTTGCTTCTCTGGCTTTTGTGGTAGGCTTGCCTTAGCTCCTTAATTTTCACGCGGCACTGCTGTGTGTCCCTGTTATGGCCTCAGTCCTTCATGGCCTTGGAGATCTTTTCTAATACTTTTCCATTTCTTTTACTGCTACGGAGTTCAGCTATCACTGCTTCATCTCCCCATATGGCGAGCAGATCTCGTACCTCCCGTTCGGTCCATGCTGGAGCTCTTTTGCGATCCTGGGAGGACTCCATGACGGTTACCTGTGCTGATGAGCTCTGCGTGGTCACCTGTGCTCTCCACGCTGGGCAAACAGGAAATGAAATTCAAACCTTCGCGGGTCTTTTCCTGTCTACCTGGTCAGTGCATCTGAGTTGAGAGCGCTGTCCAGAGCGGTCACAATGAAGCACTGTGGGATAGCTCCCGGAGGCCAATAACATCGAATTCCGTCCACACTACCCCAATTCTGACCCGCAAAGGCCGGTTTTATCGCTAATCCCCTCGTCGGAGGTGGTGTAAAGAAACCGGTTTAAAGGGCCCTTTAAGTCGAAAGAAAGGGCCTTGTTGTGTGGACGTGTCCAGGCTTAATTCGGTTTAACGCTGCTAAAGTCGACCTAAACCCGTAGTGTAGACCAGGCCTAAGAGAGATTTCTTGGATTTCTCTATCAAGTGGTGGTTTGACCTGATTTTTCCACCTGACTGAAAGGAATTCAGAACATCCATACATCCTTATGAGGCTTAAGTCTCTACCCCCAACAATGCATGTATTTTCAAAAACATTTAGATGTAATTTGACTCAAGAAGATTTAGGTTTTAGTGGTTAATAGTGTAATCGCTCCTCTTAATAGAAACCTCTGCAACACAAGGATGAGTAGCAAACGCCATACCAAATCCATTCCAGAAGGTTCTTTTCAATGGGGATTGCCTGGTCAGGAGAACATGGCAGGAGCCACCACTTCAGATGCTGGCAAGCTGGTGAGGAGGCCTCACTGTACTGTGGAAGAGGTGAGTCCAGATAAAGACCGCTTTTGAAATAGGGTCAATTCATTTTTGTCACTTCTGAGTTTATATAATGGGGAGACCTCTGAGTATTGAGGTGGCAAGATGTGAAATTGGATACAGTGAAAATGGTTTTTGAAGCATAGCCCTGAGCTGAGAAAATCTCTTGCAGGGAGACTTAAAGCTCAATCTATTTGGCTGATCAAAAACATGATGGAGAGGTGATTTCAGAGTAGAAGTATCCTTTTATGGGGGAAAACACTAAGTACTAAAAGGCTCTTCAGTGGAGAAAAGCGAAACACGAACCAATGGCTGGAAAATGAAGCCAAACAAAGTCAAATTAGAACTAATTCAGAAACATTTTAAGTCAGGGCAATTAACTGTGGGATCAAACCACCATGGAAAGTTAAGAGATGGAGAATCCCCAATGTCTTCAGATCCAGTCTGGATGCCTTTCTGGAAGACGCTTTTGCCAAAAACGTTATTGGGCTCAATGCAGGGGTAATTGGGTAAAACATCATGGCCCGTGATGTACGGGAGGTCAGACTAGATGATCTGATGGTCCCTTCTGGCATTAAACATCACTTTTCATAGAGTCTTTGGGGTGAGAGCTCACCAAAAGTGGATTCTGCTTTCTGTCCACTCCAGTGAATGTGGCAGTTCCACAACTGGAAATGGTAATGAGGGTGTATATATTTGTTTATCATTGACTTACCTGCATGTAAATGTGCTAGACAGTAGAAAGCTGCTGTAAACTGAGATAAGGATGAAAATTATACTCCTTGCTATAATGAGCATGAGCACATTTTCAACTTAACAGCAGCTTTAGTCATATGGTTCCTGCTTAACTAGGACTAAAGATAAACTTCATGCGCTGTAACAACCTGTGTAGTATGCATTAAATTTAATTACAAACCTCACTCCACTTTTTCTTGATAGTGGTTTTAACGTGGCTTTTTTTCCTCTTAGGGTGTACAAAGAGAAGAGAGAGAAAAGTACAAACTACTATTGGAACTAGTAAAGGAAAAATATCCTAGAAACTACTCCACTCCCATAGCTGCAAACCACTGCAAGTAATTTCACGTTATATTCCAGACTTTTTACTAGTAAGTGACTTCTCTTGAGAGGCAAGGAGGGACATCAAGTCACTCTCTTTTAACGGGCACTCTGGTTGTTGGAAAAATTTGATCAGTTTGTTGCAATAAACAGAGTTCTGTTGATATGGACCAGGACAGATGCTTTGGAACAGACCTTTTGAAGTGCATGCAGTTGTGTATACTAAAGTTATCTGTGGCTTTTTTTTAACTAAAACAACCCAAAATATTCAGCAGAAGTTTACAAAAGGTGAAGAATTGGAATTGCTGTGGGTGTCTCTCTCCTCCTCCTACCTCTTTTCTGCTTCCTATGTTGTATCTGCACTAGGAAACTTCCTGCCTCTCTTTGGGCACAAGTGCTTCCAGTGATGTAATTTCTACTATGAAATCCTATAGTAAGTGCTATACCACAGTGGTGTTGGATTTGGGGACTTATTTTCCCTTCCATTGAATGCTTTTTACGAATCTTATGCTGCTGATGTGGAATGAACATAAGCTGTGAAGGAGTTAATTTTTTGTCTTAACACAGCCTGTTCTGAGGCCTAACTATAGTTTAATGGATACGTGATCTCTTCCAACTTCATAAGAAATTGTCACTTTATAGTATTACAATAATTTTTCAATCTGTGGTAAGGCCAAAAGGCCATGGCAATCATGCATACAGAGCTGAAGTTCTTGAAGGTGACCTGCAAAGGCAGGAAAACTTGTCCATGCCTCTGTGTTGTATGAAGACCTTGAGAGGTCTTCAAAGAGAAGTTCCTTTTCTGAACAGAAATTCAGGTTTTGTCTACCTGTTCTTCTTGAATGCTGAAGCTGTCTGGGAGCTAAGGGTTTGTCTAAACACAAGCTGTACCACTTAACTATACTAGTATAGTTAAAGTGGCACATCTCCTAGTATGGACACATTTATAAAGGTATAAACGTGCTTAGACCAGTATAGCTGCTTTTCCTTATGAGAGGGAAAATAAGCTATATCCGTCTAAATACACTTTATACCATCATAACTGTATCTACACTAGGGTGTGGTACTACTTTAACTAGATTAGTAAAAACTCAAGGAGTACCTTAATGCTCTAGAACTTGAACTTCTCTAAGATCACAGCAACAAATCCAAACTTCCTTCTTTCGCTGCTGGGAGAAATGAATATGTATTTTCTTTTAATCTGCAGTTGTCTGTATAATATAATTGTTTACTTCTGATGTATTTAAACGATACAGAAAACAGTATTTCAAATGATATAGTGGAGTACTTAATTCCTGTTCTCTGGATCTTTTTTAACTTCACCAAGTGAGAAGGCCACCGAAAATGGTCAGAAGTCTCTCTCTTTTGTGTGGTTGGTTTTTTTTTTGTTTTTTTTTTGACCTTTAAACAGCTACAATGGCACTGCTGCAGTGCTTGCCGCGCAGACACTATCTACACTGATGGGAGAACTCCCCCCATCAGTGTAGGCAATTCACCTCACTGTCTACACTGGGGTTAGGTTAGGATAGCTATGTCTCTTGGGCGGGGGCGGGATTTTTCACGCCCTGAAAGATGTATCTGCTGATTTAAGTTCCCAATGTTGATCAGTCCTTAGAAGGAAGAGTTAAAGACCGATAAAGGTTTATGCAGGGCATAATGAGAACATCTTGTCATACAAAATAAACAGAATGGCTACTCAATAAAATTAATACTAAGCCTGTTCAAAAGAGACTATTTCACATACTATGTAAATAGCCTGCAAAATTTGCTGTCTAACAGAATCAAATTCTGTGTGCATGCCCTCCCCCCTCCCCTTTTTTTTTTTTTTTTTTTTTTTCTTCCTTAGAGTGGACATTCACTCTTGGCATAGTGAAAAGTAATATGCATCAGGATGTAAACGTTGCACAATTGACTAGTTGCTTTTTTTCTGCTGGAGCTGGAATATTTCTATTAATGCATCAATTGGCCAATTCTGGTTTACTAAATTCTGTTGCTTTAACAGTGATCACTTCTAGCATTCTGTACCACATGGTTGTGTAGGAGCTATAATCCATTCCTTTAGAGGATTTGCATACAATGGGGACAAATAAGATATGTATGAGCTCCTTTGAAAGAAATTCTGACACTTTTTTCCTTTTTTCTAAATCTGTACCAAAGTTCTCAAAGTTGCCTCAAGGAGCCAGCGAAGACTGGTGGCCACATGGAAGAAAGATTTGGAGTGAGAATGCCTCCATTTGTTACACTAAGGAATGGTGAGTGTGGTGTGTGTGTGTGTATATATCACATACATATATTGCAGTAAGTGGAGATAGACATAACCAAGTCGGGCTTATTCTCCTCAGTGAGTCTTTTAAATTAATTCTGAGTTAAGTTTGCAATAGTGAAGTTGCAAAGGTTGAGACTGATACCTTAATTGTGCCCTTCTATATTAAGTCTAATTATATCAGACTTGTATATATGCAATACATTAGCCTTTAATAGTCCCGTCATGTCGTATATAAATGCATGTAAAAATATGGAAGCATCCATGTCAGAAAGTTGTTACAAGTCTGTTTGCTATTACTATAAAAGCTGTTACTTCTGTTTATCTTCCTGTACAGAACAGCTTGTCTAACAAGTTGAAAGACCTAATGCTTAACTTTAAGGCCCTGGTACTATGGGAGGGGTGGGGGTTTGGCCAATTAAAATTGTCGCCTTAGGAAAGGTTGGTGGGATGTTGCCCAGGCTGTACTCGGTAAGGGTGGTGAAACACTGACCTCCACTGAGGAGATCGTCAAGAGGTGGAAGGAGCACTTTGAGGAACTCTTCAACCTGATGGAAAAAGATTAGTACTGGCAGTTGGGTCCTGGAAATTATCCATCAGGGATACTCCATACATTTTTCTCTCCTCCTTTCTTCACAAACCTCCTTTCCAGTCGTCATCCTGGGACCTACTCACTAATTGATTCTTCATCAGGAGGTGATAAAATGCATCCCACTTCAATACCGAGAGAGGCTTCTACTCCCCATATTTCCTAATTCTTCCCCCCGGTCCTCCAAAGATGGAGGGTGGAGACCCATCCTGGACCTTCAACAACTCAACATCTTTATCAGAAAGCTGACATTCAGGATGATTATTCAACAAGGGATGTGGTTTGCGGCTCTCGTCATGAAGGACATATATTTCCATTTGGATCTTCGCCCATCCCACAAGAAGTTCCTGTGTTTCATGGTGGGAGAGGAACACTACCAGTTTTGGGTCCCCCCTGTTGGACTCACTACAGCACCCAGAGTATTCACAAGTTTTCTTTGAGGTAGCAGCCCAAGTGAGGCACCAGGGCTACATGGTGTTCCCATACCTGGTAGGCCGATCTTGTCAGGAAGTCATGTCAGTGACAGGATCTCTTCAGTAACTTTTTGCTACCTTAGGCATTTTGTATAAATGAAGAAAAGTCTGTTTTGTCACCCACAAGGACAATAAGTTTTATAGGAACACAGATGAACTCCGTCTCTGTGAGCATTTCTGCTTGCAGATGGATTTTGCATGATGAGCAACCTGATTTCCCACATCATCCATAAATCATGAAGTATGGGGCACCAGTGTGTCTCAGTTTTGGGCCAGGTGGGTGCATGTACCTGTGATGCCATTCACCAGACTCCACTTGTGTCTGCAAACTTGTCTCCAACAGATTTAGCAACCAAATTGGCACTCCGTCGACTCCAAATAACTGTTACTGCCGGAGTTCTCACCTCCCTCTTCTGGTGAGGACTTTTCAGCCCTCCCATATCAAGATTGTTTGAGTTCCACATAAATCAGACAATACGCTTATTTGTATTTTTCCTGAAACCCCTCGCTTATTCTGAAGACAAGAGACTTTACTCCCTTGATATCAGGTGCACCCTGGCATTCTACCTGCAAAGAACCAAACCCATTAGAAAATGTGACACTTTATTACCCTCATGATCTCTGCACTATGGCAAGCCATACCCTCTCAGAGGATTTCTAAAGTGGGTTTTGAGATCTATTTTAGAATGCTACAAAATAGAAAAAAAATTCCTGTTCCTGGGGCATTACAACTCACTCCACATGAGCACAAGCTGCCTCTGCGGCCTCCCTCAGATGTTCTGCTACAGTCCCCTTGCAGGGCAGAACTCTACGTTGCTGTCACATGTTCATGACACACTATTCTCTAGTCCAAGCAGTAACTGCAGATGCAGCTGTAGGAATGGCAGTACTACAGGCATCTCTGCTGCCACCTTCCTTGCACCCTTCTCTAGTCTGAACACTAACTAGTCACTTATGTGTGGAATATACATAGGGACCAGCATTCTAAGAATAAATGGAGGTTACTTACTGTAATTGGAGGCTCTTTGAGATGTGTGATCTCTATCTGTATTCCACCACCTACCCTCAAACCTCTTAGATTTGGTTGGATTGTGATAAGAAGAGAAACTGGAGAGGTGTTGACCCACATTGCCTTTTATGCTCTTGGTTGGGAGCACGAGGGGGAGCTAAAGACACAGTTGGAAGAATTTCTGGACTTTGGTGCATGCATACCCACATGTGGTCCCTATCTGCATTCCACATCTCGAAGAACCTTCAGTTACAGTGAGTAACCTCCATTTCTCTGGATATGATCTTCAACAGGCTTATCTGTTAGCTCTGCAACTTCGTGTTGGTGATTGGCTAATCAGATAGTCAGTCATTTACAGTATAACCTTAAAATCTACAGTTTTGAACCGAATTAGTTGACTTTGTTTTCAATTCATACTTTCTTCTTCTATGCAGGTATCAGAGGTGCTGAAACTCGGGGCCCACTCTGGTCTCGGAGAAGTGATGTGAGCAGGTACAAAATCTCTCCTAATTACATTCCTCCATGTTCGGCTTCCTGTGTTGTTTGGCTTCCAATCTCTGGTATTTTTGTGTGTGTGAATAAAAATTTATGTGCATCACCTGCAGATGCTGAGGAGAAACCTCTTTGGAGGGACTTGGTAAATTATGGAACATAGCTATGTAATGGACATCTTGTGCAGGATGTGCCGCACTATCATAATGACAACACACAAGTGCATCATAGTGTCCTGGAGGGAGGGGAATTAAAGCAGGCCATTTGGATAGCAGGGTAAGGGACAGCTGTAGCTCTAGAAAGTGAGGAAAGCAGTGCCCAGCCAGCAGTCAAGGCTTTTAGCACTGGAGAAGGAATGTCTCCGCTATCTCTCCTTGTGTGAGTAGGGTTAGAGATGTATGTAAAAAGTTGTTTGGGAGGAGGAAGTGTAAACTCATTGTTCCCACTCTGGTCTACAGAAATCCTATTGCATGATATTAGAAGACAAGGTGGGTGAGGTAATATCTTTTATTGGACCAACTTCTGCTAGTGAGAGACACAAGCATTCGAGCCACACAAAGTTCTTTAGAGCTGCGAAAGGTGGTACTTGCATTACAGCTAAATGCAAAATGGAACAGATTGTTAGCATAAGGTAGAGTGGTCCGTTAACACCTCTGCAATCATAGGACAAAGAGTGAGGGGGCTAGCAGGTTACAGGTTGTTATAAGCTGTAAATCCAGTGTCTGTTCAGTCCATGATTTTTAGTGTCTAGCGGAATTATGAATTTAAGCTCCCAAGCTTGTCTTGAAAGTGTTATGTGCAGGCTTCCTTTGAGGATGAGGACTGCTAGGTCAGATATAGAGTGATCGCTTTGTGAAATGTGTTCACCCACAGGTGATAGGTTATTTTTGTCATTTATAATTTTCATGTGTGATTTCCACCCCAACTTCAACATCCACCACCTGCCCATTAAACTTTCTGGAGTGCTTCCACACTAATATCAACTTCTTGGACACCACAATTAGCTTCAACAATGGAACCTTACAGACAACCATATGTAAGAAATACACGGATCGCCACCTCCACCTTCGTAGATCCAGTAACCACCCTAAACACACCCAGAAATCTGTTACCTACAGCCACGCACTCAGATACCACAGAATATGCTCTGAGGAGAAAGTCTGGGATATACACCTTAACTCAATCAAAACCGCCTTCACCAAACAAGGACACTTCAGCAGAGAAGTAGATTGCATCATGGAACTGGACACCAGTTTATTCTGAGAGAACCTGCTTCAATAGAGATATAAAACCTCCTCTGACCACAGACCCCTAGTAGTCACCTACCGCCCCCCGTTGGAACCAGTATAGGATATCCTCACAATACAACCCAGACTCAATGGGAACCACATCTTGAAAGATCTTTTCTGAACCCCCACTTCCGGCCTTCACACAACCCTCCAGCTTCTCCAAACTCGTAATCTGAAGCAAATTCCCCGCAGACCAACACACTCTGGCCACCAGGGCAACACCAGACCTTGACAGAAACAGATGCAAAACCTGCAGACCTCTCCACTGCTACAATGATGAACACCTCCCACAACGAACCTTGGATCCTACACAGGCCTATCATAATGTGGTATACCTCATCTAATGCATTAAATGCCCCAATAACAATGTGGATGAAACCGACAAATCTATGCTCTTGAATGAACTCTTGCAGGAAATTTATAAAAGAGGAAAAACATCCCATCACCTGTAGCTGAAGATAAGAACAGCCATACTGGATCAGACCAGTGGTCCATCTAGCCCAATATCCTGTCTTCTGAAGCATGTGGCATTGGCCATTGTCAGAAGAAATGAATAGAACAGGCAATCATTTGTGTGATTCATTCCCTGTCGTGTCCGCTCCCGGCAAAGAAAAGCTGGGGACAATCAGTGTATGGTGTTGCATCCCTGACCATCCTGGCTAATAGCTGTTGATGGTCCTATCCTCCAGGAACTTATCCAGTTCTTTTTTGAACCCTGTTATAGTTTTGGCCTTCACAACATCTCCTGGCAACAAGTTCCACAGGTTGACTCTGCGTTGTATAAAGAAGTACTTCCATTTGTTTTAAACCTGCTGCCTATTAATTTCACTGGGTGACCCCCTAGTTCCTGTTATGTAAGGGGGTAAATAACATTTCCTTATTCACTTTCTTCATACCAGTTGAGATTTTATAGACCTCCATTATATCCCCTCTTAGTGATTACCTTTCCAAGTTGAAAAGTCCCATTTTTTTTAATCTCTCCTCATATGGAAAGTCTTCCATATTCCTAATCATTTTTGTAGCCCTTCTCTGAATCTTTTATTTATATATATATATATATATATATAATATATCTTTTTTGAGATGGGACAGCCAGATCTGCACGCAATATTCAAGATATGGGTGTACCATGGATTTTTATAAAGGCATTATGACAGACAGAAAATATCTATTCTTTTTCTAATGGTTTGTAACATTGTTAGCTTTTTTGACTGCTACTGCACATTGAGCAGATGTGTTCAGAGAACTATCCACAATGACTCGACTCTTTTTTGAGTGGTAACAGCTAATTTAGACCATTTTGTACATATAGTTGGGATTGTTTTCCAATGTGTTACTTGACATTTGAATGTCACCTGCCATTTTGTTGCCCTGTCACCCAGTTTTGTGCAATCCTTTTGTAACTCTTCACAGTCTGCTTTGGACTTTACAGAATGACTCAAGATAGCTGTCTGTCTGCAGTTTTTGCCATTTCGCTGTTTACCCCCTTTTCCAGATTATTTATGAATATGTTGAACAGAACTGGTCCCAGTACAAATCACTGAGGAGACACTGAAAATTAACCATTTATTCTTGCCATTTTGTTTTCTGTCTTTTATCCAGTTACTGATCTGTGAGAGGATCTTCCCTCTTTTCCTATGACTGCTTACTTTGCTTAAGAACTTTGGTGAGGGACCTTGTCAAAGGCTTTCTGAAACTCCAAGTACACTAAATACACTGGATCACTCTTTTCCACTTGTTTGTTTGACCCCCTCAAAAAATTCTAATAGATTGGTGATGCATGATTTCCCTTTACAAAGCCATGTTGACTCTTCCCCAACACATTCTATTCCATCTGTCTGATAATTCTGTTCTTTCTTTACTATAGTTTCAACCAATTTGCCTGGTATTAAAGTTAGGCTTACTGGCCTGTAATTGCCAGGGATTGCCTCTGGAGCCTTTTAAAAAAATTGGCATCGTAATAGCTATCCTTTAGTCATCTGGTACAGAATGTGATTTAAGTGACAGGTTACGTACCAAAGTTAGTAGTTCTGCAACTTCACAAGGTAAGGTATTTCCAGCAGAGAGAGGGGGGAGTATTATTACCATTATAGAAGGCACTGGTGAGACCTCATCTGGAATACTGTGTCCTTTTTAAAAAAAAAAGATTAATTCAAACTGGAACAGGTGCAGAGAAGGGCTACCAGGATGATCGGAAGAATGCAGAACTTACCTTATTAGAGGAGATTTAAGGAGCTTGGCTTGTTTAATCAAAAGAAAACTGAGGGAGATATGATTGCTCTCTAAAGATACATCTGAGGGATAAATACCAGGGAAGGAGAGGAGCTATTTAAGTTTAAGGGTCAATGTTGGTACAAGAACAAATGGATATAAACTGGTTATCAACAAGGTTATGCTTGAAATTAGACAAAAGTTTTTGACCATCAGAGGAGTGAAGTTCTGGAACAGCTTTCCAAGGGGAGCAGTGGGGACAAAAAAAACCTAACTGGTTTCAAGACTGAGCTTGATAAGCTTATGCAGGGGATGGTATGATGGGACTCCCTACAATGGCATGTGAATCATCTGCAACTGTTAGTAGCACATATTTTCAGTGGCCAGAGATGGGACACTAGATGGGAACGGCTCTGAATTACTACAGAGAATTCTTGCCCAGATGTCTGACTGGTGGGTCTCACCCACATGCTCAGGGTCTAACTAATTCCTGTATCTGAGATCAGGATGGAATTTTCCCCAGGTCAGATTGGCAGAAACCTTGGGGGCAGGGGGTTGCCTTCTTCTAGAGTGAGGGTTCACCTGCTGGTTTGAACTTGAGTAAATGGCGGATTCTCTGTAACTTGCAGTCCTTAAATCATGATTTGAGGACTTCAGTAATTCAGCCAGAGGCTATGGGCATATTGCAGGAGTAGATGGGTGAGGTTCTGTGGCCTGCAATTTGCAGAAGGTCAGACTAAGGCCAGAAGGGACCATCTTGATCATCTAAAGTCTATGAATCTGAGTGGCTGTTTAAATAGAAAGTCTTCTGTTTGTACACCTTGTGCTATAAAAGTACAAAGCTGTACTTCTATAAAACATCTGGGGTACCTAACCTGGATATTGACTATCTTATCATACTAGATTGAATTTGTCTTCTAATGTACAGTGGGTTTAGGATCTAATATAAGTCATCTTATATATGGGTCCCTTTTTAAAAAGGAGGCTTGGATCAAAAAGAAATGCAAGAACTTTTTCATTTTGGAGCATTTATACTGATAGAAGTAAAACCTGTCAGTGTGTAATTCCTTGCACAGTAACATGCTGCACTTCAGATGCTGCATAGTTTTCGAGGGTAATCCTTTTCCAATAAGGATAGCAGCTCCCCTAGCAATCCTATAAGAGTCAAGTAAACTTATTCTATCCACCCACTTTAAGGGCTTGTCTGCACTACAGTGGCACAAGTATGATGTACTGTAGATGCTTTCTACTTTGACAGAAGAGGTTTTCTGTCAATGTCGGTAATCCACCTCTCCAAGAGACAGTGCTAGCTCGACAGAAGCATTCTTCCATCAACCTAGTTGGATTTAGTGAGGTTAAGGTCGACCTAACTCTGTCATACAGGGAGTGAAATTTTTCAGACTTGTAACTAGGTTGGCCTAACTGTATCTGGATGCATACCCTTCAGGTAAGCTAGTGCTTTCTTTTCGTGAGGAGTTGTTCATTTATGAAGATGTTAATAAATAAATAAAAAAGTGAACTGTACAGAGTTTAAGCATAGAAGTTTCTGGTTATCAGGGAATAATGTACAGATTATCAAGAGTGCAAAATTTGGTTTAAGATCGGGTGGCATAAGGAATACATAATCTCCAATATCCCTGATTGGGGGTAAAAGGTTGATGTGAAAGTACAGGCATTGAGATATGAGGATATGAAGTTCATAAAGTGGCTGTTTGGGTGTGGAGTATGAGTGGATATGATGAGGATGGATTGACCCTCATTTGTGAGATTTAATGTTCAGGGAGTTTATGGTTCCAGTTCATATGATCCAACGGAGAAAGTCTCTTGGTCCCTTTCTCGTAGTCTAAGAATGTCACTCTGGCTCACGCCTCCTGGGACTGTTGGTGGCTGGTGATGTGCTCGATGTAGAATTCATGATTGTCGTGCATTATATCTTAACTTTTTAAGCCACATCTTGTATCCTTATTTTAGCCATGCTTTGGTACTAGCCCCAGTCCCCTACTTTAGGTATTTTCAGCTTTCCATCCCCTCGCCTTTCCCTTCTTCCCCACCTCAAAGTATTGATGCTATAGAATGGGTCAAGTTAAACTCTTGTTTTTCTTGCGCGTTGGCCAGATTCCAACCCCTCAGAGAGCCTTTCCCAACCCTCCCCACACACCCCTGGCTCCTTACCCCACAGGTAACTTACTAAGTAAATATCCCTAGTTGTGAAACTCTGCCCGTTTTTGTCTCTAAGATCTCGGACTTCAGCAGAAAACTCACAAGAGCCTGAAATGACAGTTGGGCAGAAAAATGAAGGGGTAAGGTTGGAAGCTCCAGCTTTTTTCCTCTTTTGAAAAATGTGATGTCTTATAACTAAACTGTACATTCAACCCTAACTGTGCACTTCCATACTTGAGCATATCATTGAATAATGTGCTTAACCCAGTGGCATATGGCTTTTGTGAGAGTGCGGTCTTTGAGACTTACAGAGTATAGTGATGGTGGAAGACCTCTTGTGATTCTGGGCTCTGGTCAGTATGCTGCATCTGCTCAATTTCTCTTGTCCATCTTGGAATTTGATGGGCAAGCCCTCAAACATGTAATATTTATTGGCGTTTATCCACATCACTATAGGATACACTATTGCATCATCAGTCCTTTCTGAATAGAATTTGCTTTGCTTGCATTTTTCCCCTGATTCTTGTCTGAGATTTGGCTTGGTGCCACAGTTAAATTTCCAGATTGTAAACCAGGTAAACCTTTTTTCTAACTACTAAGATTCTTTCAAGGTTGCTGCATTTTTAACTACATTTTAATTTTTATTTTTCTAAACTAGAAATACAATACCACTCTGCTTTATACATAGTTGTTTATGTTCACCTGTATTTCGCTTGCTGCATGGGAGGGAAGATGGGTGTGTCTAAAATCTATTCTTTAAATAGGCTAAGCTGGGATATCAGGAAAACTTACACAATCTAAAACATATAGTACCAAGCTTGGATACAAAACTGTCTTTGTCAAATATCCACCCCATGTGGAATACTTTTTTTTAAAACCAAACCAACTTTGTAGCCCTCTACAGTGGCAAAGAACCTCCCAAACATAAACTGTTGCTATAGATCTCCACTTTAGCAGACTTTTGATAGTCTCATATGACCTTCTCATAAACAAACTAGAGAAATATAGCCTAGAGATGAATCTTCTAAAGGTGGGTGCACAACTGGTTGAAAAACTGTACTCGGAATAGTTACCAATGGCTCACAGTCAAGCTGGAAGAATGTATTGAGTGGCTTCTTGCAGGGATCTATCCTGGGTCCAGTTCTGTTCATTATCTTCATAAATGATTTGGATAATGGCAGAGAGAGTACACTTTTATAAAATTTACAGACAATACCAAGTTGGGAGGGGTTGGAAGTGCTCTGAAGGACAGGATTAGAATTAAAAATGATCTTGGCAAACTAGAGAAATGGTCTAGGATGAAATTGAATTAGGACAAATGCACAGTAGTGCTTAGGAAGGAATAATCAATTGCACAAATACAAAATGGAAAACGACTGCCTAGGAAGAAGTATTGCAGAAAAGGCTTTGACGGTAATGGGGATCACAAACTAAGAGTCAACTACATAATACTTTTGTGAAAAAACCACCCAATTATTCTGAAATATATTATCAGGAGTGTTGTAAGCAAGACATAATTCTGCTGTACTCAGCGCTGATAAGGCCTCAGTCAGAGTACTGTGTCCAGTTTTGGCACCATGCTTTGGGAAATGTGGAAACTCCAGAGGCGAGCAACAAAAATGATTAAAGTCTAGGAAACATGACCTACAAGGAAAGATTGGAAAAATTTGGTTTGTTTAATCTGGAGAAGAGCAGACATAACAGAAACATATTCTTCAACTATGTAGAAGGTTGTTATAAAGAGGAGGGTGATAAATGGTTCTCTGTATCCATTGAGGACAGGACAAGAAGTAATGGTCTTAAATTGCAGCAAGAGAGATTTGTTGGACATTAGGAAAACCTTCCAAACTTTAAGGTAACGGTAGTTAAGCACCAGAACAAATTTACCTAGGGAGAATGTGATATCCATCATTGGAGGTTTTTAAGAACTGGTTAGACAAACACCTGTCAGATGAATACTTAATCCTGCTTCAGAGGAGGGGACTGGACTAGAATGACCTATTGAGGTCCCTTCCACTCATACATTTGTGATTGTCTTCCTGAGTCTGAAAGTGGCCTGAAACACTTTCCTCTCACCCACTTAACTGCAGTGGGTAAACACTTGCATCTGAAGAAGTGAGGTTCTTACCCACGAAAGCTTATGCTCCCAGTACTTCTGTTAGTCTCAAAGATGCCTCAGGACCCTCTGTTGCTTTTTACTAAATCCTAACAACTTCTTCATCTGAAGAAGTGAGGATTTTACCCACAAAAGCTTATGCCCAAATAAATCTGTTAGTCTTTAAGGTAACACCAGACTCCTTGTTGTTTTTGTAGATGCAGACTAACATGGCTACCCCCTGATACTTAACTTTAGTCTAAAGCAGTGGTTCTCAATCTGTAGGTCAGGACCCCAAAGTGAGTCGCAACCCTGTTTAATGGGGTAGCCAGGGCTGGCTTAGACTTCGCTGGCGCCTGGGGCCGAAACCTAAGCCCGAGCCCCACTATCTGGGGCTTCCACCTTGGGCGGTGGGGCTGAAATTGCAGGCCCCCTGCCTGGGGCTGAAGCCCTTGGGCTTCAGCTTCTCCTCCTCCTTCCCCTCCCCCACCCCCCAGGTGGCAGGGATCAGGTGGGCTCAGGCTTCGGTCCCCCCTCCGGGAGTCGTATAGTAATTTTTGTTGTCAGAAGGGAGTCGTGGTGCCGTGAAGTTTGAGAACCCCTGGTCTAAAGCATTTGAAAATTGGCACATTTAATGGAAGTGTGCTCAATCCTAGCAATACCTCGCCTGACTCCGAATGAGGGCTAGACTGAGTGTTTAATTCGATACTCCTGACCGTCAGAGTCCATACTTATTTGCTGAGTGCTTTCATTTGATATTTGAACAAGACTGTCACATTATGCACTGCGACAAATCATAACTTCCTGTTTAAATGCTATTGAGCTTCCTTTTGTATAACAGAGATGGCTGGAGGCTGACCTGTCAAAGGAGGTGTCAGTTCGGTTATGTCTGGGCAGTAGGAGTTCTGCTGTAGCCAGAAGGCCAACTGCACTTGTGGTGAAAGAACAGAAGTGCCCAGGCACAGAGAAGAGTACAGAGCGCCTTCCTGAGCTCACGGAGGTACCATGCCTTTTTTGGCTTTCTGGTTTGGAGAGATGAACTAAAATGGATGGAATCATTTGAGCTTTTTTGCAGGTTCTTTTTGTGTGCCCACCTGATATTAGCTAATGTACTGACCATGTTCAAAAGGGATCAGGGATTCTAGGTGCCTCTTCTAAAGTAAATTTTGTCTGCTATTCGTACCTTCTAATCACTTCGAATCAGGCCATTCTTGCCAATCCACTGACATCTGATTTGCAGGGAGCTAGCAAAACAAATGGATGCTTTTGCTCATTCCTTTATAAACTGCCTGATTACTTTCTGTGCGTACGTTGGTAGATGCTACAATAGAAGAGACAAGGGCATTTTCCTTGTTTGTTAGTTCAGCTCAATCAAAAATAGAATTTATTTATTTTTGGTCCACAGATCAAAATCCATCTTCTACCAGCAATGAAACTAAACATTACTTAGACTTCTCTTTGCATCCATGACAGCTCTAACAGTGTGTATGATCAGATACAAAATACAGACTTCCTGACTGTCAACGTGGCCTCCAATACAGCCCACTATAATGTTCCCTTTCATTCCCATTCAGATATGACTGGGAGAATTAGGTTAGTCTTGTGGTGATCTTTGGGACACCACAAATCTAGACTCTCTTGTAAACTAAAGGTGAGAAATGAGTTTGAGCCGAGAATGCTCTTCTATCAGCCCCATTCCAGTTAAACCGAGTGATGGTTAAGCTGGCTGATTAAGGATCACAGGGGCCACAATATTGCATGGGGGACAGGTGGTTTTCTCTTTGAAACTTTACTTTTTTTTTATTGTCCTTTCTTCAGCTGTGCTCCATCTGCTGATGTGCATGTTTTGTGTTTTTTCTATTTCTGCATGATACCTATCTCTTATTCTGACTGAACTACACTGATTGACTGTGAAACATTTGCAATACTGGTTTTAGTGTTTATTGAATTCTCTCAAGCCTCTTAAACTCCCATTATCCCTTATAATTCTTAAGAAAATGACTGAACTTCCAAACCAGAGCCAGTGTAAACATATCCATGGTTCTGAGCTGGGGTAATCTGATAAATCAAAATGACTGAAGCGCCATTTAAAATAGCTTAAAAGTGTAACCATCCAAGTAAATAGCATGAAGTGCAGGCGTCTGTGTGTAGTACCTTAGGCTTCATGTACAAACTTAACAGAAAAAGCTACCAAAGCTAACAATCCTCTGCTCTGAAACTAACACTGGTATACTTGGCCTCCCAGTGTCACTGTATGGTCAAGCTCTTCCTCCTTTTAGCAGGCTTAATCCTCTACTGGATTTCATTTAAATACTTAGTGTGATGCACCAGTTGGCCTGCTCAACATACACCCTAGTTCAGGACTTTCTCACTAGTCACATTGTGGAATTGCTCATTTCAGGACATGGAAAGAGAAGTCACTAATGCATTAGGCCATGGCCAGGAGGATGAGATCTTGAGCAGCGCCTTTAAATTAAAGGTCACCCGTGGGGATATCCAGACACTGAGGAACCATCACTGGCTCAACGATGAGGTAAAATTAATCCAATAGGAATGTTTTTGTGTTCTGCGTGCATATGTATTAAAATGTGCCCACAACTTTCTCTGACATTTAGCTGCTGACAGGCTTAATTTTCTGATCCACACCTCAGTTCCTATAGGAATATCCATAGAGTTCTGAAAGCTGGGCCTTTAAGAGGGAACAATACTCCTGAAAATCTCTCTCCCTGTATTATGCTGCTTTCAAGAGTTAGCAGCAACTTGGGATCAGATTTGACTTTGGGGAATGGGTGAAATAACAAGTGTGTTAAATGCAGGACTCAAAGGAAGGAAGTTAGTTCAGGAGTCTTAGAACTTGAGTTGACGTCAGTGTGGTCTTTTCAGACTGCAAATTCTGAAGAGTCCAGCAGATAAAGCTTAACTTTAACAGCTAAATGAGTGTCTCCCCTTCATTCTCTGAACTCTACTCTCTCTATTATATAGGTAATCAATTTCTACATGAATCTTCTGGTGGAGAGAAATAAGCAGCAGGGATTTCCAGTGCTTCATGCTTTCAGTACTTTCTTCTACCCCAAATTAATTTCTGGGGGTTACCAGGCAGTAAAAAGATGGACCAAAGGTGTGGATCTCTTCAAGCAAGACCTTATCTTTGTGCCCATTCACCTGAGGGTACATTGGGGATTAGTGGTGAGTCAAATTGGCCCATCCTTGGAATTGGAAGGGAAAGGAAAACCTAGAAAAGGCTTTAGGTCTTGCTCCGTAGGCAGCAGGGAGTCTTTGGCTACGTCTGTTGCACCAATGCCTGTCTTTCAATAACAGGTAATAGATGTCAGAAGAGAGACTATCAAATACTTTGACTCGATGGGACAAAGAGGCCACAGTATCTGTGAGATTTTGCTGTAAGTAGATGCTTTAGTGAATCTATCATTGCGTTTCACACATACAGGAAGGATTTTTCCACAATCACTCACTGGATAATGTGCTTTACGTAGCACAAGACTTACCCTTAAGGGACAAGAATCTCTTCCTGGACTAGTCACTGCCAGTAATGTGCAAATTGTAACATCATCCAGCTGCTAATTATATTCTGTCCTCCTGGGGACATTTGAGTATGTCTTATGAACGAACCATCATTGAGTGACCTGTTACAGCTCTGATGCCAATAGAAAGACACAGTCCATTCCTCTTTCAGAATATTAACCTCAACACACTTCATAGGACCAGAACTCCTTCCTAGGGGATACTGACATCCTCTATTACCAGTGAGAGACCCCTCTACTTTCTAGCTCTTCTGCCATTTTTTGCAGCTCTTAAGTAACCCACCAAATTGTATTGCACACATAATCCTCTTGTATGCTCTATTAGAGACATTGGAGTTAATTTTTATGTAAATAATAATCCTTTCAGTATGTTTGTTTGGCACTGACTCTTCTGTTGCACCAGTACTCCTATTTCATGTTACATAAAATCACCCTGTACTGCCCACCTCTGTTGGAAATTGACTTCTGAAGAAAGGGTCTGTGTGACCTTGTAAATCACTACCAGTATCTCATGTGCCTCACTTTTTCTGGTAGTGCCCCATCTGAGATCCGAGTCCAATATAACATGGCTTCAGCATTACCTGTGAAGTCTCTAACTTCTGATCTAAAATCTCTTACGTAATGTGAATAGTTCCTAGGCACATGTGGGTTTACCTTCAGCATGGTATGATTATATCCTATAATCCTCCTTCCTGGTACTTTAGGTCTTTGGTGCATAATTAGTGAAGACCTTGTCAGGCAACTTTACAGACGATTGGCCTAAAATATGAAGACCTTTGATTAGAAAAGTCTGATACCTCTTTTTGTTTTGTTTCGTTGAACAGCCAATATCTGCAGGAAGAAAGCAAAACCAAGAGGAACCTAGATATTGATCCTTCAGAGTGGACACTTTACAGCATGAAATCACATGTATGTGAACAGTATTTGAGTCTGATCCATGTACTGTAGCCCCACACCACAAATGCCTTCAGGAGAAACAATTATAAGTTTTGAATGGCTGTTTGTGGGCTTTTTCTAATGCCCATAATACAGCAATCCAAACTGGACACAGGAATCAATGTTTTGATGGACTCTTTAGCAGTGTCTTTTATTTATTTGATTGGCCTGTCACTGCTTCTTTCCTGACTCAGTTTAGACATGAAAAATATGCTAGCAATTTGGAGTGGACTGGAGTCCTTGGAACATCCATCCAGCTTTCTTCCTTTGGTCCAATAAGCTGGTGCTGTGTCCAAGAAAAATCTCAATCTCCATTATTCCTTAGTAGGGCGAAGGCCATGTTGAGATTAGCACTTGTGTCAGCAAAACTTTTATCGCTCAACGGTGTGTGTGTGTGTGTGTGGGGGGGGAACCCGCCCCGGAGTGACATAAGCTTTGTTGGCATAAGCTCTGGTGTGCACAGCACTGTCGGCGGGAGACGCTCTCCTGCTGACATAGCTACCGCCTTGCGTTGAGCTGGTTTTATTATGTCGACGGGAGAGCTCTCTTCCATCAGCATAATGCAGCTACATGAGCGCTCTGACCGCAGCACAGCTGTATCAGTACAGCTATAACCTTGTAAGTGTAGACATGGCCTTTACCTTCATTCTTTTAAGGCGCATGCTGATGCATGAAAGATGTCAACAGTTCCTGTACAGGAACTATATACAGTAGTTGATCTTTTGTACATGTGCTCACTGTTTCTTGGACTGCAGCTGTGAATCTGGCTTTGAGCTTTTGACGATATTACGGTATTGGGGTAGTAGTGCAAATTTAAAAAAAAAAAATTTTTTATGATAGGTAGCTTTTTGTGCTATTTGAAAGACTCGTCTTCCTTCTGCAAAGATGGTTTCAAATTACTGCTGTTGTCCATGCTTGACCTAGAATCTTCTAAAATAAATGTCTGTTCTGTCATGTTCTCCAAATAGCTTTGTCTATAGAGATCCTCCACCCCTCATTTTGTCACCATCTAGATTGGGTTTGGAGGAAGGAAAAAAAATCAAAGGTGCTGGAGGGGAGAGGGGCATAGCCTCGCATAGAACATGCCCTGTTGTGAGCTGGAATTGCTCTTTCCCAGTTCTCAAAGCTTTCTAGGGGCTTTGGCACATTCAGTTCAGAGGAACTCTTAGGATGCCTGTGGAGCTGTGAACTCCAGCTGCAGGTGAATAGCTCCTGTTGCTTTGTGCTCAGGCAGTAGTAATTCATATAATAGATCCCACGCATTAGTCCTTCCCCTGGATAGTTGGAGTTGTCTTGCCCTGGGTCACTGGAGAACAAGCTGACATTGACCGTTCTGATTGGTAGCCAATACCTTGTGGGGAGGGAATTAAAGGTCAGAGCTAAATTCTCCCCACATGCAACTTCCACTATGATCAATGAGAGCTGTTCATGCATCATCAAAGGCAAAACTTGTCCTTTAGTAGCTCTCATTGTACAGAATGGGAATTCCCTCCGTCACTTGCAGGAAGCACTAATTCAGGAGTGGGGGAATCTGTATTCTTTCTAGTAAGCAGTATTAGTAGGGTTCAAAGCCCCACTTGGGCCGGGGGCCCATAGTACACACTTACGTAAGGACATCCTGGGCCGGGAAAGTGTGCATTCTAAAGATTTGACAGGTGAAGGACCGGGATGTTCCTTACCAGCAAAGGGAACATAGTGCAGCTGTAGTTATGTGATTTGTGAGGAGGTGTTAAAGCTTATTTCCTGGATTGGAGGACACAAGCGGCTCATTAAAATGCTGCTGATACACAGTACTGAAGATAATGCATTGCATATCTTGTAAGAAAGGTACACTTAAAGCAAGGTGAAAGGACTAACATGCAACTTGCTCCCACTGCTCACTTGTAGGAAATTCCACAGCAGCTGAACGGAAGTGACTGCGGGATGTTTACCTGTAAATATGCAGACTATATCTCCAGAGACAAACCTATCACTTTCACTCAGGTGAGGAAAGCTCTACAAATTTTTTTTCTCTCCTGCTGGTAATAGCTCACCTTAACAGATCACTCACTCTCATTATAGTGTGTATGGTAACACCCATTGTTTCTCTGTGTGTGTCTCTTCCTACTGTATTTTCCACTGCATTCATCTGATGAAGTGAGTTTTAGCCCGCAAAAGCTTATGCTCAAATAAATTTGTTGGTCTAAGGTGCCACAAGTACTCCTGTTCTTTAAACTGACCTGTGGTGCCTCCAATCTCTGGGTATGTTTTCCCTGTCACCTGACTCCTCTAGTTAAATTGTAAGCTCATCTCTTGCTAGTTACACAACACCTACCCCCATGGGTCCTGGTCTTGGCTAGGGCCTCCAGGTGCTAGTACTGACAAGTGAGTCCTCCCAGCCCTGTGAGCTGCATTCCCTGCCTTTGCTTATGTCCATTTGCCAAGCATCATGTCTTAGTCCTCTGGTGCGGGGGGCTGGAGCTGTTTGTAGTAGTAGACTTGACCTTAGTTATGGCATCTTCGAGGCTCCTTTCCAAAAAGCTTTTTCACAAGTTAAAATACTGGCTGTTTTCAGCTGCACTGGGCTTTTCTTAAAGGACGTGCAAATTCTCAGTCATGACATTCATGTTTTTCATTAAAGTTAGCATTTGCCAGAGCATTGCATTTTCTGTCCCTTAGTGTAGGGCAAAGTTGTGGTATCAAATACCATTGCATGGAACTGTGGCAAATGTTGAACACTGACTGTTATGGTCAGTGCCTACAGAATGTGGACAAATACGCTTATTCTGACCCCTTTTACTCTGGTTTAGTGTTTAATAGTGTCTTTTTTTACTTTTAGCACCACATGCCTCACTTCCGCAAAAAGATGGTATGGGAGATACTTCATCAACAGCTGCTGTGACCCCAGTCTGAGAGATACTCACACAGTGATTCTATGATCCACCACGTAGTGACAATTAGTTCTTAGCTAAACTAATTTGTTTGTTTGAATGCCTTATTTCAAAAGGCACTTGGGCTAACAGCTTCCTCTCTTCAGAGTAGGCTGTAAAGCAGTGGTTTTGTCCGCTCCAGAGAATTACATTTGTTTGGAATATGCTAATGCATCCTAACCGCAAAGCAAAGAGATCTCTGCAGCCTCTGAGTTGTGACTCCTAAGGGACTGGATTGGGTGGTTAAGAACAGATCCCAAACAAACTGCATCAGTTCATGTCGCTGAAGACTGGCAACTTCTAGTGCTTCACTGCAGCCATTGGAACTGTGGTGCAAACTCTGGCTGGCGCATGGAGGTATCCTGTGCAACTGTAGAACTGTCACTGTCTGTCTGAAATTGCCTTCACGAGGACAACGTGTTTAGCTACTGGTTCAAAGAGAGGTTTGCTCTGCTTCTGGATGATAGAAGACTCCACTTGATTCCTAAAACTGGATTTGTAAAGACCCTAGGAGCAAGGCATTTATGTTTTGATTTGTAACAAATCCATAGTGAAGCCCCTGTAGCTGGGGTTCAGTATTTGTTTCAAGAGACTGTCCCATGTGAAAATGAATATTTATTTTTCTTTATTAAAATGAAAGTGTGCTGTAACTTATGGAAGGGGTCTGTTCTGGACTAAAATCTGCAGGAAGAGAACCAGAGTAAATTTGCAGTTACCTTTTCAAAATATTTTTGCATAGGAAAGTTAGTTTCCAGTTCACTTTAACATGAATAAAGAACAGGAGTACTTGTGGCACCTTAGAGACTAACAAATTTTTTCATGAAGTTGATGGATTTCCACTCCATACGGCTAAATGCAGTGCCTTGCATAATTTGTTAGTCTCTAAGGTGCTACAAGTACTCCTGTTCCTTTTGCGGATACAGACTAACACGGCTGCTACTCTAAAATTTAACATGAATGTGATGTTCCGTTAAGAGGTCTGGAAGAGTTTAAGATGAAGAATATAAGAATTGAGGAGGCTGAATACCCTGCGTCAGCAGGTAGTAGGGGAATTTAAATTATTCAGCAGATGGGGTTGAATGTTATAAGTGGGGAGGGGGATATACAGGATGAGAGGAAGAATGGCCCAGTGGTTGGGGTGTTAACCTGAGACTGGGTTCAGTTCCTCACTCTGTCACAGCCTGCTTGTGGGACCATGGACACGTCACTGTGCTTGGATACTAGAAGAGGGTATTTGCATGCTGTACATTTCCACATGGCCTTCATTTTGCTCTTTGGCTAGGTTTCCAGTCACTAAGCACCCCTCACAGCAGCCCAAATTGTCCCTCGTGTGCACATGGCCCAGAGAGGTTTAGTTAAGGTGAGACACTCAAATTGGGAGGAACCCTGGTCTCCTAACTCCCAATCCCACAATTTACCCACAAGACCATCTTCATAAGCAGCTTATGTTAATGCTTATGTAAGTGGAGATGACACTCACCATAATAGGCAGATGTTACTAGAGGAGGGAAACAAAAGATCATTGCATGGCAGTGATTTCTATTCAGTTAAGTTTAACATGAGAGAAGGTGAACTCTGCCCTCTAGAGGAGGGATGTCAAACATACTGTCTGCCAGCTGCATCTAGCCCATATAGTTTCATCTAGCTTGCAGACTTCACCTGAATCTTCTGGCTTGTCTTCATGACATCATAGCCCGCATTACAGGTGTGTGGTTTGTAGAGTGCATCAAAGTGTTTCACTCTAACTCACCTGTAGACTCTGTTAGTGTGCACTGATGCAGTCCTGTTTCAAACAGGACTACATCAGTGTGCACTAAAGAACATTGAGTGCATGCCAGCAGGGCCCACCTGGAGAAGTTGGAGCACAACACGCTGGTGCATTCCATACCCTACATAGTCCACATGGGGCAGTGTAGACAAGCCCTTAATGTCATTATTAGGACAACGGTGGTCGACGCGGTTATTTGCTCCAAAGTTGTTGATCTGGTTCAAGTTAAGAGATGCCAGGTTTCTGGGAGCAGCAGTAGTCACTAAAATCTAAAATAAATGTAAGTAATTACCAACAGAGAAATTAACACCAAAATAGCCTTTGTAGAGTGTGGCCTGCATCAAGTGGCAAGGTGTCCAATCAGGCCGGACATACACAATGAGTTTGACACCCCTGCACTACAGTCAAGTTATGATTTTGAAATGATAATCTTCAAAACAAAGTGTAGTACAGGACAGAATCAACTCAAATGCTGAAGAAATGCCACCATTAAATAGCCTCCAAAGGAAACTTTCTCTTTTAGTTTTACCTTAGAATTTGAAATTTATCTTCCGGGCTGCTCTGGGAGGTCTCAGATGTGTAGTGGGAGGGGAACACAGTTCCTGATATTTAATTGTTCACCCATTCAAGTTCTTACGTCTTCCAAATGAATATTTTGAACACACCAACCAGTGTTGAAATGTTAGTGGCAAGGTGGTGGTGGTCTTTCCACTCATCTGCACCTGTCTGTAGCAAAAAAATCGAGGCTTTGATTTCTCTGATTATGTCAAAGGGTGCTGAGGGAGATCTACCTAGGGGATCACATCAGATTAGTGCTGCATATGAACATAAAACCTAACTCACTTCACATTTTTTCCCTGCAGAGTTACATTTGTGCAGTTTCCACTTTAAGGCTTTCACTCCAGTAGGCTCACAGTGATTAGCTGAGATCAATAGCCAGCCCCCACTACCCCTTTTGAGGAAGCAATATTGAAAGTTTTTCACATAAAAGTTGGATCTACAGTGGGGCTTGAGCCAAGCTGGAGACAGTCACGCATGTGCAGCATGATTGGGATTCCTTTGCAAGCCAGTATTTGCAGGCAAAATGACGAGCAACTGCCACACCATAACATGCTGTGGCCATTCAACCTGAGCAGCACCTGCATAGTGGGAGTTTACTCCTGCCCATGGCAGCTTTTTGAAGAATGTGGTGTGCATGTTCGTTGCTCTTTCCCTGGGTCTTGCCAGGGCTTCTTTTGCATGTGTTGTCTTTGCTTTCAGGGTACTTGAGCAGCTAATTCCTTTTGATTTCAATGGAAGTAGGGCCTAAATAACTTTTGAGGAGCTGGGCCTGGTTTAAGATCTATTTCAAAAGCCAAGTGCAGACTCAAATTGTTCTGAAGCTTGCTATGCCTCATAAGCAAGGCCACAATGTTAGCACAGGGATATTTAGTATATTTCAGGGCAGGGGTGTGGGGAAAAATGATTAGTTATGGAGAGGTCACCAAATGTAGTTTTCATGACATCTGCATACACAAGTATATAGTGGGGGCATTAGAGTGAGCCCTGCACCATGGGGCCTGGCTCCCCATTTCGGGCACTGTTGCCCAGAGTGTCAGCACCTCTCAGCCTTGGCTCATCTGCGCCTCCCTCTCCATCTACAGTGGGGCAGATGGGCCAAACCTGTGTGGCATTGTGACCTACCGCAAGGAGTCATAACGCCACTTGGATGAATCCAATGTCTTTTTACAGCCACTTCCAAGATTTCAGACTTTATTCAACTGCATGATTTCTGTGAGATCTGATAAAATTCTAGCCCCAGCAGGGCCCTGGGTGCAAGTTTGGGATCATGTGGTCCAATGATTACTCAGGTAAAGCTTCCCATAGCAGTAATATTCTAAAACCTGTAGGTGCTGTGAGATTTTCTTGAAAATTGTTGTTCCCTAACAGTAGGGTTACCATATCTAATAAATAAAAAAAGAGGACCCTCCATGGGCCCTGGCCCTGCCCATTTCCCCACCCTAGCCCCGCCCCTTCCCCATCCTAACTCCGCCCCCTCCTCCCTCCCACTCCCAGCCAGGGGGAAAGGGCTGCCCCAGGGCTACTGGCTTCAGGGTTTGCCGGGCAGCCCCCAGACCCTGCGCCCCCGGCCGGCGCTTCCCCAGCGCAGCTGGAGCCCGGGAGGGGAAGCGCCCAGCTGGGGGCGCAGGGTCTGGAGGCTGCCCAGCAAACCGTGAAGCCAGTAGCGCTCGGGCTTTGGGCAGCCCCTATGCCTCCGGACCCTGCGCCCCCAGCCGGGCACTTCCCCTCCCGGGCTCCCGCGGCGCAGGGTCCGGAGGCCCGGGGGGCTGCCCGAAGCTGGTAGCGCTCGGGCAGCCCGGCTCTTAAACAGAGCCGAAGAGGAGCAGAGCCTCCAGCCGCGGCGGCTCTGCTCCTCCCTGACTCTTTGGCTCTGCTTAAGAGCCGGGCTGCCCGAGTGCTACTGGCTTCAGGCAGCCCCCCGGGCCTCCGGACCCTGCGCCGCCGGAGCCCGGGAGGGGAAGTGCCCGGCTGGGGACGCTGGGTCCGGAGGCACGGGGGCTGCCCGAAGCCGGTAGCTCTCCAGCAGCCCGGCTCTTAAACAGAGCCGAAGAGTCGGGGAGGAGCAGAGCTGCCATTTTCCTGGACATGTTCAGCTTTTTGGCAATTCCCCCCCGGACAGGGGTTTGACTGCCAAAAAGCCGGACATGTCCGGGAAAAAGAGAACTTATGGTAACCCTAAGCCTTACAGAGATGGGCTAGAGCTGGGACTTATTGACATGTGACACTTTACTGCTCCAACTCCTGTGTGGACACTCCTGGCTCAGAAAGTGGGATATGCTACTTTGGACAAAAGAACTCTGACTGGTCCAGGGGATGTTCTCTCTGTGTAACTGTACCAGTAAATTTCTCCCTGTACCCATGAGCTTTGTGAGAAGAACAGCCAGTGAGATGAATAGGTCAGTTCCCACCTCTGCACTATTGTATGGCTGTATTCATCTCCAGCCTGTGGTTATTTGTGTGGGGATGTTAGTGAGTTGATACCTCTCAGAGCCTCATACTGTGGAGGTTTGTGCAAAGCCTGTTCCCACTTGCTGCCTCTAGCTTGTAATTGTTCTCAGAGACCACCTCACCCCATGAATCTTAGATGCTGCCATTGTCTTCCCTCTCTGGACGATATAATCCTAATTCTTTAATCAGCCCAAAACACTGGTGTGGCCACAGCCTCCTGCTCATAGTGAAGACTGACAGAGGGAAGCTATGCTGCTATCCCATAAGAATGGCAGTACTGGGTCAGACCAAAGATCCATCTAGCCCAGTATCATGTCTACTGACAGTGGCCAATGCCAGGTGCCCCAGAGGGAGTGAACCTAACAGGCAATGATCAAGTGATCTCTCTCCTGCCATCCATCTCCATCCTCTGACAAACAGAGGCTAAGGACACCATTCCTTACCCATCCTGTCTAATAGCCATTAATGGACTTAACTACCATGAATTTATCCAGTTCTCTTTTAACTCTGTTATAGTCCTAGCCTTCACAACCTCCTCAGGTAAGGAGTTCCACAAGTTGACTGTGCACTGCGTGAAGAACTTCCTTGTATTTGTTTTAAACCTGCTGTCTATTAATTTCATTTGGTGACCCCTAGTTCTTGTATTATGGGAATAAGTAAGTAACTTTTCCTTATCCACTTTATCTACATCACTCATGATTTTATATACCTTTATCATATCCCCCTTAGTCTCCTCTTTTCCAAGCTGAAGAGTCCTAGCCTCTTTAATCTCTCCTCATATGGGACCCGTTCCAAACCCCTAATCATTTTAGTTGCCCTTTTCTGAACCTTTTCTAGTGCCAGTAGATCTTTTTTGAGATGAGGAGACCACATCTATACGCAGTATTCGAGATGTACCATCGATTTATATAAGGGCAATAATATATTCTCAGTCTTATTCTCTATCCCCTTTTTAATGATTCCTAACATCCTGTTTGATCGCCTCTGCACACTGGGTGGACATCTTCAGAGAACTATCCACGATGACTCCAAGATCTTTTTCCTGACTTGTTGTAGCTAAATTAACCCCCATCATATTGTATGTATAGTTGGGGTTATTTTTTCCAATGTGCATTACTTTACGTTTATCCACATTACATTTCATTTGCCATTTTGTTGCCCAATCACTTAGTTTTGTGAGATCTTTTTGAAGTTCTTCACAGTCTGCTTTGGTCTTAACTATCTTGAGCAGTTTAGTATCATCTGTAAACTTTGCCACCTCACTGTTTACCCTTTTCTCCAGATCATTTATGAATAAGTTGAATAGGATTGGTCCGAGGACTGACCCTTGGGGAACACCACTAGTTACCCCTCTCCATTCTGAGAATTTACCATTAATTCCTACCCTTTGTTCCTGGTCTTTTAACCAGTTTTCAATCCATGAAAGGACCTTCCCTTTTATCCCATGACAGCTTAATTTACATAAGAGCCTTTGGTGAGGGACCTTGTCAAAGGCTTTCTGGAAATCTAAGTACACTATGTCCACTGGATCCCCCTTGTCCACATGTTTGTTGACCCCTTCAAAGAACTCTAATAGATTAGTAAAACACGATTTCCCTTTACAGAAACCATGTTGACTATTGCTCAACAGTTTGTTTTCCTATGTGTCCTGACAATTTTATTCTTAACTATTGTTTCAACTAATTTGCCTGGTACCGACGTTAGACTTACCGGTCTGTAATTGCTGGGATCACCTCTAGAGCCCTTTTTAAATATTGGCATTACATTAGCTAACTTCCAGTCATCGGGTACAGAAGCTGATTTAAAGGACAGGTTACAAACCTTAGTTAATAGTTCTGCATCTTCACATTTGAGTTCTTTCAGAACTCTTGGGTGAATGTCATCTGGTCCCGGTGACTTGTTAACGTTAAGTTTATCAATTAATTCCAAAACCACCTCTCGTGACACTTCAATCCATGACAGTTCCTCAGATTTGTCACCTACAAAAGCCGGCTCAGGTTTGGGAATCTCCTTAACATCCTCAGCCATGAAGACTGAAGCAAAGAATCCATTTAGTTTCTCCGCAATGACTTTATCATCTTTAAGCGCTGCTTTTGTATCTTTATCATCAAGGGGCCCCACTGGTTGTTTAGCAGGCTTCCTGCTTCTGATGTACCTAAAAAACATTTTATTACCTTTGGAGTTTTTGGCTAGCTGTTCTTCAAACTCCTCTTTGGCTTTTCTTATTACATTCTTGCACTTAATTTGGCAGTGTTTATGCTCCTTTCTATTTGCCTCACTAGGATTTGACTTCCACTTTTTAAAGGAAGTCTTTATCTCTCACTGCTTCTTTAACATGGTTGTTAAGCTACGGTGGCTCTTTTTTAGTTGCATTCAATCTCCGGAAAGCTGCTGCGTGCTGTTGCCACCTGAAATGTCAGCCTTGATTCAAACCAGGCCAAGAAAGGCCCAGGATCTCTGGAAACCGAGATGGCTGCTTTGTGGGAGGGGAAGAGAGCCTTGCTGCTGGTGGAAGAGTTTAACTTTGCCATGAGTTGCTCTTCTCTACATTGGAGCCTGGGCTGCTGGTTTATTTGTGTCTCATCCCTCTTCTTTTCTGAGCCCATTTCCTCCTCAGCTAGAGAAAAAATGAAAGGAAGAGCAGTGCATTATCTGTCACAGGGAGGATACTTGTATATGTATTGCCCCTCAGTGGTCCAGCAAGGGCACCCACTCAGGTTTCTGGCTCCCTTGGCTCTCACCTCTCCTGGGTGGAGATAGACCTCGCTGCTCCCTTCTGACTGGGGTACTTCCAGGCTGTACAGTTCCCTGGTCAGCAGCTGCCAGGCCTCAGCCTGTTTGTTGCGGGTATTTTAAGTATGTCGTAGGCAGGGCGGGGCTTCTTTGACGTTTTGTTTATTGCCCACGACATGTATGTGACTTTTACTAAAAAACACCCAGATAAAAACCTTACTCTTACTGCTTGTCATTATGACGAGGGCAGGTCACAGCCCAAGCTGCTTGGGCACTGCCTCCCCACTGGTGGCCGGGGGCTAGCACAGGTGCAGCGGATGCAGGCTGGTGGCAGACACAGCTGTCCAGGAGTTGCTTATATCTTGAGGCCACTAGGCTGTGTGAAAGAGTCTCGGCTGCCCTGGTTTTGGTCAGACACACACCTCGATGCCATTGCTGTCTGGCTCAACCGCAGTAAGTTTTGAATGCTGCAGCAGCTCGCTTCCAAACTGTCTGGGAATGGGTGCAGCTTCAGGGGCCAGAACACCAGCAGGCGCCTGAAAGAAGAGAATGGCAGGGGCGGAGGACAGAAATGAACAAAGTGAGGGAGGGGAGATGGGGGGCACCCTGGTATGAGGGGGCAGGGGAGAGGGATGGGGGGCATACAGAGCCCCCTGGCAGGGGGGGGGGGAGGAGAGGGTTTAGACTGGGCTGGGCATGGGTGGAGAATGGGGGACCCTGGGATGGGGGAAATGGAACTGGGGTGCACAGAACTAAGCCTTGGCAGAGACAGGTGTCTACAGGTCAGTGATTACTGTCTGTCCCTCGTGCAGTACCGGGGCAGCAGAGAGTGGTGCTGGGATGTTGGGTGATCCTGTATCATCAGGCAGCGGTGCCTAGGTGACTGTCTGGGTGATAGGGATCTGTGCTAAGGTGATCTTAGGTGGGAGGCTGGCAGGTACCAGGAGCGTGAGGACCAGTGCCTCGATTCCAGCAATCTGTGCCCGGGGGAAGGAGAGCGCAGTGCCAGGGACCTGGGCCTTCTAGCCAGCGACCGAGGTTGCGGGACCAGTGTCCTAGGCTGGTGTCTGGCATGGCATTTGCGATGCTGGCAGGCCTACCAGGTTTTTGGCTGCTTGGACTGTCTGGGGCGATGAAGATCCCCATAGGAGCTGGAATCCTCCACCACTCCCAGGAGTTGGAGGAGGATCCCTGGCTGGACCAGGGGGGTCTGTCTGTAGCAGTATTTCCCTATATCTCTGGGGCAGGCATGTGGCCTGAACCAGGTCCTTTGCCTAGCACCCCCCTTCCCCTCGGGTGGAGCCAGGGAACCCTTTCCTTTAGTTGCTTCTTGGGCACAGGCGAGGGGAAACAGTGCTGGCAGGATGCCGGTGCCGGCAGGGCACTGATGCCGAGGTGCTAGGAGAGGAGTTCTGGTGGGAGGGCTTGGAGGTTGCGCTGTGCACGGTGTCGATCAGGAGGGCTTTCAAGCACATGTCCCTCTCCTTTTGGGATGAAATTTTTTTTAAATCTGCACTTGTCCTTTTATATGGGATTCCCCCAAGCTCTTCAAACAGCTGCTGTGGTGGGCCTGTTGCATGAGGAACAGGCCTTGATGCCCTGCTCCAGGGTGAAGCCCCAGCTGGGACTCTTACCACTAAACTTACAATTAAATTGGCTCACTAAGGATCTAAGAACTATATACAAAGGGAATAACAATTGGCTGTTAAGAACTGCTAATGCTTTTGGGATGCAAGACAAAGAGCGCTGACTGTCACAGGTGTAGGGCTGGTGGTGCCTAATATACTGCTGCATGGCCTATCAGAGGGTGCCCCAGCTGACTCCACAGCTACTGCTAAGGCAAAAATCTCCAACTGCACGTGGGTGTGCACACCCCTAGAATGGAAGTGACATGAGCAAGCACTTGAAGAAAAATGAGGGGTTCAGGGTGCAGAGGGGGCTCTGGGGTGGGGATGAGGAGTTTGAACTACAGGAGGAGACTCAGGGCTGGGGCCAAGGGGTTCAAAGTGCAGGAGGGGATTAAGAGCTGGAGCAGGGGATTGGGTGTGGACTCTGGCTAGGGGGTGTGAGCTCTGGGGCCAGGGATGATGGTTAGGGGGTGCGGGAGGAAGCTCAGGGCTGGGGGGTTCAGAGTGTTTGTGTGTGGGGGGGCTCAGGGCTGGGGATAAGCGGTTTGGGGCAGGGTGTGGGAGGTGCAGGCTCTGGTGTGGGGCTGGGGATCTTGGGGTGCAAGAGGGGGTTCAGAGTGCAGGATGGAGTTTGGGTGCTGGAGTGGGCTGGGGAGCGGATGCAGGCTCCAGCTGGACGGTGCTTACCTTTGGCAGCTCCAGGAAGCGGCCAGCATGTCTGGCTCCTAGGCAGGAGCAGGGGGCTCTGTGCGCTCCCCCTACAGCGCCCATTGGCTGCAGTTTCTGGCTAATGGGAGCTGAGGAGCCAGCGCTCCAGGCGGGGGCAGCACATGGAGCCCCTGTGATTGCCCCTGCGAGCCAGGCATGCCAGGAGCTGAGCGGTGCTAGGGCAGGCTGCCTGCCTACCTTACTCCCTGATGGTCTAATTGCTTTGGGGCAGCCACCAATTTCTCCCACTCTTATATCCCCTCTGAGTAATGTTGCCATGTCCCCTCTTTTGGGGCTATTCACTGCCTTACATAGCTCCTGGTGGACCCAATGGTGGTCTGGCCGTGGCTCTAGGGCACCACTAGGGCCTTTTATAGCCCACCCACTACCCACCCTTCAGCCAAGCTTGCAGCCCTAGTCAATTCCATGACATTAAATGAAAATAAATACCAAGATGAGGCTCTTGTTAGCTGGATATATTTCTTTTTTTCACAGAACACTGTTTGCAGTAGAGGAAACTGGCATTGCAGTCTGTTGGTACAATGGTATGTTCACGTAAACCAGTACATGGTCATCCTTTAGCGTAGAAAACTCTAATGGCGTGTGCCCTATCAAAACTCAGGAGTTCTACTTCAATCCTTTCTCTCTCGGGTTGTCTTTTTGTCAGTTTGTTTCTAAGAACATTTTCAAGGTTTCTCCAAAGGAAAGGCCATCGGCTCTCAGCTAGCAGAAAGATAATACAGAGCTGTCGTTGCACACGCGGGACGGCACCTTCTCCCGCTGGGCAGCTGACTTGGTCTAGATTTTTTTCCAACTCATTTTTATTAAAAAAATAAAAAAATGCTCCAACTATCAGTTTTACAAGGCATACAAAATCTCTAAAAGGGAAACACGAGGGCAAGGTGCTGAGGTACGAAAACACCTGAGGTAGTTTTTTGTTTTTTTTTTTTCCCTCTTCTTTAAAAAGAAAAAAAAAAATTGCAATTTCCATGCCCTGGGCCAACAACATCTTGTAAGTTATTTGTCTCCCCTCCCCCCATTTAAAAAAGGAAAAGAAAGAAAGAAAAGCCCCTTCCCCCATCCTGATGCAGTGTCCTCCCCCCACAGGGGCTGAAGCTTCTGCGTGGCTGGGGGCACTGAGGTTTCTTGTTTTTCTTTCTTTCTTTTTTTGCAAAAATGCTAGTACAAGTACCATGGTGGCTGGGTTGGGTGATAATCAAAGTGGAAGTTGTGGCTGGGTGTTTCTTGTGTTTGTTTTCGGTGGTGTGTTACTTAGAGCACAGCTGATGTGGTGGTGGAGAGAGAGAGAGAGAGAAAGTGAGAGGGAGGGAATAGGACAGGATGCAAAAACCAGTGTGGAATCTGTGAAGCAAAGAGAAACAGGTATGTGAGCTGGACAGAGATATATAGAGAGATTCCTCTTCTAAGAGACGGTATCCCTTGTGTTGGCACAGACAGACAATCCAAACGCTGCTCTTCCTAAAACCTTTACGGAAATTGCCACTTTTTACCCTCTTTTAATTTTGCTGCTGGCAGTATCTTCAGTCTATTGTATATTAGATATCCAAGTGGACTCGTTTCTTTCCTTAGAGGTCTAAAAAAAGCCTGCTTTTTCGTAAAACAAAAAGCCCCAAAAAACAAGTAAAAAATAAAAAATTATTTTTTTTTTCAAAAAAGAAAAATCGGTTAGTTTCGTTACAGATATATTAATTCTAAAATATATTAATGCTGCGAGTGCCACCTCATGCACTGCAGCCCATGCACTGTAAAAATCTTCTCATCTAGTATGTGCACACGTGCACAAAGAGTGGGTCCTAAAGAGCTGTCAGTGGGTTGTTTGCCCCATCTCCGCCTATGTTAGTCCAACTAAAGGGATAGCGTCGTGCTAGTAAATAGAGGAACATGGAGGCTGTGGCCTGGAAGAGTCTGCAGAGCCCCTGCTGTGTGGCATCGTCAGTGTGAGTGGGTTGGAACCCTCCCCCTCCCCACTGTGAGTTCTCTGCACAGCCCAGCCGTGGGCAGACGTTTATGCCTCAGGAGGGTCTTTGGTTGGCTCCCCGATCTGGCGCTCTGGCAGGTGTTGGAAGGGCTACATTCATCGGTTGTTGCTGGCTGGTGTGTCGGAGCCTCACTTGCTGCGCTGTAGGGAAGGAGCTCCCTGAACATGTTTCTGCTCCTGCTGCTTCACCTGCTGTACGATTTCCCTGATCTTGCGCTGTGCAGTCTGCAGGCAAAGCGAGAGAGAGAGAAACAGCTGCAGAGATGGGCCAGGCGGGGTGGGACCCAGTGGCCCAGTGCACCGCCCCCACCTGGTGCAGAGAGAGTCAGGCCTGGGGTTGTGTTGGGGCACACACAGCGAGTTTGCAAACAGCCTTAGCCTGCAATGCTGCCCAGGGCGTGGGGTTTTCAATTGTGCTCAGTGCTGGGCTAGCTGGGGCTGAATTTCCATTCCTCAGTGCCCTGGCTCAGCTGTATGAAGCAAAGCCTTGTGTGCTGGTCATGCCGTCACTTCCACACTGTGACGGTGGTGCCTGCCCCTCACACTGCCTACCCATGCTCTGTATGTCATGGCTCTTGCAATGATAAAGCCTGGCATGGCCTCGCCTACAGCAGAGCATGGTCCTACTGGGCCTAGCGCATCAGCCACTGCACAGCTGCTAAAGCCTGACTCCCTATGACCCCATAATTTGAAATTCCTGTGGGTAACCCCAGAACTTGACAGTACTGCAGTCAGCCATCTTGTGTGTCCAGCCACCACTAGCTGAAAACCAAATGCCACAGAGCTAGGACTAATCTTAGCGCTGAAGGGCAAGGCCGTGCAGCTGCATGTTTGTGGTTTGCTAATCAGAATGGGAGGAAAGGGCAGAGAGTCAATGCACCATGAGAACGGGAGGCATGTTTGGAGAATTGACCTTGGTTAGGTGCCCCTGACACACATGTTTTATTGTTGTTATGACTGGAAATACTAGAAATGTTTTGATGATGAGAAATAATGAATAGTTTGCTGAAATTAGGGGTTACTATGGTGACCTACCAGGAGTCACCATGGGTTATGTGCTTTGTTTAAGTTAGCTATAAAAGTTTAAGCAAAAGGATACATTTTGAAGCAGCCTGAGGAACTTTCCTTTGGGCAAGGAGCTGGCACCTAAGTTCCCCAGCAGCTGGGTGGAAGGAGGGCACCCGAAAGGCTGGTAGCTGATTCCTGAAAACCATTCCAGACTTTGGGTAAATATAGATGTTTGGGATGCGCTAACGCTGCTGCTACACTACAGTATATGTGCGTATGTATGTGTGCTTAAGAGTTAATAAAAAGTAGTTTTAGGTAAAAGCTCTCTTGTTTGTACCAATCATTTATCAGATGGAGGAGCTGTATCCCCACTGATTTATTCCTGACACCACCTAGAGAGAAGCAGTTAAGTTACCACTGCAAGGAGTTCTGAAAACCCTGTGTAATAAATACCCGCCCTCTTCTATCCTGGGTTGTCCTGTGATGTGTGGCCAGGTGAGCAGGACTAAGGAGATGCTCTATTTAGCCTTTAGGAAAGACTCTAATGGCTGCCATTAGCCTAGAGACAGTCAATACAGGCTGGATGCTGCCTGTGGTGATGACCGGGCAGGTTCTCTCCCCCTTTGCTCTTGCAGCACAAAGAGGCTGGGCAGCGGCAGGCACTTGTGTGCACTCATCAGGCCCCTTATGTTTGAAAATCTCGGTCTTAGTCCATAGTTTATAACCAACAAAATCATATACCAGCACGTTCCACCCTTGTCAGCTCGGGCACGCTCACTGTTGTGCTACGGAACAGGCTCTCGCCAACCATGGGGCTGGAACATTCTAGAACAGTGGTTCTCAAACTATTGTACTGGTGACCCCTTTCACATAGCAAGCCTCTGAGTGCAACCCCCCTTATAAATTAAAAACACTTGTTTATATATTTAACACCATTATAAATGCTGGAGGCAAAGCGGGGTTTGGGGTGGAGGCTGACAGCTCACGACCCCCCCTATAATAACCTCATGACCCCATGAGGGGTCCTGACCCCCAGTTTGAGAACCCGTTCTAGAAAGATCCGGGAAATAACCACCCATAGCCCTGAGCTCTCCAGGTAGACAGATACAGACACAGATCTGTATCAAACTAACACTGACAGAATGGCTCCAGTCAGCGGTTTGACCTGTAAGACCCCAGCCGTCACCTGGGGATGGTGTGAGGGGTAGACTTCTTTTTTGGGGGGGGGGGAGAGGGAGGAAGGAAATTAAATGCAAAATCCTACCCAGATGCAATGTGACTGAGGCAAATTTAAGCAAACTAATGGTCAGGCAACAGAAAGGTTCAGGTGATTACAACTCTGACCTCTTTGCTCATGGGTTAGGTTGTGAAATGTGTGTACACTGATATCCACAGTGGGACTGATCCAGTTTGCCTTGACATCAGTGCCCAAGTTTCTATTGACTCCAATGGGAACAGGGTGAGAGCTGATGTGTGCAATGTGGGAAAGTTAACAGTATTAGAATGGTAACAATCATTTACAAATCAACTGCTTCAGTATCACATGAACAGAGCTGGTTACACATATAGGAAATCAAGTGACTCTGATGTGTGGTACGTACACTTTAAATCTAGGGACAACATACCCAAATGCATGTACTGAAATGGTTTTGTACTTATGGGAAACCAGGCCTCACACCCTTGTATCAGAACCAAGAAGGCAGGATTTGTATAGATAATACAGATTTTGTCCCGGATGTGAAGGAGCGGACAGCTTTCCCTTCTGCCACAAAATACTTTGGAAATTGAAAAATATTCATGCCCTATACCTGACTGGCAAAGAAATGCCCAATGATTTTAACGACAACTTCCTCATTCTCATCAGGAGTTTGGTCACGGGGGACAATGACTTCTGCACTGGTTAAGTTCTGCAGTTCATTCACCTGTAGCAAGAGAAGTTTTAACAACAGTCTGTGTGCATTGTTAACCACTCCAGCTACTGCACCTACCCCCAAGCCAATCCTGGGTTTTCCTCAAAGCCCAGCCAGCAGCAGGACAGCCAGCAGGGGTGTTCTGCTCCTCCTGTGTGTCTGTTCCAGCGGGCTACTTGGGGTGTGGAAGAGATGGGCTAGGGCTGTGGTCAATGGATCCAGCACTCTATGGATCCTGGACGGGCTGCACCATGCGGACAGACTGGAAGCTCTCTGTCTCCCTCCTTAGCACCTCTACGCAAAGCATGTTTACTGGGGCTTTGTTCACTGGAGACTGGACTCTAGACTGTTACCCATAGGCAGAGTCCAACCAGCCGACTGGAGGGATCTCTCCCCTCTTCCCACACGCCTTTGTGCCTTGCTGGGCTTCTCAGATCAGCAGCGGTACGAGCTCAGCTCTGCTTACCCAGTTGTACCAGTGCCCAGCGCCCAGCAATTCCAATACCCTCCCCCTAAGGAATCAGGCCATCCCCAAAAGTGGCTGAAGGATGGGTAGCTAATGGCTCTGCAGTGCCTCCAGCTGGCCAATAAGTACAGGGAAGGACTCAGTGAGACACAGTTTTGGCTCAGGCATCAGCAGGACTGGCGCCAGAGGGGGTGATGCCAATCCAACCCAGCAGAGACTCTCCTGCCAGGCTGCTGGTGCAGTTCACTGGGAAAGACCCAATAGCACAGGACCGCAGGCCATGTCTGCTGCGGGATCAGAGCTGTTTGTATTACTGAAGGCCCTGAAGTGACCCCAGCTGCTTTGCTGGGTGTGTGTGCAGGGGCATCCTGTCCCATGTGATTTTCTCTCCAGCTTGGGCGGCTATAAAAGAGCTACAGAACAATCAGCAAACAAAGCCAAAGGAATTTCAGCTCCACAACTCCCCCGTCTCCTGGGTCTGGCTGGGGCAGACCGCCGTGCTGCTGGCTGACGTACCGTTTTGCCACCTTTGCCTATCACGCGTCCAGCTGCAGAGGAAGGCACCTTGATGTGGGCTTCAAGCTTTACTTCTTCTTTGGGATTAAAGAAGTTTTCTTCCTTCAGTTTGCCAAATATCCGGCCCTGGGCCTGGAGAGGAAGAAGATCCCATGGTGAATTCCAGGCTCAAGCTCTGTATTTCTGTGCACATGGGGCAGGGAAGGGAGAACTGGACTGGGCCACAGCGAGGGAGAAGAGCAGTCTATGGGCTAAACCACCGGACTGGGAGGCAAGGTGAGTTCTTGGCTCCCTCAGCCCCCCTGGGGCGCCAAGGCCAGAGTTCAGAGGTGACCCGCACACAGCAGCTCCCAGTTAAGCATCTTGCTGAAGTGGCCAGATTTTCAAATGCTCTTAGTGTCCAGTGACTCTGGATCAGACCCCTATCCTGGGTACTGAGCACACTGGGACATCTGGCCCTTCGCCTTCTGGAGCTTGGCTCCCTGCCTGCACAATGGGAACACCACCACTCCCTGGGGCTGCCTTGTCTGTGCGGCATCTCGCGCTCCGGGGCTCCGTCCGGGCAGCACTTCACGCGCTGGAGCCCTGCGCTCCTGAAATCCTACATGGCCAGTTCTGTACCACGGGCCCAGAGGGCATCGTGAAGGCCAGAGGAGGATACTGGGATCCCGAGGCAGGACTGTTGGCAGTCTCCTTCTGGTAAGTGCAGAATGGAAGTGGGGGATCGAGGCAGCGTTGCCCCCTGCTGATAGCCCCACTGCCTTGTGCCATATGCAAATGTTACTAGCCCAGTAGGTCTGTAGCTCTTGTGAGTGCAGAGGATACAGCTCTGGGGTGTGCTCTGCCCCTGTTCCTTTCAAGGAGATGTTGACACAGAAGCATAGTGACGACATGACACCCATGAACATGGTTAACTGTCTGAGGGTTGATGCTTTTGCAGTGACACTCAGCTGCTCTGGAATTGTAGGGGAAGCCCGAGACTGCAGGCTGAACCCCAATCTGTCCCTATAATGCTGAGCTTTGGCTGCCTGCTGGGCAGCAGCGCCCTCTCCTGGCTGTAAAAGGGTCATGTAGCCCCCCTTCTGGATGGCCGTCTGCAGGCAGGGCGCCTCCACCCCAGGCCGGGAGCACATCTGGGCAGTTAGCTCTCTTCATGCATGGAGCCTGCATGGACGGGACAGAGCAGGCTGCCTCATTAGCAAAGCCAGGCAAGGCATTGTGCCCGTGGCACCCTGCCAGCCCTCCTCTCCTCCCACTCCTCTGGGGCACAAACAGCCTCTTGGATAGGTATGAGGACGCGCAGCAGCAGAGCCCCCAAACAGCACGGCTCTCCCACTGGCAAGCGGGAGATGTGATCCCTTCGCACAGGATCAGGCCAGTCAGTCTGCTCTCTCCCCTCCCTGCTAACCCGGAGTCCTCAGAGCTACTCTTTAAAGCATGTGTTTGCTCTGGCTTCTCCAGGGCTGAGCATCAGGGGGCTTCGAACGTGTACAGTGTCACAGAACCCCTGCTTCGCTCCGCCCTACCCGCTTCCCACTGACCTTAAACTGGGCTTCCGGGGGCCCGGTGATGATCACCATCCTCTCGCTGGCATCTGGACCCTCTGCTGGTGCGATCTACGAGCCACAGAGAGGCATGTGATTAGCAGCAACATGAGCCTGGCACTCTCTCCCCAGGCCCCCCGCACCTGACCCTGGGTCTGCCCCCCCATTGGAGCACTCAGACTTAGCGTGTCATGGGGAGCTCAGCCAGATCTCGGGCAGGCGTCAGAGCATTCAGGGTATTTCATGTTCTTTAATGGATGCAGAGTGGAATTTGCTCGGTCTACAAAAAGCCTGATTTCACACTAGAGTAGTTCAGCACTGGAGCTGGCTGGGAAACGAGGATTTTCCCCAGGAAAAGTTTAGACAAAAATGAATTCCCGCTCCTTTTCATTGGCATTTCCCTTTGAATTTCTGAGGGTTTTCAGCAAAAGGGGACATTGCTTGCAAACATTTCTGTTTTGCTGACAGGCCCATTCAGCTGGCTTGACAAACTCTGCCGAGATCTGAGCATTTGGATGCTGTGCAGAAGGGCTTGCAGACATGCCCAGCTTGCTAGATCTCTGCCTGCATGTTGCTGAAAAAATAACACAGGCTCTTAACATGCAATTGGCTGCGCTGGACTGGGCCCAGCCCTGTGCCGAGTCCTGCACAAACAGGGAGGAGTGCGGTCACAGTGCCCCTGATGACAGAGGCACCTGGAGGCTTGAGGGGGTCAGCTGCAAAGTGTGATAGCAGATGCTAGCGGGCAGCATGCCTTTATCTAGACCCCACCGACTTCAGGGGAGCAGCACTGAGGGTCTGTTCTCTGGAAATGGGATCAGACAGGCCCAACACGAGAGTCCAGCAGGAATTTGCCATGGTACTCACACTGCCTTCACATGGGAAGAGTTAAACACTGATTCATGCCTGGAGATTAGCGTTACGTTCACCCTGACTCAGGAATGACACACCGGCTGACCCATGTTGCGGTGGCCTGGAACCCAGCCCCCAAGTGGTTGTATGTCTGTCTGCATCACTGAGTCACTGCCCATGAGTATCGGCTGCTCCCTACGGCAAGCTGCCTTCCTTGGACCCAGCCACATTCCCCTGAGGGGGTGGTGTGTGTGGGAAGGGGGCACTGTTGTGGGGAGATATTCGGTCTTCGCGTGTCAAAAGCCATGTGAACAGACGTGACTCAGCAGCCGGGGGCTCAGCCTGCCCCTTGCTATGGGCTCCCCCAAAACCCAAGGGGAGGAGCTGTGTCCCCGGTTACAGTGGAATGGGAGCTGCCGATGGTGTCTATGTTCAGTATACACTGGCTCAGTCCAGAGAAGGGAGTGTTCGTTTTTCCTAGGGGAATGTACGAAGAGAAGCAGGTCACCGCTGTCTTCACTGCACAGGTCAGTCTGGTGATTGGCACCTGGGTCTGAGCACCTGGGTGAGCCCAGCCTGGGTGTGGGCACCCCCACGGCAAAGCTCTCCCCCAGCACTCTGTCCCTCTCCTCCTGTATTCCCCGCATCAGCCAGGAGTGACGCTGGAGGAGGGGTAAGCTGAACAAATGGAACCTTATTAAATCCTGTGCACTGTGTGTGGCGTCCAGCCCAGCTCCCTGCACTGCCTGGCTTGCTAGTGTCCCCTCAGTTACAGTCCCTCCAGGGAGCATGGACCCAATGACTCCGGTCCCACTGGTCATGGTCCATTTTCCTAATTTTACCGACATTGTGATACAGCCTGACACCCAGCTCTGGCCCCAGGTCCCTCGGCCAGAAGCTCCTAGCATAGAGCAAGCTGGGCTTGTCTTTACCCAGACTCAGCTGGTCACAGGCTCTGGAACACACTTTGGTCTCCTCAGCAGGCAACTGCACCAGAAGCGACCTAGCTCTGTCTTCCTGTCACCTCTCTCCAAGCCCAGCAAACTGTCTTTGGAGTCTCCTCCGTCCCTGAAGGGTCGGCCTCTGCATGGTTCTGTCCCTCCATTCAGGGAGGATCTCTGTATCGCTGTGGGGTCTCTCTGGGTGCCATGTCTGCTGGCTCCCAAGTGTCTCCTCTTCCTTCAGTCACTAGTCCCTCCTGCGCAGTCACCTTGTGTGATCTGTGTGCCACTCCACCCCTTACCCCTCCTTGCTAGCACCCGCTTTCTCTGCTTCTTGGCCATCTCCTCTCACAGCACCTCCATTCTTCTGGCTGCAACAGATCTCTTTACTTGTAGCAGAGTTTTGGTCCTTCACCCCACTATTTCCTTGGTCTGGACTGTTTGGAACCCCTGTGCACCAAAAATACTAACAAAGAAGAAGAGGAGGAGGAGGAGGAAGAGGAAACAGCCTTGTGTAACAGTCTCTTAGCTGTTTTCATGGCTGATTCCACCTTTCTATTACTCTGGGGTATGCTGCATCTGAATAGCGCTGCTTTTCCTTGAAGGTAAATACGTCTGCTCCCACCTTTTCCCACGGGTAGGCTGGCAGCTCACATGGAACAGAGTCTCCTTCTGCTGGTGGCTATCACGTGACAGGCAAATGTCACATCCTTCTATCCATGGGCAGAGTTGTGTATCCATTCACAGCTAGTAAATACACTCTCAAGCCGGGCTCAGACAGCTGTCAATGCCCAGGCGTGAGGTGTGTATTTTTTGCCTGACATCCATCCTTACTGTGGCAAGGACAACAGTTCTCTGTCCTCAAAACATGATTCTGACCTACACTCTCAGTTCATCTTTCATTTGAAAATTTGGTTCTGCTCCTACCAGAAGTTGGCTTTCGTCTTCTGGCCTCCCTGGTTGGATGTCTTTTTCTGCAGCCTCTTTGGGAGACAGCTCTCCTGCCTGGTAGTACTTCAGGGCGGGGGCATCCATTATCGTTTGTTTCAGTGCGTCCAATGCTTGCTGTTGGGGACCTGCCCAGTCCCACTCAATATCCTGCCTCAGGAGCTGTTGTATGGGTTCCACCACTGCAGCCAGAACTTGGACAGAACATTTTGTCATTCCTACAAACCGTTGTAGCCCTTTCCCACCCACTGGAGCATGCCTTGGGCTTGTTGGGATCTGCTTTCAGTGCCCTTGCTGTGAGCTGATGTCCAGCGTATGGCACCTCATGCTGTTTGAGTGGCTTCTTTTCTGAGTTGAATTTTATGTTTTTGTCCCAGCATCATTGTAGAAAAGCCTGTTGTTTTCTGTCATTCTCTTGTTCAGTTTCTGTATCGTTGCTCTCTTCACCTACAATGAGGATATCTGCAATTATGTTCACCCCAGGCAGTCCTTCCAGCACTTGGGTGAGTCTTCTCTGGAACACATCTGGTGCTGGGCTTATGCCCATGCAAAGGTTGTCAGCCAGTTTATTTGCCAAAACCCATTCCTTACATCAGAGACCATAAAGATTCGCCTTTGGAGAGTTCTAGCAAGATGGCATCAATGGTGGGCAGTGGATAGTGTCATCTTTTCAATCGCTGGTTCAGTGGCTTTGGGTCTATCCAGATGTGTAATTTGCCTGATGGCTTCTGTACACCTCCATGCTGCTTACCAAGGCTATGCTGGCCTCTGCATGTGCTATGATACCCCTACTCTGCGGACTGTTGAGCTCCTTGTGTCCTGGATTACACAGTGCTACCAGAGCTGTCCTTCGTGCTAAGCGCATAGGTTCCATAGTGGGGTCTATTTCCAGGAACAGCTTTCCTGCTAGGCCCCCGTTGCCCTGGAAAACATCCCCATATGCTTTTGCCATTGCCTCCATCATCCATGGGACTCCCCCTTTTTCTTCTTGCTCTGCAGCTGTGAAATTCTGACGCTGCCCTCGGTCACATCCAGGGCTTGTACAGCTGTATGCCCCAAGAGGGGTCTGTGGTGCTTGCCATCTGCCACCACAAACTTCAGCTGGCCCCGGCTGTTGTTTTCCAGGCTTGTTACTATGAGGTGACATATTTTTCTATGGGCTGCATTGTGTTCTCATTATTATTACATTTTAGATTGCACCTGCTCTTTCTAATGGGTGTGTGAGTCCAATTCACCCTGAGGAATCACATGCCAGGAGGCCCCACTCTTCAGCTGAAATTGCACAAGGTGTTTCCTTGTTAACATTGCTGCATGCACGAAGGTTGGTACTGTCTCTTCCTGCTTTCCTGTCCCACCAGCCTGAGCCCAATATGCCCATCTTGTACAAGTCTGACTATCTTTGGGGACCTTGGTCTGCTTTGCCCACACTGGTTCAGTTTGTCTTGTTCCTTGCAGTGCTATCCTAGCGCAGAGCCCATCTCTACCTGCTCATGCCGTCTCTCTTGGTAAATTCATCTCATGGAGCCCTGGCCACCTGCTCGCCTTTGCTGTTGTCTCATTGTACGTACTTCTGGGGCTGTTGTGCCTCCTAGGGCTGTCTCTTGCAGCTTCCATTGCACGTCCCATGTGTAAGCATCTGTCAAGTCTGAGATCGCATTCTTGGAGCAGCCGTTCCCGCAGGCGGGATCCCAGGTGCTGCATTGTCCTGTCCTGAATCAGGGAGTCTGACAAGTCCCCAGAATCACATGTGGCAGCCAGTGTGCGTAAAGCAGTAGCATAGGGGTCCATCCCCTTCCCTTAGGATGGATCTCTAGTCACTCTGCAGTTCTGCATTGGGGAACAATAGGTCGCTGCTGTCAGGCTTGAGGCCATGGTGAGCTTCAGAGTGGTGCCGATCTCTCTGCTCTGTTCCCTAGTACGGTAAAGTAGCAGTTTCATTTTCCTGCTGTGGTCATCCTCCTGCTTGGCCAGGTCTGTGCACAGCTCAGCTCCTCCTTCCCCCGGGTCCATCGCTGAGCTAGGTTTGTGTCTGCACAATCTAGGACTGGGGGTGTCGGACCGAGTGCCACGGCTCACGCTGCCAGCTGCTGTGCTGGAGAGAACTCACCGCTCCGGTGTTGCCACCGTGTTTCATTTGCAAAGAGTGAGGTTGGAGGCGGGTAAGCTGAACCCTTTATTAAACCTTGTGCACTGCTCTGTCCACGTGATCCCGTTGCTTCCAGCCCAGCTCCCCGCACTGGTGTCCCGTCACTAATAGTCCCTCCAGGGAATATGGGTGCTCTGACTCCAGTGTGCCTGGAGACACTCCCCATGGGTCTTCGTGCGGAGACTCTAGGATTAATTCCCAGGCAATTGTGATGAATGCAGACGAACTTGTCTGTTCCTTTTTTTGGGGGGGGGGGACAGAAAGGGGGGATTGTGGGAAGGGATTGGAGGCCTATCAGCACTTGAGTGATTTAGCCTGTGTCCTCACTACAAAGCGGGAAGGTTCCAGCCTGAGCTAAAGTGGAGACTGGGCCCTACCTAACCCCTGGGTCAGCTAGCCTGGACTTAAAGCACCTCCAGACCCAGGGCAGAGGTTACTGTGTGTGGTAGGGAGCCTGATTTAACTGTGCAGTGACGACAGACCTCAAGTACTAAACTGGTGCTCATCACTCTCTAGATAGCTGCCATGCATATTCCACGCCACCCCATGCAGCACTGCACAGTGGGCAGAGAACACTGCTCTGAGAGCATGGATGGGGGTGCTCCACAGGTCACCCCCCCAACGTAGGGTTCAGTAGGAGCATGGGAAGTGGATGGAAAGCAACTAAGAACATAAGAATGGCCATACTGGGTCAAACCAATGGTCCATTTAGCCCAGTATCCTGTCTTCTGACTGGCCAATGCCAGGTGACCCAGAGGGAATGAACAGAACAGGTAATCATCAAGTGATCCATCCTGTCGCCCATTCCCAGCTTCTGGCAAACAGAGGCTAGGGACAGCATCCCTGCCCATCCTGGCTAATAGCCATTGATGGACCTATCCTCCATGAACTTATCTAGTTCTTTTTTGAACCCTGTCATGCTCATGGCCTTCACAACATCCTCTGGCAAAGAGTTCCATAGGTTGACTGTGATTTGTGTGAAGAAATACTTCTTTTTGTTTGTTTTAAACCTGCTACCTATTAATTTCATTTGGTGGCCCCTAGTTCTTGTGTTATGAGAAGGAGTAAATAACACTTCCTTATTTACTTTCTTCACACCAGTCATGATTTTATAGCCCTCTATCATATTCCCTCTTAGTCATCTCTTTTCCAAGCTGAAAAGTCACAGTCTTATTAATTGCTTCTCATATGGAAGCCGTTCCATACCCCTAATAATTTTTGTTGCCTTTTTGTGTACCTTTTCCAATTCCAACATATCTTTTCTGAGATAAGAAAAACTAAGAAAAAAAGGGATGGAGAGATGTCCTCCAAAAGTAGGGAGTAGGGGTGCTGTGCTGCCCCCCCATTTTATTTGCGGGGGTGTCCTGCCGGCTCTTCCATGGGTGCACTTTCACCATGAAAAATGTACTGGGTTGTACCCTATCCTTCTGCTGCAGCCTTGTGACAGGCAAAAATAAATGATTCCTGGTGAGCAAGTGGAGGAGTCCTTCACATCAGGAAAGGGGACTCCCTGTCTCCCGTTACAGTGATTCAACCACGGTAAGCTATTTTATCTTCCAAGTGACCCTGCTTTTTCTAAAGGATCTGAGGGGGGCTTGACCTGTGAGTCAGAGCTCTAGAGCGGTCTTGGGCTGTGTCGAGCATTAAATATCCCTGTCCATTCAGCTTTCCTGATGGTTTTATAACTGTGCACTAGAAAGCACATGGGGGCTATTCCATTAGAGAAGTATTTGTGTTCGCAGCCTTCTTGTTCAACCAGAAACACACTCTGCACACAGGACGCCACTCTGAGGGGTTCACACTGGCGTGCTTTTCCCCAAAGCTCCTTAGCTCCCGGACACTGGTCAGATTGAACTCTGGTTTCTCCCCAAGCGGCTCCAGTAAAACAAGGACTGGATCGATGGGGAAGGAAGCGGCACTGAAGAGACAGGCGTCAATGGTAGCATGTGTGTGTCACCCCTGGTGTGGGTTAGTATGTCTAGTGGTTAGAATAGGACTGGGAAGCAGGAGATCCTGGCCTCATCACCAGTGGCCTTACTCAAATCACTTCAAACTTCTGGCCAACAATTTAAAACGGGGGAAATCAAATTAGGCAGCTAGGTCCATACTGTCAGAGTGGCTCAGTACCTGCAGCTCCTGTCACCTTCAGTGGGGACTGGCTGAAAATGAAGCCATTCTGACAAATGTCTCATTTTGAAGCGGTCAGGTTTGAATACTGCATTTCTGCCCCTCCATTTCCCTAGTGGTGTGGTGGGGACCATCTCATTCACCCACCGGGGGCCAGCAGCGCTGGTACAATGGCCACCCGCGAGTAGTCAGCTAATCACCATTGTGGCGGTATTCCCCACATCAGAAGAGCTGTACAGGTTTCAGCACCACCCCCTGGAGTTCACGGAAGCTGAGAGATTTGGGGATGGCAGACGCTCTGGAGTGACATCCCCCTGCTGGCTCACGAGAGGATGTCGCCAGCAACAGACATGATGCATGAGCGGAGAGATCAGAGCTCTCAGGGGACAGAGATGAAGAAAAGAAGCATTTGGCACCAGAGCCTGAAATGGATTTAGGTGCCTGACTGCTGGGGTTCTGAGCCCCAGCGTGTCAAGGTACCAATTCCTTTCTCCATGTCAGCTTGGCAGTTGGCTGGCAGACACCCGAGAGGAGGAGGAGGGTGGGGATGAAGGCAGCCAGCTAGGCTCTTTGCTTACCTTGATAGAGGCGCCAGCAAATCTCGCCAGCTGTTTAATGTGTTGGCCTTTCTTCCCAATGATGGCACCCACTGCCTGCGTCGGGATGAATAAATTCACAACCTCCTGTGCCGGCAACTGAGAGGAGAGAGACAAACACAGAGATCTCAGTCGGAACCCGGCCTGCCTGATGCTTTCCCAGCCGCTTGCCAGGCAGGGCAGGGCGTCATTTCACGGTTCTTGGACGCAAGCAATCGGGGTACAGCTGATTTGCCCCCTGCGGGAGAAATGAAATCTGTAAAGCTGAGCATGTCTAAAATGCCCATGAAACCATGCTCTTCTCCTATGACGGGGGTAGGAGGGTTTCTCTTATTATTATGCATTTCACTGCTTATGAAGACCTAGATATTTGAAATGTCAAACCCCAGGAAGGCATCTAAATATCTGAACAGGCATTTGAGTTTTCAGATGATGCGTAAACAAGTGGGCACACAGAGCGGCATGCAAGAGATGCGATCTGTGTGTGGCACAGTGCAGCAAGCGACAGGGCAGGAGAGAGAAGCGCGGAGGCAGCTGCGATGCACACATATGTGGACAGCTTCCATGTGCTCTGACCCGCACAGCCCAGAAAAATGAGATTCCTAGGCAGGAAGACTGGACAGGCCCAGCCCGAGCACCTGCACAGAACAGACCAGACCCCCTTCCCCAGGGACTCCAGTGGGTGTGAACTAGAGACGATCTCCTAGAAAATGCTAGTCTTGATTTTAACATAGGAACGAGGACAGCTAGACTGATCTCGTGACGTAGCAAAGAGAGGCTGGGGTGGGGATCAGGACGCCAGGCTCCTCCTTGATCCACCACGGGTAAGACGCCAGCCCCTGGGTAAGACGCTAGGGTCCCCAGGATCTAAATGTCTTTAATTCTGGCTTTGAGAAAGGGTCTCCGCTCCCGTGCTGTGCTGCCAGGCAGGGCTTTGCTGAAAGACCTGGACGCAGGCCAGCGCTAATGCTGTACCAAAGCTGGGTCCCGTCTCCTCACCAGCACCAGGCTAAAAAATTTTGGGGCCTTGTGCACTACGATAATTGGGGGCCCCCTTTTCCCTGCCCTGGGGGTGGGAGGCATGGGGTGTGTCGGAGAGTGAGCCTACCCCATGTTCACTGCACCATGGCTTCCCGCTCTGGCCATCGGCTCTCACCCCAGCACGCAGGCAGGCCACCCCCACTCACTGCGTGGCCCTGGGTTGGATTTTGTGTGTCCAGCAGCTAGTCCTGGCTCCAGTGCAGTGCCCAGCGGCAGAGCAGTAACTGTCCCCATGTGAGAATATGATGGGCAGTGCTGGTGGAAGGTCTAGGAGAGCCATTTCCATAAACCATCATCCGAAGCACTGCTGTGTATGCCTGCGGAGCTAGCTGATGGCAGCCAAGCATATTCTGAGCATCGCTTAAATGAACCCCCTTGCTTTTCAAACAGGCTGACTGAATCAGGGCTCATTTGGGAGGCTGAGCCTGACTGCCCTGAGCACACCTGTGTCACTCTGCAAACCCCCGAGAAATGCTAAAGCCCCCAGAACGCAGTGTGATGGCTAGAAACCTAGGCCGATTCCCGGATAGGATCATGCAGGAAATGCTGGGGTGTGGTCATGGAAACATGCGTCTCTAGACACATGGCCCTTCCCTCTTCTGAAAGCCCTGTGATGCACCTGCATTCTCAGACTAGCTGACACAAGTGATGTGAATACAGAGACCACTGTGATCTATCCCCCGCCCCCAATTCCATGTCACACCACACTCATTCCCAGGGCAGCCAGGGCCCGCCCCCACACACACACAGTGGGTGAGCATGGATGCACACATCACAGCCCTGCTGGATTTGCAAGGACGGGACACCACCTTACTCAGCAGGCTTTACCAGTGCCCCCTCTGCTGCTCTGGCTTAGAAGACCCTTGAAGATGCAGTGTCCTCAAGTACATGTGCATCCCAGCGCTCAGAGGAGGACGGGCTGGAGGAAGGGCAGTGTTGCCAGCTCCTGTGATTTTGGCATGGTGGTGAGGGAAATCTTAGCCTGCTACAAGCACAGCAGCCCCTGCCCTGGTGATGAAGGGCTTTGATCTCCAGAGCTGGCAATTTCTGTTTCAAAAAGCAAAAATCACCTCTCTGAAGCAGAAGCCACACCCACAGCTTTGGCCGTGGTTTCTATGCACACATAGCAATGTGGCCTCCCCCTCTGACTGCAGCTCCCACCAGCCAATGGTTTTATGACCTTATTTGGGGGCCACTCCACATCCACCAAGGCCAGGCAACTGGCCCCTTTTCGGAAATCCCTAGTTAGTGCTGACATGTTCAGCACAGAATCTGGAGCACACTTAATAGACCTGCCAGTTCTTAATCCAAACTTCCCTAGGATCCTCGAGATCCATCTAGTAGCACGCGGCCGCCCCAGGCCTGTGAACACTCTCTCCTGGTGGCCTCTTGGCTTTTACCATCTGCATTTCCCATCTCGGCTGCTTCATGCAACATTTCGATTTGGTAAAACCAACAATCCAATCGTGCCATGTTTAAAAATTCAACAATCCAACCCACCACTGAGCGTTTCTCAAAGCTTCCTCCCCTAAGTGCTAGAAAGAAGAGCTAGAAAGAAGTTGCCAGAGGATGGATCCACTGTGTGTGTCTCTGACTGGCTAAAACACCATAATCATCATTAAACACTGCCAGTGTGGTGAAAGAGGGAGGGAAAAGAAGGCCCCCAGGTAGGGCTTACAGCAGATTTAGAGGCCATTTCTGCTGTCCTGGTAGCTCAGATGCCCCTGGTAAAAGCAAGTACTATTTGAGGCTGCTCAACACAGTTTTGACTCTGATTTAGCTATTTTGGGTAGGGCTGGGAGTTTATATGGACCTAGTGAAAGCGCTAGGACCCCTAATACAGATGCAGTTGTACTGGCACAGAACCGACATGCAGAGCAGCCCCTGGCGCGTGCTGTAGGAAGACACCGAGTAGGTGCCAGTCCTGGTCTCATCCAAGGGGCTGCACCCATCATTCACTCCAAGGCCCATTCCAAACCCAGCACCAATGGACACTGGCCCTTCTTCAGAGGGCTGATGGGGCTGTAGGAGTGAAGCGTCAGGCTCCTCTCTGGGGAAATACTGACTCTTGGTCTTTTCCCGACTCCGCCAGGGCTCAGCACAGGACCCCAGGTCACACTCCTTTCCTCCTAGGATCTGCATGTGGCTCTACCCCCAATGGGCACAAACCCCCACAACTTCTCCCCCAGGTGAACAGCCTGGCCCAGAGGGGTGTGTCCATTAGCTAGCACCTCGCCTGGGGCAGCTCCCAGCCCGGGGTTCTGCCCCCCGGAAAGGGCACAGGCACAAAGACGGCAGCAGCAACAAGCTGTCCAGGAGAGCTGCTGTAGCAGCTCCCACGTGCAGCGGAGGAACAGAGAAACAACCGGTGGCCACGGCCATGTGCAAATGTGCGCTTGGAGCCTGGAGCATGCGACAGCTTTACAACCTCCCCAGGCATCAGCTGGCTCAGGTGATGGAAGTACCCAGCCCGCTCTGTGGGGGCCATGCCTGATTCCAGCCCAGGCTGGTAGCATTAGGGGCCTACATGAACTGAGTGGGTGGGCTTGGTCCACCTCTCACTGTGCATACGTGTGTGCGTGTGGCTCAGTGTCCCAGCCTGAAGCCAAGCAGGGAAAGGGCCAGTGCCAGCAGGTGGGGTTGAGGTGCTCAGGGCGTTGTGTAGAGAGGCTGGCACTGTGCCAGGGCAGTAGATGAAGGGGCAGTGGCATCTCCAGACAGATGGTCCAACAGGGTAAATCGTGAGGCAATGGCAGGGGCAGCGGCAGGGCGTTTTAAGGGAGTCGCTCATCTCTGGCTTGTCTGTAAAGGCTGTGAGGCCTTCACGGAGCCCTAGGCCAGTGGTTCCCATGAGGAGAACACACACTGCCTTAGATACAGATCTAAAAGTCACTATCATTGAACAAAAACACTTCAGAAACAGACTTCAAAGAGAAACAGCAGAACTAAAATTCATTTGCAAATTTAACACCATTAATCTGGGTTTGAATAGGGATGGGGAGTGGCTGGCTCATTACAGGAGAGGAAGCAGCTTTTCCTCTCCTGGAATTGACACCTCCTCATCTATTATTGGGAGTGGACTACATCCACCCTGATTGAATTGGCCCTGTCAACACTGGTTCTCCACTTGCGAAGTAACTCCCTGCTCTCCATGTGTCAATATATAATGCCTGCATCTGTAACTTTCACTCTATGCATCCGAAGAAGTGAGGTTTTTACCCACGAAAGCTTATGCCCAAATAAATCTGTTAGTCTTTAAGGTGCTACCAGACTCCTTGTTGTTTTTGTAGATACAGACTAACATGGCTACTCCTGATACTTGCCTTAGCCAGAGGTTGGGGCTCGTGCCGGGAATCTCTTGGCTTGAGGCAGACGGTGCCTCCTCCTGAGGCTTTGTCCTGCAGCCCAATATACAGGCAGAGGTGGATTCAGCCCCCGTCTGTGTTCCAGCCCTGGCTGGCCAGATCTCTGAACTGCTAGCTCCGTACTCATCCTGGGACCGGGCTAGCGGTCAGGGACAGCCTGGCAATGAACCACTCTCAGGGGCAAAGCCCAGGAGCATAAGCCCAAACCCACGCTCCGCACTGGGGCAGATTCTCGGGGAGGCCAGCACTACAGACCCTGCTCCGGAGGGGATCCCAGGGCTGCCAAAGGTGGGGTGGGGGGAGGAGCCACCAGGGCTCCCCACCCATGAGTCTCCTGTGGAGGATCTCAGCTGGAATTGCCTTGCTGCCCACATGTGCAGAGCAGCAACACCAGGGACCCAGTGCTCTCATTGCGGCTCTATGCATGCTTGTCAGGAGCATCTGGTGCCGCACTGCATCAGCCATCCCTCCCTTGCAGCAGCTGTACCCGCGTGCCCCTTGCAGGGAAAGGGCCCCCAGCACTCTGCACCCTGGCACGGGGAAGGTGCTGCCATGTGTCCTTGACTTGCCCTTTAAAAGGCTCAGTTCATCACCCTCTTTCCCCACTGAGCACACATGGGGAGACAGTAAATACACCATGGGCCACCTGGTAGGAGTGGGACTGAGGGGAATTCTCGGGGGCTAAAGGAAAACCACAGCCCCTGCTGCTTCCTCCTGGCAGCTGGGTTTAAATCCCAGGGGCTCGGGTTTGTAACGACACCACGTCACGTGCAGTGAGAGCGTGCTGCCAAGCCTCTGGGTGCCGAGGACTGGAACAGCTCTGGCACCAAGGCCTGTGGAGACACAGGAGAGGTGCCCAGGCCATGCTGTGCTGCGGGGGAGCCCTGCACGGGCGCCGATGTGCTGGCTTGTGCAGAGGGGAGCGGGAACGCACTCTGAAGAGGACTCAATGTTTCCCTGCAGGCGTCTGGATTCCACAGCCTCATTTCCAGCGGCCGCGTCACTGCCGCCGGTTGCCAGGAGGGCACTGACCTGGCACGCTCGCTGCAATGGCAGAGCAGCACCGGACAGAATCACAGCCAAGAGAGGAACGCGGCAGCCAAGCAGGGCGAGCGGTGCCAGCACGGGCAGAGTGGGCACTTACAGAGTGCTGCTGTGGGAAGGCGCCAATGGGGGAGGCTCCGTACAGACCCGAGAGGTATGCCGAGGGGCTCTACGGCAGGAAAGAAAACACAGTCAGTGCAGGTTCCTAGACAGCACGGTCCATACACACCGCGCCTGTGCTACGTCCGGGGGCTGGCTGCTGGGGATCTACCCCCAGCACCTCGCAGCGTGCATGTACACCGGCTTCCCTGCATCCCCTGCCATTGCGCATGCCGTACTTCCTAACACAGGGGGCCCGAGACAGACTGAGAACCAGGCCTGAGGAACAACCAAAAACCCTGCCGGGGCCCCAGCAGAAATGTTGGCCCCTCCCCCAGGCAAATCAAAGCTCTGGGGCTGATGTAAACGAGCCCAGCTCCACTGAAACTGATGGAGACGGCCATGCAAACCTGGAGCATATCCTGACAACCCCCTGGAGGACTCCCATTCACAGCATGGCTGTGGCTGGTTTCTGGAGCTCTTTAGCCCTCAGAGGCTCACCCAATGGTACGCTGGGGAGGGTGCTCCCCAGTGACGCTAGAATCGCTGTACACTGCTCTACAGGGAGCTCTCTCGCATTCCTGCTAGCACAATATTTCCAGGAAAATACACTAGTCAGCCACACCTGGCGTATGACAGCGTCCCCCTGGGGCGAGCCAGGCACCACAGGAGGGGTCCCAAGGCTGGAGCCTTGTTGTGAAGTGGAGAACGAGACAAGAGAGAGAGAGAGAACAGCCAGGGTTGTGCAGGGGCTGGCACCCAGAGTCCGCAGGGTGCTGCCCCATGAACACACCATGACAGCACTCCCGGTATGAGGGATGTACGTGGGGGTAACTGATAAGGGCCTGACCCTGCTCCCATTGAGCTCAGTGGCATGGGACAGCTCACACTCAGACCTTGCAGCTGACCCGGAGGGCACAGCTGAGCCATGCGGTGGAGTTATGGTCTGGCTGCTGACGGGATCAGGACTGTAATAAAACGTATCACCAACTGGTCCAAAGGAGGCAGCAAAAGGCAGGAGGAACCTTATACTTTGGCGAATGGCCCTGAGGAGGGAGCAGGCTGCACTAGCCACCTGGTCCTGCAGAGAGGAGGAAGTTGGGCATGAGGACAGAGTGAAAACAGCGTGATCTCAATCACCTGTAGCACTCCCTCCCAAGAGGAAGAGATTCACACAGGCAGGTCTAGCCCTAGGCACAGTTAAACTTGGGGGACATGAGGAAAGACAGCAGACCCAGAGAAGGGACCACGGTTAAGGTGTGTGAGAAACTGAGGTCTGGGCTACACTACAGCTGTCTTACATAGACCTAGGTCAGTGTCTACATTACAGCCTTGCTCCCGCTGATGTGAGTGCCCTGCTACACCGACATGATAACTCCACCTCCACGAGAGGCATAGGGCTTATGTGGTGTCGTTAGGGCAATGCAACATCTCTGTAGATGCTGCCTTACCTCAGCTGTTGTTTGTCAATGTCACAGGTCCACACTGAAGCTGTGAAATTGACAAGAAAGGCTGTTCCCTGTTGTGAACCCCATGCTGGGCTCACAGCTGGGGCTGTCGCCCCAGGGCACGTGGGGGCTCCAGCTGGGAACCCGGATACCGCCTGGGCTCTCAGCTCCCCGCAGAGCTAACCAGCTGGAACCCACTGGAAGCCTGATAGCCACCCCAGCTCTGGACGCTGAGCTCCCCACTGCGAGCCCCACTCCCTGCTGGGAGAAGGGCAGACACCTGGGCTCCAGGCACAGAGCGCCGCACTTGGATCCTGGGCAGCTGCTGGACTCCTGAGAGCCGGGGTGGGGGTAAGCTTGGGCTCTCAGCCCCCCATGCTACCCCTCTTCAGTCGGTGGAAGTCTGCGTGAGAGGACACACACCACCGACAGCAGGGTAGTGTGGATATGAAAAATAGCAGTAATCACTGTGGGGGCTGTAAATCGAACTAACACGGGTTGACTTAATTTTGTAGTGTAGACAAGTTCTGAGTGTGACTCTCCAGCTGCTGCAGCAGAGCTGGGGCATAGCAGGCTGGCTGGGATTACAGAGCTTTGCGTGTGACAGCAGCAAGGTAACCATGCTGTGCTCAGCACTGGCTCCCATCCTATCCGTTCCTGCCACACTCTCAGCTCCCTGGGCCTCAGGCCCAGTCCTCAGCTCCGTATGGGCCTCCTGTGCAGGCTGGGCGTTGGGTGGAGTGAGTCTGGTCCCTTGGCTGGTCACTCAGGAGGAGTGAGTCTGGTCCCTTGGCTGGTATGTTCCATCCCTGCCCCTACCCTGTCTGGTCTGTACAGACTGCAGCCTTTTCCATCCAGAGGGGCTGTCCATCCAGTGCCAGGTACAATGGGTCTGGGACCACGAGGCACTACTGCAAGCCACAGAACACGCTCTACAGAGGGGAAACTGAGACACAGAGGTGAAGCGACTTGTCTACGGTCACCCAGCAGGTGAGTGGCAGAGCCAGGACCAGAACCAGGACTCCTGATTTCCAAGCCACTGGCCTACCCACCAGGCCATGCGGCTGGCCGCTACGTTGTCCTACATGCTCACACCCATAAACACACACAGCAGAGGGGCCTGCTGTCCACCAAGGATTTGTCTCCAAACACCCCACAGACAAACAGCATCCGAACAAAGCCCATAGCCATTCTCAGTGCATTCACCTTCCCGGGGGAAGCTGTTAGAGATTGAATAGTTTGGTGGTATGTAACCCCTTTGGGGTTTAGAAAGCATGGCTCCTTTAAATTTTTTTCTAGGGGGGAGGGGGAGAGTGAGGAAAAAAGGAGGGAAACTTCAGGGGGTGGCGCTGGAGCTCAGAGGGAGAGAGAGGCAGCAGCCTGCAAGCCCTCGAAAAGGAAGCAGCAGAGAACCTGCCTGAAGCCTGAGAGGGACAGGGCGGCCGATCGGTGACACCCCAGGACAGGAGCCAGGAGGAGCACTGGGCCAGGGAGGAATTACCCAAGAAGGACAGGCCGGATTTGAACTCAGCTGTGAGTACTGGGGCTTCTGACTCTGCACTGGGAATGAGGAGGGAGGCTGTAGCTAGTTAAGCGGGGAGGTGATCACTCTGTGTGGCTTTGCAGAGAGCGGCAGAAGAGGGCACCGGAGGGATTTGTTGGGGGAAAGTTCACTGGCGCTGAAAACGACCAGGAGCATCCAAGACTCGCCACTGGACTGAAACTTTGCTCAGGACTTTTGAACTTTGTGTGAAGACACATTGCTCAGTGTCTGCCCTTCCAGACTGTGCTACCACTGGCCCTTGGTTTGGATGCAACCCTGTTTTACTGCTCCCCTTATAGTTTCCCTTGTTGTTTTTTTCCTCTCATTCCTTTGTAAATAAATATTTCCCTTTCTTATATCCATTGTACTTTTCCTGTGGGTGTGTGTGTTTACTTTGGGGGGTTTGAAACAGGTGCCCTGGGGTGGAAGGGATTTCTCCTGCTGCATTTTATGCGCATCTTCTTTTGGCCAGAGCTGCCTGCAGAGCAGACTCCATGTTAGCCACGAGGGCATTAAAGTTACACTTGGTGGCCCGTACAGGGACTTTGCAGTACACACACGCACACACCTATGTTGCACACCCTGGGCTCTTCTTCACAGAGCAAAGAAACTCCTGAGTGACTTTCATCTCAGTTTCAAAAAAATAAAAATAAAAATGGAGAGAGGATTACCAGAAGACCTGTGCCGAGGGGCACGAATCCCAGTAACCAAAGCTGTGCTGGTGGCGGGGTTCCCAGAAGAGATGGAACCAAATGAAATTGAGGAGAGCCTAGATGCAGCTGAAATACTGGGGAGGGTAAAGGTCCACACCCGTATTTACAACTGCAAAGTGAAGGGCATGGTAGCACTATGTACTCACTCCAAGGAAGCAGATCTTGATAAAGTGCCCAAAGAGGTGCAAGTAGAAGGTATCCCCTGGACAATTCTGGGGGCAGAGCAGTCCCCTCCTAGTGTGCCAGTGTCACTTGAGGTGAATTCTTTAGCGCAGAAATTGCAAGCTCTGATGGTGGATGAGAAGCGGACAAGAAAAGAATTAATTTTGGCATTAGGAGGGGCTCCAACACTTGCAGCACCCAGCCTGGTGGGATGGGCCAAAGAGCTGGGAAATGGCTCTCAAAGATGCATTAAAGCCGGCATATGAAAGTGCTCCATACAAGTGGTTACGTTCTTTCTTGGGGGTGTCACCTGTATCCTCAGGGGAGGATGATTACAAGACCTTGGAGGGATTTTACGGTGCCACTTGTCCAAGAGTGGGAATGCTCTGATGCTGAGAAGCGGAAATGTGTGCTTGAAAGTCTGAGGGGGCCTGCCAGGCGAATTATCCGAGCCCTGAAAGACTCCCAACCAGCTGCCACAGTGCAAAACTATTTAACCGCTCTTGAGAGTGTCTACGGTGCTACTAATAGCAGTGAAAACCTGTATTATTGTTTCCGCTATACCTACCAGGAGCCCCACGAACGATTGTTGGATTTCATCAGGAGACTAGAGGATTTGCTAGGAATTTCTCCTGCTGCATTCCTGCGCGCACCTTCTCTTGGCCAGAGCTGCCTACAGAGCAGACTCCATCTTGGCCACGAGGGCGCTAAAGTTACGGGTACAAGAAACAGACGACTTGATGTGTGCACGTATTGATGAATACAAGACATGTGTGTGCCCCACCAAACAGTGCTTTTGTGGGAGACCCGCACAGCTCTGCTGAGACATCCTTGCCTGCTCTCGTTATGTATTTCATTAAGTCCATTTTTGCAATGCCCTCAACAGAAACATTGCACAGCTCTGTGGGGCTTTTGCTGATCTGCAGCAGCCTCAGATGGCGTCACCTGATATTACTGTGTGCGACTGACACAGGTGTCTGTGTTGCCTGCCATATCACTTGCTAGTGGAAGAAATCTCTGCCTGAACACGGGGAGTGCCTGGCCCTCCAGGAGCAAAGACTGCAAACAAAAAAGGCTTCTCCATATCCTGGCTTATTAGAAGGGATTTAAAGTCACCAAGTGAAACATCTAAGCCTTGATTCCAGGATCATTAATTCCCTTCAACTTTTCAGTCACCCAAGCATCTCCAAGCATGCATATTTGATATCAAAGTGCACATGGATGTATTATTTGGCCTTAATTTGCAATAGGATTTCTGCAGAGGATTCTCTCCCTTTTGGTTGACTGAACTTTATACAATAGATGTTTGCAAATCAACTTACAAAGGCTTTGATAAAAAACCAAACAGAGCCCAGTTTGTTGGGCAGCAGGATGAATTTTCCATGTTTTAGCCCTTTTTCTAAAACAGTGTGCATCAGATCTTCGGGGGGCTGATCACAAGCAGCTGTCACCCTCACTCATCTGCACGATACAGCCAGGCGTTTGCAGCTCTTTCACGTCTGCTATGATTGTACAGAGCGATACAAGTGACAGGCTCAGAATGCACGGTGACTAACGACGCTAGTTGCTTGCAGGACAATTTGTCTGGGCGGATGGAGGCAGAACTGTACCCCTCAGACAGAAATGCACATGCACAGCACTAATACACAAGTCTGCATCCCCCCATCTTCCCGCACACACCACCCATGCCCACACATGCACCCTCTGCTTCCCAGGAGAGCTCTCCTGAGTGGTACATTCTTTCAATACTATGCCCTGTCTCTAATTTCACTCCGTTCCCCACCTGTTGTGCATATACAGCTAGAGGTTGCGTAACCTACAGATGTTAGACTAGGAATAGGGCTTTTTACCCTTCCTCCCCCTTTGCCCAAAAAACATTACAGAAGGGAAGGAAGTAGCTTAGTGTGAGAGCTCTCCACTCGTGGTTAGACTGACAAGGAGAGGGCAGGGAGCCAACGCTTGGCCTGGAGCACTTTTTATATTTGGCATAATAAATCATTTAATTTTTCTCTAAAAATAAACTGCCAAGTAGCTTTGCTGGGGCTTTGAGGTCACAGGAGTTTGCTGGGAATGTACACTCCTCCCTTATATCATGTGCACGTTCCCAAAGTAATGCACCAGTCCTAAGAAATGTGAACATTGACATGCAGTGTTCATGAGGAAAACACACACACACAAATACACCACGCAGAAAAGCATGGACACAGTCAGGGCTTTGGAGCTGTGCTCCGGCTCCGCTCCAGCTCCAGGCAAAAACCTGCAGCTCCACTGCTTCGGAGCTGCACCGGGCTCCGCTTCAAAGCCCTGACAGATACACACACACACACACACACTGGTTTTGCAGTCAATATTTTGTGTTCTTTCTGCACCACCTCCCAAGTATTTCAACTCTGAACAGTGTAAAACTCACCATCCCTCTCCGATCACTTGGCTGCTATGGTTTTCAGAAAAAATAATAAAAGTAAATAGACTTGTTCTCGGTTCCAAATACAGTTACAGCAGCTGAACTGAAATGGTGACACGGAGTGTTAGATACGCCGTAGATCAGGGGTTTATCTGCAGGAGTTAAAAGCCATCTCTGTGATTTCCTGCAGTGCTATCCAAAATCAAGAAGTTATGAAATAATCACTCCATACCAGCAAATCAAGCTGATCGCACAGTTTCCATTGTCAATCCTCTCAACATGCTGTATCTATGCATCTCTGTCCGCCTACCGTGCAGGCAAATTAGGAAGAACGCAGCTCAGAATACGCAGTCACTTATCATATACGGCTCTGGGCTCTCTATCAACTTTCACATACGGATGTCAAGGTACTTATCCCAACTCTGGACACACAGGCACAGAGAGCGAAGTGTCCACTCCAAGGCGTGTCTGGCACCTGCCGGCACCTGTCTGCCTAGGCTCAGGCAGGCCCAGCAGCGGCACAGCCGGGACAGTTTTCGAAAACTGCCCCGATTGGGTTGGTTTTGCCTCATGTGTCCAGAGAGTGCAGTGGCTGTGCGAGTCGTCACAATCCCACCCCTGGAAAGGCACTGCTGCACCGTTAATGGGGCAACTCCAGCATGGCTGGTTAAAAAATGATCCCACTCGTTTTGAAACGATCAAGTAATAAACACAGTTCCCATGAACTGACATCAAAGTTGTCTGACACCCGACAAACGTACAGCCCTCCTCCAGGATGAAACCATTCCTCAGAGGGATGGTATATTACTCAGCATTACTCACACTAGCTATGTCTGCTTTATGGTAGTTCATCCACTTCCAAGCCAAGGGCTGCTCTTCACCCCTGCAGGAGCCTTTCCCAGTTCTCTCTCGCTGTCACCTCAAAGAGCCTGGCCCTGCTTCCTGAGAATCACCCTGCATAGGCTCTGTTGGGGTACTCAGATCCCGGCTTAGCCAGAGCTAGGATGGGCATGGCCAGACAGGCTGTTTCCGAGGTAACCCACCCCAAGTAATCCAGGCTTTTACAGAGGACAGCGCACTTAGAGTTGTGCCAGAAACGGGTTGGGAGGCAGTGCAGAATGAAGAGCGCAGAAGTCATGTGTCTGTCAGCTCACCCCACTTGAGAGCTGGCCGTAGCACATGAAGCTTCTGAGTGACCTTCAGCTGTAGAGCATGTTACACCAGGAGAGCATGGAAGAGCCAAAGTCACAGCTGAAGCCTGCCCCTAACAGGCCACCCCAGATAAAGGGCTCCCTGGGGTAGCACTGCCCCGTGGGAGTTCCGGAGCGGTGATGGACACACACAGACAAAGGCTGTGAAGACCCCTCAACAAGGAGGAGGAAAGATTCACAATCTTCTTCATAGAACCACCAAAATGCAGGGCTGGAAGGACCTCGAGAGGTCATTAAGTCCAGCCCCCTGCGCTGAGACGGGACCAAGTAAACCTAGATCATCCCTGACAGATGTTTGTCCAACTGGTTCTTAAACACCTCCAGTGATGGGGATTCTACAACCTCCCTTGGAAGCCCGTTCTGGAGCTCAACTACCCTTATAGGTAGAAAGTTTTTCTTCATATCTAACCTAAATCTCCCTTGCTGCAGATTGAACTTCTTGTCCTACCTTCAGTGGACATGGAGAACAACTGATCGCTTTATAACAGCCCTTAACATATTTGAAGACTATCAGGTCCCCCCTCAGTCTTCTTTTCTCAAGACTAAATAGGCCCATTTTTTTTAACCTTTCCTCATAGGCCAGGTTTTCTAAATCTTTAATCATTTTTGTTGCTCTCCTCTGGACTCCCTACAATTTCTCCAGTACTGCAGCTGGGGCCTCACCAGTGCTGAGTAGAGCAGTACTATCATGTCCCGTGTTTTACATAGGAGATGCCGGTCAATACACCCCAGATTGATAGTAGCTTTTTTGCAGCCGCATCATACTTTTGACTAGAATCCCAGATCCTTTTCAGCAGCACCGACACCTAGCCAGTTAGTCCCCATTTCGTACTTGTGCGTTTGATTTTTCCCTCCTAAGTGTCGTACTCAGCACTTGTCTTTATTGAATTCTGTCTGTTTGAATTCAGACCAATTGTCCAATTTGGCAAGGTCGTTTTGAATTCTAATCTTGTCCTCCAAAGTGCTGGCAGCCCCTCCCACAATGGTGTCACCCCCAAATTTTATAAGCACTCTCGCCACTTCATTATCCAAGTCATTAATGAAAATATTGAATAGCACCAGACCCAGGACTGAGCTGTACGTGTCTCACTAAATACGCCCTCCCAGTCCGACAGCACACCATTAATAACAACTCTTTGAGTAGGTCTTTCAACCAGGTGTTCACCCACCTTTATAGGAATTCCATCTAGACCCCATTTCCCTAGCTGGCTTATAGGAACGTCATGTGGGACTGTGTCAAAGCCTTACTAAAATCAAGCTCTCTCATGGCTCCTGCCCATGCACTCAGCCAGTAACCCTGCTCTGCTCCTGCCCAGCTGCACCATCTCTGTTTGGGATGAGCTTTCGCCTAGGAACCTCACTCACTCAGGCACTAGGAAAGCAAGCAGGCTCCAGAACCTGGCTTCACACTGAGCTGAGAATCACCAGCTGGCCAAGTCTCACAGCCTACAGTGGGATGGGGAGAGATGAGCGAATCCAGAGGGTGCTGGATTTGGTTTATCACTGCCTCCTTTAACTGTTCCATAGCCCGAATCCTGGCCTTGTTACTGTTTTTAATTCCGACTGACTTCTGCCTAAGCAGCTGCTGAGTATGGACACCAGGTCTGGGCTCTGTGTAGGAGTGTTTGATGTGAACGCCAAATGTGCTTATTTCAGGGTTTGCAGCAGTGTGTGCAGAGCCTGGGATCACCCACCACCAATACGTGCTGCTCTACAAGCTTGTCACCCGCAGACATGCAGACCCCAGCCCCGCCCCCACCCCACTCCACAGGCCAGCTGGGCAAGGGAGCACGCTCTGTACCCCCGAAGGGGGGAAGCATTAGGTGGATTGCTCCTGCTGGCACAGTGCAGGTCCATGCTGCCCCAAACGCAGGCCAGAGATTAAAGCCGCAGCAAGCCCTTAAAGGAAAAAAATATGTACAAAAGTACTGACCTAGGCCTAACTGGGAGGGATTATACACAAGTCTATACAGTGCTGGGGCGCTGCTTCTCCTTTCTGGGTCCCCAGCCCCAAATATAGCACGTGAGGCCCCATCCTGCTGGGAAAGCGAAATCTCCGCAGGCTGAGGAAAGCTACGGGCGCATGAAGAGTTCGTACTCCAGCAAGAAGCAGGATCTCCCTGGTGCTGGGGCCCCAGGGGGGAGGAATCGGGGTATAAACAAATCCTCCCAAAACCATCAAGAAAAAAATCAGTGCTCTTATACAAGAGTGTATACGGGACACCTCCTGCCAAAGCCATACCTGTCCTCACTAGAGGGTTAGCGTGAGTGTCTCCTCCTAACCCCACTGAGCTAGGGGAACACACCCCGCATGCACACACACAGAGGCCTGGCCTGCCGCGTACTTACCGCAAAGGGGTTGTAGGAGGCAGCTGCAGCAGCTCCGCGGGCTCCCGCTGCAGAGGGCAGCATGGACAGCCCCGTGGAGAAGATCCCTAGTGCGCTGAGGTTCAGCCCGGGGATCAGGTTGGCTTGTTGCTAGAAATGCAAAACACAGAGACATGGGAAACATGGAACAAATGGGGGGGGAGGGGAAGAAGAGGGGAAGCCACATGCACCAAAGTGCCCAATGACTCCTACATGTCTGCCCAGACAGCTCGATCCAGTGGGGCCCGTTCTGCATCAGCCCCATGATGAGCAGAACCGCCTGCAAACACCCTGGGGCCAACTTCACCAGCTTCCACTGGACTAACTCTGGCTCTGGCCCTGACATTTGAGGTCTCTACTGGGAGGATGGGAGCCGCAGGAAGGGGGTGCTTACGTTGACGGCGACAATATCATTCTCATAGGCCTCTCGCAACTTCTTCATGATCTCCACTTCGGCATTGGAGCAGGCCTCGATGCTGCCCTTCACCGTAATGGTCCGTTCAGGGTTATAAATGGTTAAATCCTGTAAACTAAGCAGTTACGGACAGGTGAAACTGCTGCCATCAAGGCAACAGAAAAGCAAGCTGCCTTCACCCGCCTGCTTAGAGCAGGGAACCTTCTCCTTGGAGCAACCAGGAAGAACCCAGGGCTGCAGATTATCCCCCACCGGCCAGCCACTTCCACTGGCCATTGTGCAGGGGAGCATAGCCTAGATGTCCTGTTTCCATTCCAGACCTTCCCAACATGGCTCGCTTTACTGGCATCCATGTCTTCACCAGAGCCGGGCTGGGTGGAGCACCCCTGCCTGTGTCTGTACCTTTGGAGGATTCCTACGCTGGCTCCACACACTCACCAGCGTGTACCCTGAGGGCTGGCTTCAGCAGCTCCCCTGACGCTCACCTCCCGCAGCCAGAGAGCAAGGAGCCCAGTTTTGGGCCATACAGTAGCTCTCTGGGCTGGAGGCGGGTTGTTCTCCTCCGCCAGGATATCACAACTTACGGAGAGATGGTGATCTTGGTCCCTGTGTCTTGCTCAATTTTCTTCAGGTTTCGTCCCTCTTTGCCGATCAGTCTCCCAACTAGACTGTTGTGTGCTAAGATTTTCAAGGGAACCTCTTCGGCACTAAAATAAACAAAAGGTGTTTGGTTTTTTTTGTAAGTTCCTTTTCCCCCTGTTCTCCTATCACCAGTATACTCCAAACCGTGGAGTTCTCCTGGCCAGGAACACACACAAAGAGAAAAGAAAAGTAGGACAAAAACACAATATGGACTTTTTTCATTGCAAAACCTGTACGTTTGTAGAGTCCTTGTCATGTAAAGAATCTAAAATGAGTCCTCTCCACACTTACAGAAAATCCAGACAAATAGCTCCTCCTGCAGCTAACCGTTTGGGACAGGAGAGGAATCAAAATAACCCTGATCTAGAAAGACTGATTGCAACTGGGGCTGGTCGACAATGGGTTGGTATTTTTCCATGAAAAAATTCAAACCACACACAAAAAAATTTTCATTTGGTGAAAAATTCTTTAAGGGATTTTAAAATTGTTTCAATGAAACAAGTTGAATTGCTACTATTTGTTTCAAATTGCTGTTTGGAAAAAAGGAAATCAACCTGAATCTCCAGAACACAGGAAATGGACTCCCATTCCAGCAGGGAGAAGGGGAGAGAAAAAGCAAGCATTGAAAGCATGGGTCCTAAGGCATTACTAAAAGCCTTAGGCTTTACATGTGGGCTGGTTTCCTTTGCTGTCAAACCAGGCATGTTCTAGTAACCAAAACCTTACATCAGTTAGTTGTGCTGACTAAGCCTTTTAAATACACAAACGTATTAAACCAAATCCCCATTCTTTTACATAGGCAACTATTACATTTTCTCTGCTGGACCTCTGGGGATTTATTCTTCAAACCGGCTCATTACTCTCCATCATTGTTTCTCCCCGCCTGATGCATGTGGCTGCAGGAATCCTCCTCCTGTGGAGTGCTCTGTGCGGAACACTTACGATTTAGTCTCGTCCGCTTCTTTCTGCATGATATCGAGGATCATGCGGCACGCTTCAGAGCACCCTTCGGGGCTGGCGTGGATGGTGATTGGCTTCTCAGCAGCACCGGCATTCTCCTTCCGATGGATGTCTACCCTGCACCAAGAGAATCAGCACAGAGAAGCCCGAGATCAGGCTGACATCATAACCAGGCACTTCAACGAAGCATCAAAGATAGTGCATCTATTTGCGTTACATTGCGTTTACACTGCTGTCTACAGACAGTACCTCTGAACCAGGAGTCATGTTCACGCTGCTGAAACCAGCTCTGAACCAACCGTCCTGAAGGGACCAGAATTCAGCACGTGGCTGCACTGACAGTTGTGCAGAACCGTGGAAATCTCACCAGATGCACTCACCATTCAGGACAGGTTTGTTTCAAGGTTTGTTAAACTTTTTGCAGGAATCCGGGCCTAAGTTTTGAATGATTGACGGCCCAGGTTTGCATGAACCCAGACTGAGTTCTACTAAACACAGGGTTTCAAACAGTGTTGGCACTAAACCAGGTTCAACTCAGATTTGACTTTCTTTGGCTTTAAGATTTGGGGTTAATTTGCAAGTGAAAATCAAAGAGAATGAGTGGGTGGGGGGAGCTGAGCCAACACAGATCAGCACAGAGCTGGTCCCTAAGACGCAGAGCAGAGTTTTTTCGGTTCCAGCAGGTGCCAGTACTGCTATACGTTCTTCTCCTCAGCTTCTTCGGGATCCACCAGAACACAGCAGGGCAACGGAGCTCTGCTGCGGCACCCACAGGCCTGAGGGCAGGGAGAGGCGTCACAGCCACTGCACAGCGCAAGTGGTATGTTAAAAACCAAAAGGGTGAAGTGAGTGCGTGAGTGTGTCTCTCTGCACATGTGTGCATCCCTGTCCCAGCTGGAGAGGATGACCCCACTCTGTGTGCATATGTGAGTGCTGTTCTCTTTGTTAGGAAATGTCTTGTATATTACAGAGGAATAGTCACACTTAGGCAGCATCACATAGGAAAAGAATTACACCAAGAGAGGGATTTGGCCTTCAGTTTTGGTACTCTTGGAGATAGCTGTATCTTAATTAGGGCTTTCACCTTCCCATAGCTGATTGTGACATGACAGGAACAGACCAGGGGTCCATTTAGCCCAACTAGCCTTCTCCAACAGCAGCTTGTCCTGGATGCTTTCGAAGGAGACCAAATATCCCCCTAATGCACTTGGCCATATCTGCAACTCTTGTTCTCTCACACCCTGGCTGAAAATCAGCTCACACCAGCAGGCTGGACTGTGGCTTCACTCCACAGCCTGCATTTTGGGGCTCCAGGAGGTGTACCGGGGAGGGCTGTGCTGCAGGGGGAGCCTGGGAAGCATTTTGGCTGCTAGCCAGGGTGCAGCATGCATTTCCCCCACTCCACACCCCCATATTGGCTCTGCTCTGCTGGCCAGTGCCTGGCTACAGACTGGTCCTCGTACTGCCCACTCTGGTGTGGCTGCTGCTGTTGAGAACACGCCTGGAGCAGCTCTGGTGCTCACTCAGGGTGCGGGAGAGCTGTGGCTGAGTCGTGCTCAGGGGGGCGGGATGGGGAAAGTGCCACGCACCCTCTCCTCCCACAGAGGGCTTCTCACAATTCGTGATAGCTGCTACAAGGCATTCGGTTACTTCGTGTAACCCAGGATGTTAGTCTCCTTCAAAACAGATCTAATCCTGTTCAGGCTCTTGAGAAGATCAATAATTTAATGATAACCTGTGGGACTTGCTGATGCAGTGTAACCAGATAATTGTATGTCACATTAATGCTGAGTACCGTGATGGATCTGGTAGCAGCATCTTCTCTCATGACTGCCAGGCTGAAACTACAAAGATTAGCAATCCTCAGTGTGTTTCAGAGTGAGCTGAATACCAGCTGGGGTCAAGACATTTTTTTGCCCAAGTAGGTGTATTATCAGGATTTGCACATTTTCCTCTGACGCTGCTGTCAGAAGGAGGACATCTAGAGGAACTAAATGGATTGTGGATCAGTTCTGGGATGATAATTTCTTTGTCCTGCTATGTCTTCGTGTACAGAGACAGGCGGCAGTTGATGACTGATGAATTTTGGGTTAAACACAAATAGCTTTGGGCAATAACAAACTGGAGAGGGAAAACTGTGAAGAAAATCAGAATGTTACATACATGTTCAGCATTAGGGAGGCAGATCTGAAAAACCCCACCAGCAGCAGACTCCTTCTTTAAACAACACAAGATTAGAGCAGGGGGAAAGGGTTAAAGTCGGACGCACAGCCTGGGCGCTGCAATCTACTAGCAATTGTCCCATTTCCAAGTAATGTACTCCTGACACCGAGCTCTCCTCTGAAGCCTCTATTTCTCACGTCAGGGATTTTATAAAGTGCCCTAAAGGCATTGCTCAGGAGGGCCTTGCTCACTAATCCTGGGATCAGCCTCATGCCACTTGGATTTTCTTCCCAATTTGTGTGTTCCTTGCTAGAGCAATGGGCTGAGATGACCCGACTCTTGGCCTATCTATGCTTGTGGGCCCTGCTCCTGTGCTGCGACGTGTGCCAGCATCGCACAGCAGCGGCAGGGCTCGGTCTTTGAACGCGCACAGCCCAGGAAGAGCTGCCTCCTGGTTCTGGCTGCCGGCAGTGCTCAGGCGTCCGGCTGTTACGTATCTTTTCGGATACAACACACGCTCTGATCAGAAGTAAGGGGCCCTGTTACTGACCTCATCCGAGAAGAGACTCCCCCTCTCATGGGCCAATGTGAATGGTTTGGGACTGTGACCCCAGGCAGGAGATGATCTTGTGACCAGACGCCAATTTAATTCAAACTAGGGTGTTCAGTCACTGGCCAGCACTGCATGCGGTGCCAAGCCAGCCTGCCCCAGAGGGAGCTTGGGAATGGACGGTGTAGCACGGAGGCATGGTCCCTCCCCTAGCAGCAGAGTGAATGCATGAGGCACCAGCTCCGAGAATTGGGCCACTTATTCCTGCGCCTAATTTCAGGCTCCCAGGTTGGACCGTTCTGGCCAATGTACTATTATGGCATGATGGCCAGCACTGCCGTTCTGTGCGCCCCCTGCTGCTCTGATTGCTACCATCCTAGACATCAGACTGAGACAAGACAGCATTGCATTAACAGCACAGGCAATGACACATTCCTGGCATACAGGCGAGCGCGCTCTAGTGCACCCAATCTGAGCTGGGCAGCTACAGGCCACCTACGGAGTCCTGGGGAAGGAAACACAACCGTTCGCGGTACTTACTTGGACTGGGTTTGCTTAGTGAGGTTCTTTATGGTCAAGCCCTCCTTTCCTATGATCGCACCAACAAACTGCGTGGGGACCAGGATCCGCAGTGGGAAATCGAGCTGTTTGGGCTGTGAGGAGCCCCGCGGGGAGGGGCCCCGCTCCCTGGAGGCACGGCCCCCCCGGCGGGACCGCTGAGAGGGCGGAGGGGAGCTCACCTCTTCATCCGGGATGTAGGAAATCTTGAAGGAATAGTTCTCAAACTGGTGGCCGCTGAGCTTCTCAATTGCTCTGAAAGGTAGAGAAAAGAAGCCACTGGTTAGGCCCTGCACCAGCTGCGGGTGCCAGGCCTGAGCACCTTTGCCAGGAGACAAGCCACTGACCTGACCAGGTGCAGAGACTGTCCCCGTCCCTGTGGACTGGGTAAATGTCCACACTGTCTGGGCATGGTCCAAGGTCTCTCCTAGGAGCACAGGTGTTCCTAGAGCAGAGATCTCACGGCTCCCCAAGCCTGGGGCTTCGCCCCTGTCAGAGACATCCAAATGCCTCAGACAGTCACAATGTGTCCAAAGGGTGTGTGTAACCCACTGCCACTTGGCAGGGCTCTGTTCTCCTCAAGGGCGCGTCCCGAGCCCCTGCTCTGCATCCCTTAAGGGCATGTCCTCTGTGCAGCGCTCTATCCCCCAACCCCTGCTCCCTGCCCCTCAAGACACGTCCCCCACCCCTGCTCCCCGCAGCGCTCTGTGCCCCTGGAACACTGCAGGGGTGATGAGCTTACTGCAGCTTTGGATAACTGATGGCTGGTGTGATCCCAGCACAGCTGATGGAGCTGCATTGCGGAGGCATTAGTGCAACATTGACTCAGTAGCTCTCTCCCAGCCCCTCCCAGGGCTGCCCAAGTTCCACCCCGGAGGAGAGAGACAGCCTCACCTTCTCCATTCCTCAGCAAGGGACCACGCCAGCTCCATCCCAGCCTGGCAGGAGACAGGCAGGCCAGTTGGAACTCGCACAAGTAGGGGTCCTGGCCGGTTCTCCCTCCCCGCAGCTCCAGGAGCGCCCTCCACCCCAGCTCTGTAACCCTCAAACACCCCTGGAGACTCCCCAGGCAACAGCCTCCTGGTAACAGCACTTTCCTAAGCCCACTGTCCAGGGGTGAAAGTAACTTAAAGAACTTACTGGTAAGCTGGAATCCTTAGCAGGGGGGCGGGGCCTCAACTGGAAGGGAGCGGGGCCTTTAAATCCGGCCGCTGCTACCGTAGTGGAGCCCCAGACTCTTTAAATCACTGCCAGAGCCTTGCTGCTGGAGCCCCAGGGTAGCGGAGGCGGCTTAAAGAGCCTGGGGCGGTGATTTAAAGGGCCGCCGCTACCCCAGGGCTCTGGCAGTGATTTAAAGGGCCCTTTAAATTGCGGGCTGGTGGAAGCTGAGTCCTGCTGGTATGGTCGGCTGTGTACTGGCTCTTGCCAGTATGCCATACCGGCTTACTTTCACCTCTGCCACCATCTGGCTAGCTGTGCTCCGCTGGCATGCACCTTCCCCGTGGAGCCCCGCCGGACAGCGGGAGCCTAGCAGCAAATCAAGTGTCGCCAGTGGCTGGAGCCACCCTGAGCACAACAGCCCTGAGTGTACATGGAGGGCACTGGGTTTAATCTTCCTTATACATCCTAAAGCAGCTGATTGGCTCTACATTCCTGGCCCTTTGCACAGAGGGGGCATAGCCTGTGGGACAGCGTCCAGGATAGGGGCTGCTCTACCTAACCAGCACAGGCAGTGCCAGGAGCCATGGGGCTGGAAAGCTGCCCAAGCTCTACTTCACACGCACGCTGCAAGGCGCTGTATAGAACAGTCCACGTCCCAAACCGGAGCCCGGTTCAAGGGACAGGGTGAGAGTTTATGGGGTGCTCCGCTTGGACTGTTCTCTGGGGCCAGCCCCAACCCCCGACTGCACAGCGAGGCCAACACTGAGCCCCTCTGAAAATCCAGTCGGCACCCGGCTCTTTGTGGGCTGCCTGCAGTTCCTGCTCCTGGAGCTGGGGCAGGTTCTGTGACCAGTGGCACAGAAGAGGGAGCGCGCCGGGGCCAGGGCGTCTCAGACCAGCTGATGGGGACATGGATCCCATGGATTTCTGGGCCAAAGAACATTCTAGCCCACTCTGACCCACTGACAATAACTCTGGCAATTCCCCCAAGCCCAGGGCAAATGGATGGGGGGTTTTCCAGTCGGTTACTGAACTCTGACCCGGGAACAGCTCACTCTTTAGTGCCAGAGAAAGCCGGGGAGGATGGGGTTCCGGGTCCTCTTACAATAGCGAGGCTGTAGCAACTGCTCAGTGGGAAGCACTCGAGGATGCTTGTTGAAAGCAGATGACCAACAGAACCACCTCGGATTCGCAGAGCAACGGGAGGTGCTGGGGGCTTGTCCACCGTGATGCCAATGGTAATGGAGCAGGGAGCTGATTACTGCCCCTACTGTGCAGCGAGAGCTTGCTACCAGGGAGGAGCTGAATGATTCGCTCCGGGAATGCTAGGTAACAGACCAGCGGGAGCTGCGACAGAGCAGCCAGCCCCGGGGGAGTGCAAGCCGGATGGGAGATGTCTGACCTTTCCAGATACTCCTTGTTCTCCAGGACACAGTGAGTTTCTGGGATCTCCAACGTGTGATGGCTTCAGAGTCTCAGCTCATTAAGGGCCTGGCCCTGCTCCCTTTCTCACAATGAGCAGATCACAATGCCCCAAATTGTCCTGTGGGTTTCATGGAGTGGTGGGGAGGGGGCTGAATCAGGCCCTGGCCTGCAGTGACCACTTGTGTGTGACTGGACTTGTGAGCTAACATGATCTCAGCAGCAGGGCTGGCTCCTGGATGGGGCCAGCTGAACCATTCGCCCAGGGCAAGTGAAAAACGCCAGCACCGAGAGACTGGTCACAAAGCAACTGGGCATGCAGCCACTGGGTGGGCACAGTGCCCCATCCTGCATAGCACAGGAGGGAACCAGGAAGGGCCAGATTCTGCCTCCCTTTTGCATGCTGAGCAGTACTTTCCTGGGGAGGGGATGGGGGGGAATCCATTGATTTCAGTGCCTCCCCCCGCCCCCTCCCAGAGCACCTAGATATGCAGGGACATTTGGAAACACTGCCAGCACCTCCTGCTGGGCTCCCTTCCAAACTGAGCCAATCAGGTGGCTTAGTTTGCTGTGTATTTGGCCAAAGTACTGGCCTTACTGAAGGCAATGGGAGTTTTGTCATTGCCTTCAGCGGGGCCAGGATTTCACCCCTGGATGACACTGAACCTTTCGACTGAGCCCAGGCAAGGGGCAGTGCTAGCCGCTCCGCACCAGGAGCACTGGGATGGACTCAGGGTTTGTCCACCAGACACTCAGTGTGTGGCCAGTCAGGACGTGAATGAACAGCATGCCAGCCTGCTGCACATTAACTGACCACGTGTATCCTGCTAGCGTGCGCGAAAAGGTCTGCAGTGCAAACTGCCATACGGGGCCCAACAAAATCACACTCTCCGATTCATTCAAATCGCCTTGGACTGTCAGCAGGAACAAAAACTAGCAAAAGGGTCCTAAAGAAGAATGGGTCTTAGCCGACAGCTTCATTAATGATCTAGAGAAAGGAAGAAACTCAGTTTATACTAAATTATGAGACAGAAAATAAAACCAGGAGGCCTAGTGAGACAGGACGAACTGGCAGAGCAGTAACAGCATGAACAGAATCTGACAAAATGCAATCTGAACATCAAGGAGAAATAATTTGGGAAAAATGAGGCTGAATTTCAAGGAAAATCTTCCTGAGAGCAAGATCAGTAACCGCTATGGGATCAGCGACGCCCCCCTCGCGTGGCACATCCCAAACAGGGCCTTCAGGACCTAAGTCTTTCCCCTCCCCTGAGTCGAGGGGCAGCTCACCGCCAGCATGTCAGAACCCTGGGTCAGTCGCAGGCAACCCCACTATTCCTTACATGGAAATAAATGAGCCCCGCCCCAGCGAGGTGGAGAGACAAAAGGTGAATGCAAGGAAAGGCACTGCCCGGAGGGAGGAAGAAAGAGAGAGGGTGAAAGGAAGGATGAAAGAGAGCAAGAGCCACTTACACTTTTGCTTCTTCTTTTGTTGCATACGTTACGTTGACAACGGCCGTTTCTACGTCTGTGTTGACTAAGGGGAAAGCAACACACGCTGGCATTAGCTTGTGGACAGAGAAGGTCTTCGTCACCTTTTCCTGGGTGACAGTTGCTAAGCCTGTCAGCTGTTCCTGGCCAGGGGTGGGTTTGATTGATCTTTACAGTGAGAGGCTGGGAGGGAAGCCATTCCCTTGGGCCGGATGCCTGCGATGGTGGGGTTGGCTAATCTTTGCTCACTGGTTGATGTATGCCCTCTGTGGATACTAAGTTCAGGAGTAGCTGGGTGTGGACCTCATTCTTGGAGCTGCACACTCTGCTACTGCCATCTGAGGCCTGTCCTGCGCACCAGCTGGGTCACAGCGGGGTGCGTGTCGCTCTGTCTGGCTGTGGGCGGAGGTGAATGAGTGTCCACTGTTAACTGTGATGAGAACTCCAAACTCACTTTCTTTGTGACCTGGTCAGCAGTTTTTAACCATCATCTCTAGGTGCTGCGCCAGTGATTTAGTGTCCCCAGCCTGTTACGCTGGTAAACAATTCTGCTCTTTGATGGGGCTGAAGAACACCTGCATCCAGGGGAGGATGAGCATTGATGCATGGTTAATGCAGGGCTCTGCCTACTGCTGAAGGCTAACAGAAGGGATCGCCTCTCTCCAGGAGTTCTTGGAGACCTCTCTCTAACCCAGCTTCGCCCCATGGATGTTTTGTATAGACACTAAATTGCAAAGGGAAACTTTTCTATTTCCTACTGTGAGTGGGCCAGGCAGTCTAGCCCTTTGATCACTGCTGCTCAGGCTGGCAGGCACTGGCTCTGTGCTGCGTGACACAGCTGAGGAGAGCTGAGCGTAACTAAGTGAAGTGGCCCAGAGAACAAGGGGCAACAGAAAAACAAGATGCCCCTGGTTGGCATCCTGTGGCATTACCAGGAGCCCAAGTGCCCCCCACGCTGGCTCTGAGCAACTGGTAAATGACTGCTTGGGGCTCTCTCTCATGTACCCACGGGAAGATTCACATTCTTGGTAGGGCGGGATTTCTAGCGGAGTGCAGTGATGCTAGAGGGCCGCCCCTACCCTTTGGGAGAGAAGCGAAGCTCTTATCTGAATCAACAGCAGTTGCCGGGAGCTAGGAGGGGCCTCTCCTGGGTGCTGCCTGGCACGGACCTGCTGGGGCGCTGGGGAGGGCGCTTGGCCAAGCTTCTCTGCTGTCTGGCTGTCTGGCTGCCTGTGACTCTTCTCTTCATGTCCTGTGCTGTCTGGGGACCTGCTCCTCTGCCCCCACACTGTGTGAAACATCCCAGGGCTTTCTCCAGCCCTCTCCCCTGTCCGGGTGGGATGAGTCAGGTCTGTGCTAGGCTAGTCGCTGCCATCACCCTTTATCATACGGTTTCACAGCCGCGTGGGAGTTGCACCTGCAACAGCTGGGGAGATGGGAGTCTTGGGTTCTAATCTAGGCTAGGCCACTGATCTGCTGTGGGATTTCAGGCAAGTCACTTAAACAATCTGTGCCTCGGTTTCTCCACCTGAGCATCACACTTCCCTAATTCACAGAACTGTTGCAAGGGCTAACGGAGGCTCAATAGATCTCAGAGAAAAGGCAGTAGACAAAGGCCAAGCAGTGTTACTGTTATGCAGTTACAGCACCCCCCTCGTGGCAGGGGTGGGCAAACTTTTTGGCCAGAGGGCCACATGTGGGAATAGAAATTGTATGGCAGGCCATGAATGCTCAGAAAATTGGGGTTGGGATGGGGGGGGAGGGTGGGAGCTCTGGTTGGGGGGCGGGATCCAGAATCTGGTTGGGGTGGGGCCAGAAATGAGGCATTCAGGGTGCGGGAGTGAGCTCTGGGCTGGGGTAGGGGGCCAGGGTGCGGGAAGGGGTGCAGGCTCTGGGGTGGGGCTGAAGAGTTTGGGGTGCAGAAGGGTGCTCCGGGCTGGGATGAGGGGTTCAGAGGGCAGGAGGGGGATCAAGGCTGGGGCAGGGGGTTGGAGTGTGGGGAGAGGCTCAGGGGTGCAGGCTCCGAGCAGCGCTTACCTCAAGCAGCTCCCAGAAGCAGCAGCATGTCCCTTCTCTGGCTCCTACGCAGAGGTGCGGCCAGGCGGCTCCGCATGCTGCCCCATCCACAGGCACCACCAGTGCAGCTTCCATTGGAGCGCCGAAGAGGGCCATTGGAGTGCATAGGAGCCAGAGCGGGGCCATGCCGTGGCTTCTGGGAGCCGCGCAGCGCAGCCCCGACCCAGTGCCCCGGCTGGAGCGTGGAGCGGGGCAAGCCCCAGACCCCGCTCCCCAGCGGGAGCTCGCGGGCTGGCATAAAAAGGCTAGTGGACCATAGTTTAAAGCAGGGGTGGGCAAAGGGTGGTTTATACTCAGAGGCTGATTCCCAAAGCTGCCCAGGGGACCTAGATGCCCTTGAGGGGTTTGAGATACTCTGCCAGAGTGCCCAGTCCTGAAATCCTCTCTCAGGCAAAAATCCCACTGACTTAATGGGGCCATTTATCCTGTGGCATGGATCTGATCCTGTTCTAGGCTCAGCTCAACAGGGAGCCTGGGGGATTTCTCTTGCACTGATCTCTCAGGCGCTGCTGAGAGCTCACACCCAACGCATTGCTGACATCACAGAGAGGGGCTCCGGGACAGCTCTGGTAAATGCCTTGCACTCTGAATACAAAGTACGGAAAAGTCTCATTAAAAATCAGCCATAAAAATACTGCTCCTGCCCACCGTGTGCAACTGCCCCAGGAACGGCCTAGCAGAAAACAAAGGCACCCTTTTAGTATGCTAACAGGGCTTTTGGGACATGCTCTGGGTAGCTGCTAAGCCCTGCATCCCTGTGGTACAGTCTTGCAAGATCATGTGTGCACGCGTGTGCGCACGCATGTGTGTGTGTGCATTGCCTTGGAGAACACTTTGCAAATCTCCATCACTTGCTTGAGCACAATGGGGTGCAGCTCTGATGAGTGCAGGATTTCGTGGTGCCCCCAGGGCCAGATGCTGGCAGCCTCATGCAGGGGGAGTAGGCCTTTACCCCGCAAACAGACCCAGTAGGACTGCCAGAGAAATGAGGCACTCCTACTCAACAGCAACTAGTGCTGATGGCAGGATCAGGCCCCAAGCCACCCATGGCTTTATCAGATGAGCCCAAGCACCATCAGCAAAAGCCGAACCGCTACCTGGTCTCAGGCAGACCTGGGGCTTGCCCTGTGTGGGCAGCCCCATGCCTGGCAATGTGGAAGCACGGAAAGAGGAGCTGGCCGGGTGAGGATAGGTTTGGGGATTTCCTGGCGTTCCAGGTGCTGTCTAGATGGCTTCTGGAGTCCAATGGCCTTTTACTGCCAACCTACACTGCTTCCGAGTCAAAGGGCTGCTGGCCAGTTGGCTCTGGTCTGCACAACAGCCAGAATCCCAGATAACGGGACTCATGGCTGTGGCACTGAGCGGGCCTGTGTCCTGCACAGCGGCATGCCACCATCCCAGCCCCGCCCTGCCAGACGGCATGGGCTTTTTTCCCCTCCTCGCCTACAGGCCAGGTAGGGGGTAGCTTGGAAACCCACCTGCTGGCAATACAGCTGAGCTAGGAGCACTTTGTCCCCCTTTGGCCCGGTCCATAATGACCAGGCAAAACAGGATCACGTATCTGAAGAGATGGGTTGGGCTGGGACTGAGCATAGAAATATCCAAGGGAGGGGAGGAAGTCTCCTAAGTGGAGGGGGGGGGGGGACGGATGATGCCATCTACCCATTTCTTACCTTGTTCCACATTCTCTACAGTCCCATACTGAGCTAAAAGTCCATCTAGCACCTGAAAGAGAAAGCATCAAGCAATGCAGGGTGAGTCAGCCTGGAAAGGCTCCCAGGGTTAAAGACCTAGCGATAGGGACCCTCCCCTGTGCGTCTGGCTGACATGGGGAGCAGGGCAGAGTTCCGGCTCTACCTACACAAGACAAGTATCAGAGGGGTAGCTGTGTTAGTCTGTATCCACAGAAACAGTAGTTCTCAGATTTTTGTACTGCTGACCCCTTTCACACAGCAAGCCTCTGAGTGCGACCGCCCCTTATACATTAAAAACACTTTTTATATATTTAACACCACTATAAATGCTGGATGCAAAGTGGGGTTTGGGGCGGAGGCTGACAGCTTGCGACCCACCATGTAATAACCTTGCAACCCCCGAGGGATCCTGACCCCGAGTTTAAGAACCCCAGCACAAAAACAACGAGAAGTCCAGTGGCACCTTAAAGACTAACAGATCTATTTGGGTATAAGCTTTCGTGGGAAAAAAACCCCACTTCTTCAGATGTATCTTATGCCCAAATAAATCTATTAGTCTTTAAGGTGCCACCGGACTCCTCGTTGTTATTACACAAGACAAGTGACTGGTTGCTGACTGTCTCTCCTCAGCCCTTGTCGCCTGAGGTTCAACACGCCCGGTTGCTGGGCTGGACGGACCAAACCACTTTCCGATTCCCGGCAGAGCGCGCCCTCAGGCACGTTCTTGGAGGGAGCACTGACAATGGCTGGGCCTCGCCTTCTGAGTGGGGAAAGATGTCCTTTTCCTAGCATAAACATACACTGAAGCCCAAATGAACCTGCAGCTGAGTCTCTTGAGCACCACTGTCCCTATGGCAGCTATTGCTGGCATCAGAATTGGACTCGGCTGCCTCCAGACCTTCTGGGTCACCCCAGCGAACGTCGCCACGGCAGGAACAGAGAGGAAACGCCACCTCCGAAGAAACCCTGGAAGATGCTGGAGGTACTTCCCCAAAGCCCATCACGTCAGCTCTATGCTGGGTCTGGCTTTGGCCAGCTGATGGCAAGGAACCCAGGGCGCTCCCCAACATGAGCCACTCCCCAGCCTGGCACCTGGTGCCAGGCAGAAGCAGCAGGTGAATTATTTTCACAAGGCAGCTCCTCTCCCGGGACTGCGATGCTGTAGCCACTTTGAGGAGATGGGACATCTTGAGCTATAGCCAAGCCACACCCACACCGTGCGCCTCAGGCTAGGAAACACAATGTCACCGGAACAGCCTTCTGCAAAGGCTGCTTTCTGCTTCCCTCCTCAAGCCACCGGGAAGATACCACAGGACAAAGCTCAGACTGCGCTTGCAGCTCCTGCCCAGCCTGCAACGTGTATTCAGATGCAATGACAGGGGGACTTTGTAGGAAGCGGGAATCTACTTACCTCCCACTGTAGGTGAGGGGGGATGTTCCGGATCTGAATCTTCCTGCTCCTGTAAAGAAACCAGCACAGATTAGCCCAAACACCACTCCAGCTCCTGGGGGCCAATCCCCATCACTAACTCTCCAGCCAGGATGTACCCTGTGAGATGCGCCACCCCATGATTCCCCTCACTTACTCACTAGTCTCACAATTAACATGGAGGAAAAAATCCCAACCCTGCCCCTCCCCCGCTGCGAAGCAGTAACCCCTGTCTGCTAAAGGAACAGGTATGATGCCATTTTACAGAGCACGAAGCAAACCCAGTGGCAGGGTAAAACGCTGCCTGGGTGTCCTTAGGAGTACAAAAAGAGCTTCAGTGCTCCCAGACAGTTCTCTGAGGTCTGGTCTATACTACCCGCCTGAATCTGCGGGTAGAAATCGACCTCTCGGGGATCGATTTATCGCGTCCCGTTGGGACGCGACAATCGATCCCCAAATCGGCGCTCTAACTCCACCAGCGGAGGTGGTAGTAAGCGCCGCCGACAAAAAGCGGCAGAAGTCGATTTTGCCGCCGTCCTCACAACGGGGTAAGTCGGCTGCAATATGTCGAATTCAGCTACGCTATTCACGTAGCTGAATTTGCGTATCTTAAATCGACTCCCCGCTGTAGTGTAGATGTACCCTGAGAGCAGGAGTCTTGTCTGTTTCAATCTCCTGTGTTCTCCCGAAACCCAGGAAAGCGGATGGAAGGCTGGCACATGTGCGTATTTGCAATTACACACGCACCCGTGCTCCAGGGTTTGGTGAGCAGGTCGCTCCCAGGAGGAGTCGAAATTTTACCAACAATTTGTCCCTTCCTTTGGAGCCACATGCAAGTCTTTTGCATTGGAACCAACAACGTGGGGCACAGCAAAGGGGAGCAGGCCCAGGAGGCAGTCAGAATGCTGGGCCAGGAAAACCATGGCAGCATTTCCTTAGATACAACTGCAGTGAGAGCAAATTCTGCCAAGACAAAGCCCACAGTGCTGCAGCTGCACCTAGGGCCAAGGAGGCAGAGGCCTCTACCACTGGAGCCACTGGCAGGCGTGATATGGGAACAACACACAGTTAGAGGAGACAGGCTGCAGCTGAAGGAAAGGGGACTGGCTAATTTAATGCCAGCCAGCACAGGGCAGTCACCAGGCACTTAGCAGAGGGCGTGCCTACACTGGACGTGGAGGTAGAATTTCCAGCTCAGACAGACATACCCACGTTACTGCTGATCCAGCAGTGCGGATGGCCGGAGGGGCTGGCTGCCCCCCATACACAGAGTTTCACACAGGATCATGCTCTCGGGGCGACCAAGCCATGCTACTGCTACAGCGGGGACATCTGACTGAACTGGGAATTATGACGCCAGCTCCCATGAAGCTGTACCCAGAGAGATGGGGTGGGGAAAGCAAACCTTGTCCAGACTCTCAGAATGCTATGGGCATTAGCAATCCCACTGTGAGACCCCGGCGGAGACCAGGCGCGGGAGTATTTACTGCAATGTGGCTAGGCGAGGTCATATCCTGGTGGGCAGGGAGTACAGCGTTGACCTCTTGGTAAAACCTACCAGCACCTTGCCTTCACTAGGGTTTTACAGCGGGACAGCTCATGCACATTGGTTATCCTGCTGTAAACCCCCCTCCACCGACAGCGAAGATATAGCTGGAGACAACGCCACGGCAGTGCCTCGGGCGGAACTCTCACAAGACGGAGATTTTCCACTGAGGGGACCTGACCTCTGCACGGCCTGCTGGCGGAACCGCGATTGGATCGGAGCTGAGCCAGTTTCAAAGAACACTGCAGGGTTCGCCTCTGTGCAACAACCAAACCAGGGAAGGACGACCCCGCCAGACCCCCCAGGCAGGACAAGTTGCTGCACTGCAACAGGCACAGAGCAGTGTCCACTGAAGTCCACTGTAGACAGTACTGCAAATCTGACTTCCTAGACACACCATTCATATACTATGGCGATGGCAGAGGGCAGTTAGGAAACCACAAGATGTCAGACCTAGCCACACATTTCAGGGTGTCTCCTCCAGCACCTCTCCCTTGGCTTTCTGTCCTGGGTGAGAGCCCCACTGTCATCAAAGTTCAGATTCCAGCCATGAAAAGCCAGTGCTGATGACAGACATGCAGTGACATCATCATTACTAATCAGCCCTCCTGAACAAGCTCATTGGGTGCATCACAACGTTAGGACAACACGCTGCCTGGAAATGTCATGGGAGAGAAGCCGGGATGACACAGGGGCCTGGGATCACTCAGGCGCGTTGCGGGAGGGAATGAAAAGCAGATGATCTCAGTCGGTGGGGGTAGATAAAGTGTATCTGCTGTGCCCTGGACACTGATGAGGTGTTTGCTACAGCTTGACTGCGCCCAGCCCTGCACGGGTGCGCCGGGGGTGAACAGAGCCTTCCTCTCCCTTGCACATCAGTGCGGAGGCTGAGCAGAGGGCATGCAGCCATGGCCCATCCCCACTACTCCATCCGTTCCTGCAATTCTGTGAGGTCTGGGGGGCCCTAAGCCGCCTGTGCTAGGCACAACGGGCCAGATTTACAAAGGGATTTCAGTGTCTAATGGGATTTACATAAGCGCCTAAGCAGGTTAGGTGCCTAATTCCCTCTGTCAATCTGGCGCAGTGCCCCAGAAGTGCCCACTTTAGGCACAGTGCCATCACACCACTGGCCACCAGGAAGCCCTCACCAGGTACTCATCTCTCCTGCTCTGAAAGGGGATCTAACATCACCGCAGCTTCTGAAAGCACCTCCAGTCTCTGCAGCAAGGCTGCTGGTTCCTGCTGCTAGTTGTGTTCTCCGGTGACTCCGAACCAACATCGCCTACACCTCCTCCAGCATTAGGGCAACTCCTCTGTCCTCAGCAGTGGGGGGCAACAATGGTTTGATCAGAGCACGGAGAGCGCAGCACACTAAGGAAACACGGCCTGGCTTTGCCAGTGCCCCGCCACCCCAGAGCACACAACGGGGAGCTGACAAACTGCCTTGGAAATGATTCAAACGCCCCTGCCAGCCGAGCCAGTGGAAATTCACAGCTCCTGCAGGTTAGTGGGGGGTGAGAGGAACATTTTCTGTTCTCCCCTCAACTATTTTCCCAACCCCCAAAGCAGTGCTCAGAGGTGGGAAACCAATTGTGCTGCAAGGAACACCGGCTGCCTTGTACACCTCCCTTGGCTGGGGGACGCACGCCTGGGGCTGGGAGAGGGGCATTTATCCATTGCTCCCCTTCCACCAAGGCACAAGGATGACCAAGAGATGCACTACTAAGCAGAGGTGCCACATATGATCAGACCCGTTCTGCTGCAGAAACAAATACCAGGCACGGAAAAGACACAGCCTTGGGAGGTGGTGTAATAGAGTTTGGGAGAGGCACAGTACTTTTGAGCAGCAACACCACACAGACCTCACATCTGAGAGACGCAATTGGCATTGACTGCCCCACATCTGCTCCTGGGGGGTATCGCAGATCAGGGACCTGCATCTGCATTTCCCCTCAGAGGTCCAGCAAGGGCCCCCAATCTCTGGCTTCCAGCTCCCTACCCATTGCCTTTCCTGGGTGGAGTCCAGCACCTCTCCCTTCTGACTAGGGTATTCCCAGGCTGCACAGTTGCCTGCCTTCACTGTGTTATCCCCAGCACAGACAGCCCTGCTTGATTTCTCCTCAGAGACTGGTAACAATGATTGCTCCAGATATGTTACCACCCAGCTCTTTCTAAGCCAGCCCACTCTATTCTTCAGGTAAAATGCCTTACAGAGAAAAGAATCAAAAACAATACAACAACCTGCACCCCTTCTAACAGCTCACCAGGCATCAGTCCCTCTCCCATCCCCCCGGGGACATCTTTGTGGTCACTAGTTCATCAGAGCTTCAGCTCAGAACAAGGAACCAGTCTTACGAGTTCATTAGCATCACCCTCCCTACTCCAGAAGGTATGTCAGATTCAGTCTGGCAAGTCCTGTGTTCACATCCTCTGCCCTTAAAACCAAGGTCCCAGGATCCCTTCCATTTGCTACCTGGTGCTTTTGGGATTTCTCCTCCCATCTCAAGCCCTAGAACAGTTCCGCTCACTCCTGCAGCCAGCGCAGTCAGAGAGGAGCAGCTAACAGTTCCAACCTGCCAAGGATTCCCCACCAAGCACATTTCCTTGAGGCCGGGGCTAGTGGTGCTTCTGGATTGGCCCTGGTACTGCTGGTCAGTGTCTCCCGGACCACACCGGCAATGCAGAGAAGAGCAGAGAACAGGCTGATTTGTCTAGAAATCCTTGGTTCTGGGGAATCCGTTCGTTCACGCTGACAGAACTGTCCAGCGAAGCGGCTGGAGCACAGTGCTCCATAGACTGAACTTCATTTGCCCTTTGGCCTTCACAGGCACAATTCCTGGTCTTGTCGGGACTCCACTCACTTTGACTTACTAATTTCTCGACATGCTGTCACAATGCGAGATGAGCCGCATTAGCACCCAAAGGGAGGGCAGGGTACTGGTGATTTTTATATGTTTATATCGCAGCCAAACCTGACTGGAATTTCATGGGACAAGGAGAAGACACTTCCCCGGCCCCAGGGCTCTGTTTCTGCTAAATTTCAGAGGCCTGCTGCAAAGGAAACCTCTCATTTCTAAAGTCAAGAAAAAAACAAAGAGAGAAAAGTCCCTTTTCCCCTGCCATGGGCTGGCTCCTGAGGTCCTTCCTCAGGAGGAATGTTCATCAACTGTGGTCGCTCCCAAGGATTAGTGGATGTCCGCATAATGGCATGGAGTCCCCTCCCGGCACTGCGACCAAGGTCTAGGGCTTGGGGAAGGGACTCACTTGCTCCCCCTTCCTTGCAGGAGTATGCCATGCCCCTCCCCCCTCCCACTAAGGAGAACAGAGCTGCTGCTGAGAAGGTGTCAGTGTAGCCATCACTTGTGTCACCTGAACAGCCAGTCCCTCGGTCCTGAACCAGGTGTTTCCATGGCTCCCATCAGTGGAGGCCACTGAGTGGAGCATCCACTGCCTGAGGACCCTTGTAAAGCCCAGCCATTCTCCCACCTGACAGTCCTAGTGGCGTCACGGCCTGTCTCCGATAACCTGCCCCGCTCTGCCAATAGATATCATACAGCTGGAGCGCTCCAGAGTGCCGAGCGACATACCCTGGGTGCAGCACAACAGCCGGGGCACAGAGGCCTTCTTCCCCCACAGTCACAAAGACCAGAAACATCAGCGCTCCCAGTACCTCAGCCAGCAGACAATGACCACAAGAAAAGACCCTCACCCCAAGTCATGCCTGGGAACGTGCCGCCTCCTCAAACAGATGGCATCTGCAGTGTGCCTGGAAGGTCACCAAATCTGGGGTATTTTGGACCAAGTTCCAGAGCCCTAACACCCTACCAACTGTCCCCTCCCTTGGATAACGAGGGAGAACCAGCTGTGGCAGTGTGGCATGGGGCAGACGTGATCCCTCAGGCAGGCCAGTCCCAGGCCACATAGGGTTCTATGGGTCAGAACCAGGATGTTAATAACATCCCTGGGTCCGTTAACCTTGGAGAGCAGAGCATCCAACCAGACCTTGCCCTGGCAGAGAGATGCTCCAATCTCAAAGCGCAGGAGGCAACAGCTGCTGACCCAGGGCTAACTTCCACCTGCCTCACCTCCAATGCCAACCCAAAAGCCAGGTCCCAGGTGTGACCAGCTGCATGAGCTGACCCAGTGGGTACTTGGGATAGGCCGGGAGATTTGGACCTGGCTCAGAAAACTCATCCTGGGCATGCAGAAGGAAGTAACTGAGAACAATCGATCTCTGGGTGTCTGTTGCCACTGCCACGGGATGCAGAGGGAGCAGCACAGTGGGGCGAGTGGCAAACGGCCACCAGGGACCATCATGCTCAGTGGCACACTCATCAGACCCCATTTTGGAGGGGGAAGCCTCCTACCCCAGAGATCGGATGCAGTTACCCTGCTTTAGTCCCTGCAGGTAACCAAAGCAGGCCCAGCATCAGCTGCCCGGTTTGGGGCACACATACCCAAGCAGCTAGTCACCATGAGCGCAGTTCACATCAGTGCAAGGAAGGAGCCCTTGGTGGCTCAGCATGGGCTGAAACGGCCCTCTCTGGACCTTGGGCCCTTCACTCGTCGTGCCACTGGAATGACTCTCTCTAACTTGGCCTGTCCCCCTACTATCTGCTTTGAACAGAGCACATGCCCACCACCACCTGCCTCAGAAACCCTCTGCCCGTCCTCTGCCACACCCCTTGCCTCCACTACCGCCGCTCCCTCTCGGTGGCTTCCCCTTGGGTCCATGTGCCAGGTCCAGGCCAGTCAGAGTGCTGCCCTCCCCCGTCCTTGCTGTCTAGAGTGATGCAGTCATGTCTCCTCAGCCCTCCTCCTGGAGCCCTCTCCTCTCTGCTCGCAGTGCCTGAGACTCTTCCACAGATGGCCCAGTGGCTGCTGTTGCTCCATGGAATTGTCTGCCTAACGCTCTCCATTCCACTAAGCTCAAACCCCACCTTCCACGCTGCCTGCAACCAGCAAACAGCCAGCTGCTTCCCACAACAGCATGGCCCTTCCTTGTGGGCTGCCCCACCCAGGCCCATCCTTTCTGACTGGACTGCCATCATTCTAGCTGTCGCGTTCACAGCACATTTCACACTGAAATGGAATCGTCTTCTGGAGAGCCAGGAGCCTCAGCAGCGAAGGCCAAGACAAGGCTTCAAAGATCAGGATGATTTCCATTTCTCCACCCACCAAATTCTTGGAAAAGCTGCTTGCACCCTTCTACTTTTGCACGTGAGCTGTGAGCTGAGGAGAATATCAGACGGCCTTTGGGAGGAATCAGAGGTGGCTCCGGAGAGACAACGCTTAGAAAACAAAACTGCTCGCTCTGGAAAAAGTCGCCCAACTTTTTCAGTCACTTCGTCGCTGGGAAGAAGCTTGGCCTACAAACTTCCCATCAGTTTCCTTCAGGAGCCTTTTGCTAGACTGAGAGTACAAGGCGAGTTCTGAAAGCCATGGCCCTTATTCCGAGAGCTATTCACTTCCAAAACCAGCCCGCGTGAATTCTCGGTCTAAAGTTCACCGAAGGCGGACAATTTACCAAAGGCCTGACAGGCTTCCCTCATATAGATATGTTCCCCATAAAGACTCAGCATGCTCTGCCAAGCTGGAAGGCCCACAAGGACTCCTGCAGAGATTATATCACCTGCAAAACTGCTGCCACAGAGATTACAGGCTGTGTCTGAACTCCTGCTCCTTTCATGAAGAGCTAAACTCTGTCACGCTTACTCACGGCCAGCAGCCTCTTAATTTCCATGTGGCTCGGTCTACTCACAAAGTAAGGCACTGCTCAGAGTGAATAAGAGTGGCAGAGGGTAGCTCATAGCTACAGTTGTCTCCAAGTTTCTTCCCAAGCCCAACCTGAAAACGCACAGCTGGAAGATACAGGAATCTCCATCAACTTCCCGCAAACTGGAGGCAGAGGTCTGACTGCCCCCATTACGCACACCTGGTAGTGTCTTATACTCTCTTTGGTGGGACCACTCACCGAGTAATGTGCTACTCATTATGCAGCTTCCAATTGACAAACAACTTTGCCAATGGCATGGCGAACCTGTCAAAACATCATAAAATGACAGACTTGAATAGGTCAGAAAAGTTGCCCCAGTGCAAGTTCGAGACTTGTCTATGCCTGCGAGCATGCATGTGCGTGTGAGAGAATGAACTTTCAAGCTCTGCCCAATTCACCAGCCTAGCTCAATTTTTTCCCTCGTCATACTCAGGAAGGTTTATTTTTCTCAAGGAAACTCTATTTGAACTTCCCATACAGGCTAAGCAAAGGATGCATAGCACAGCAGATGCTGGTCTGATTCGGCAGCAGAGGAGAGCTGTATTAAAGCCCTGTTGAAGTTTGCTTCCATAAAGTTTCTATCAAAAATTCTCTCAGAACAACTGAGGATTCATTCCTATAACTCCTTTAAAGAACAACAATCTCTGATCCAAAACCTCCTGCAAGTAAAACACTCCAAGTCCAAACAAAAACACTTGCACCGTAGAAAGTTGTGATTAGTATAAAAACAGACACCATAGAAAATGGTTAGTCGGGGCAGCCCTCTCCAGTTGGTACAGCACTAAAGTTAAGCAGCTGGAAATTAAACCTTTCTGCTTCTGCCAGTCTGAGGCTTGGTCTATGTTTAAAAACTAGACCAATGTAACTATATCACTCGGGGCTGTGAAAAATTTCACACCCTGAGAACCGTATTAGGTCAACCTAACCTCTAGCGTAGATGCAGTTAGGAGAGAGAGATTAAATACAGTTGACAGAAAAACCCCTTCCATCACGGTAGGAAGTGTCAACACAGTAGCTGGGCCACTGTAGCGGTGGCAGTGTAGCTGCGCTGAGCTAAAAGACAGGCAGAGTCTTGGCAAATTCAAACCGTCGTATCAGTCAGGAAACAGGCTGGGGGACAGGGCATAGGTGACGTGTAAGGGGGGCATGCAGGGCCAAGGCTTCCCCCCCTCCCCGATTTCTGCTTGGCCTGCCGTGGGGGAAGGGAGAGGGGCTTTGTCCTTCTCCCGCTGCACCTGCCCCCCTGCATGCTCGTCCCCTGTCCCTGGCAGCTGGGCCCAGGCAGGGAGCAGAAGTGGCAGGACCAGCCACGTCTCATGCCAGCCACCCTGGGTTGCTACTCTGTGCAGTGTGATGGCTGCCTGTGAGAGCCCAGTTGAGGAGGTGGCGATGTCAGCAGGCCACCCCGCCCCCCCAGTCCTGGGGACCAGGGCTGAGTGAGTCGGAGTCCCCTCTTCCTCCCGGCACGTTTCCAGCTCACTTGGCTCCTGTCCCCGGCAACCGGCCCCTGCTGGGGGCGGCAGGCTGGCTACCGCTGCCTCCTCAGCCGGGCTCTCTGAGGCAGCTGCTGTGCTGCACAGACCAGCCACCCCAGTGGTCAGTTCCAGTCCTGTGAGAAGTGGCTCCCTCCTGCTCCCTGCCCAGGCGCCAGGGAGAGCTGTGCTGGGGCGGAGGCACAGTGGGAGAAGGACAGAGCCTCCTCCCCCCACCCCAGGTAACGTGGGGCGGGGAGAGCATGGCAGTCCTGGGCTGGGTGCAGGTGTCACGGGGCAGAGGAGACACATGGGGCAGTCACGTGTCTTCCCCTTTGATTGGACCCCTCCAGTATTGGAGGCACGAGTCATCTATGTGACATGCATGCAACTGGGAAAGACAGCAATGTGCTAGGGAAATGGAAAGCACTGGAGAGAAAAATGCAGGGGCTTCCCTGGAACAGAAATCCACAATCACCTGATCCCAGGGAACAAACAGAGTAATAAAAAGAGAAAAAGACTGAAGGACAAATGCCACAGCTAACTCCAGAGACAGAGGGGTACACCTGGGGCCTAGGTCTGCTCTTGCCCACTGATTTCAATGGGAGGCAGAGACAGGTAAAGTGAGAGCAGAACCTGCCTCTGAAAGTCAACACAAAAGAGGCATGGAAGCCAGATGAGAATGAGGAAGGACTGCTGAAATAACTGGGGAGACTAACACGGAATATACAGAAGAGAGGAGAGAAAGACAAGGGGAGAGGAATAAATGAGAGGGGCAGAGAGCAAAAAGTGGGGATTGGTCCTGCCCCACTAAGGTCAATGGGAGCTGTACTTCTGGCTGGATTGAGAGCAAGACAAGGGAAAAAGGACCGCAGAATGGGAAAAAGCCTAAAGCAACCCGGCCCAGGCAGCCAGCACAGTGTGCGAAAGGCCTATTTACACACAGTGACTGATTGGTTATAAATGCCAGCAATATTACCTCTTTCTAGGGAAGGTTTCTAGAGACAAGAAGAACCCAGGTGTGTGAGATCCAGCAGTTTGTGTGTCCATCACCAGCATCCTGACATCTCCCCATTTGGCCACAAGAGGGCGCATGCTACACATCATCAGTGCAGGAGAGTGCGGACTGTCGGCAAACCTCTATGGTGCATGTGTATTTTCCCTGGAGCAGAGTTTGGGTGTGCTGGGTGCACACACTTCTTGGGTGGCAGCAGACACTTTGGTCCCAGGTGAAGACACTAGGGACACTTGGGAATCTGGTACAAGCACCACCTTGTCACATATCACTCCTGGCACTTCAATATGCTTTTGATACGGTCTTCCGCAGTATTCTTGCCAGCAAGTTAAACAAGTATGGGCTGGATGAATGGACTATAAGGTGGATAGAAAGCTGGCTAGATCGTCAGGCTCAATGGGTAGTGATCAATGGCTCCATGTCTAGTAGGCAGTCGGAATCAAGCGGAGTGCCCCAAGGGTCGGTCCTGGGGCTGGTTTTGTTCAATATCTTCATTAATGATCTGGAGGATGGTGTGGACTGCACCCTCAGCAAGTTTGCAGATGACACTAAACTGGGAGGAGTAATAGATATGCTGGAGGGTAGGGATAGCATACAGAGGGATCTAGACAAATTAGAGGATTGGGCCAAAAAAATCTGATGAGGTTCAACAAGGACAAGTGCAGAGTCCTGCACTTAGGACGGAAGAATCCCATGCACTGCTACAGACTAGGGACTGAATGGCTAGGCAGCAGTTCTGCAGAAAAGGACCTAGGGGTTACAGTGGACGAGAAGCTGGATATGAGTCAACAGTGTGCCCTTGTTGCCAAGAAGGCTAACGGCATTTTGGACTGTATAAGTAGGAGCATTGCCAGCAGATCAAGGGACATAATCATTCCCCTCTATTCGACATTGGTGAGGCCTCATCTGGAGTACTGTGTCCAGTTTTGGGCCCCACACTACAAGGAGGATGTGGAAAAATTGGAAAGAGTCCAGCGGAGGGCAACAAAAATTATTAGGGGGCTGGAGCACACGACTTACGAGGAGAGGCTGAGGGAATTGGGATTGTTTAGTCTGCAGAAGAGAAGAATGAGGGGGGATTTCATAGCTGCTTTCAACTACCTGAAAAGGGGTTCCAAAGAGGATGGATCTAGACTGTTCTCAGTGGTAGTAGATGACAGAACAAGGAGTAATGGTCTCAAGTTGCAGTGGGGGAGGTTTAGGTTGGATATTAGGAAAAACTTTTTCACTAGTGATGGAATCTCCTTCCTTAGAGGTTTTTAAGGTCAGGCTTGACAAAGCCCTGGCTGGGATGGTTTAGTTGGGGATTGGTCCTGCTTTGAGCAGGGGGTTGGATAGATGACCTCCTGAGGTCCCTTCCAACCCTGATATTCTATGATTTTATGATTCTAATACCGCTATGGAGGATCTCAGAGCTGCTTCTTTGATTTCAGCAGGAGATGCAGGCCGGGAAATCAGCGAGGACGACACTTGTCTCATTTTAAACCAACTGCAATTTGCACATTTTAGCAGCCGAATATCAAACTCCTCATTCACAACCACAGGCTCCTCCCCACAGGGTGTATTCATGGCCCCTCACTATAGGGGTGCTGCCCTCCTGAAACATTTTCCGGCATCACCCAGCACTCCATGCAGCCAGCTGTGGTGCAAGCCAGCAGAGCGGTGTCTCCCCAGCGCAGCTGCCTCCAGAGGCTGGGTGGGGTGGGTATGAACTCTAACACTTAGGGCAAGTCTACACATAAAACACTGCACTGGCGCAGCTATGCTGCTGTATGTAGTGCTTTAACAGAGATGCTTTAAGCTGACCAGAGAGAGCTCTCCCATCAGTGTGGTTAATCCACCTCTGCGAGAGGCAATAGCTACGTCAACAGGAGAAGCTCTCTTGTCGACATAGTGCTGTCTACGCGGTGGTACGGTCGGTGTAACTGTCCCTAAGGGTGTGGATTTTTCACACCCTTGCGTGATGAAGTTACACCGATCTAGTCCAGACCTCACTCAGCTCTTGGCAGGAATCCACAGGCTAAACACCACCTTTCCCTTTACTAATCACAAGTGTATTTTACCTGTAAAAGATAGGCCAGAATCAGCACAAGAAAGTGTGTAACAGGCCCTTGTCCCGGCACCAGGATCGTGCAATGTGTCAGAGCCATTTGGCCAGACTTTCCTAAGTTGCAAACCAGGCCTGATAAAGAAATTCTACTGAAAGCAGAAGTTGGAGACGTTAGCAATGGCTTTTGGATTTATGCTCATGCCCACTGGGAAACATCACTTTACTAATCTCAACTCAAAGCTCATGGCCATGGCCATCTGCACCCAGGACAGCAAGAGACGCTTCTGCATGGACATCCTGGTGAAAAAAGACTGATTGGAAGCACAGGTGAGCTACGCCCTGGAAACAAAGCTCCTGAATGGACCATCTTCTCCTAGTCCTAGTTCAGCGTCGGTCTGCACTGCCTGGGATTTCACACTCAGCTGGGGCTGAAAGTAGAAACTTGGGGTTTGGCAATTTAAAAACAATCCAGCCATTTTATATTGTGAGGAAGCAAGAGAGAAAAACGAGCGGCTATGGAATTTGGACTTGGATTTTTTGACTAATTTTTCAGATATTCACCTGAAATTTCTCAGCCCACAGTGTTTAAAAGACAAGAAATAAACAGCAGCTTAGATCTTCAGGGGTGTATCATATTTCAGTTTATTTATAGAATTGTATCGCTCAAACGCGCTCTGCTGATTAACCCTTGCTCGCAGGGATTAGGACTCCCGCAGCTCAGCAACTATGCCTGGCAGGAAATGCGCCACACCCACCAATGGCAACACATTTTTAACTGGGAAGGTAATTAACCATTGGAAGAATTCACCAAGGGTCTCAGAGGATTCTCCATCACAGACAATGTTTAAATCAGGATCGGATGTTTTGCTAAAAGCTCTGCTGAAGTTCTAACAGGCTTTAATTCAGGGCAGTCCTAGGGCCTGTGTTGTGTAGGGGGTCAGACTAGATGTTCATGGTCTGTGAGAAGCCAGGAAGGTCCCATGACTTCAGGGAACATGCTGGTGCCTATTCACTCAGAGTCCCTCGAAGTACTGGGAAGCCAATTCAATCTTAGCCTCGCTTGGAGCATCTGAGCCCAGCAACAGGATCGAGCTCACATCAGTCAGCCTGATGCTGCCAATGGAACAGCTCCCTCCTTGTAAAGCCGTGCAGACTGGCTCTGCACCCCAGGCTGGGATGCAGTGGGAGCACACAGAGCCAGGACAGTTCTGGAGGCAACCTCATCTCCACGGTCCTGGCCGTGTGGGAGCAAAAGAGCCATTGGCCTCTCATGGTTCAGTGAGGAAGGGACTTCAACGCTGGGTGGCTGGCAGCTACCACAGAAAGCAGCAGCAGGCCTAGCTCAGCACCCAGGGCAGCACCGGGCCTGGCTCAGCACCACGCTAGACAGGATCCATCACTCCCAGGGAAACTGCTTTCCAACTCCTGCTGGTGGCGGGAGGGTAACCCTGGGGTCACCGCGAGGAGCTGTCAGCCTGGGGATGCCAAAGGGGGAGGGCGGGAGGGTTCTCTCCACAAGTCCCAGTAGCCCAGCACCCAGCTGGCTGGGAAATCCCATCCCCACAAGGACACTCACTGCCTGGGGCTGGTTGAGAAGACAGGGACACAGGGTAGGACCTGAGTGCACTGTGCCAGCCACACTGGGTGGGAGCACAGCAACTCAGGAGCCTATGCCAGGACTGGGCCCCTGTCCCCACCCACCACAGGTCTGGTTCTGGCCACCAGGCTGAAGGCCCACTGTACAGGAGCTGGGAGTTCCCCCTTCCCCAGCAGGATGGAGCAGAAGGGGAGCAGGGAAATGAGACTCAGTGGGTACAAAATTATTTAGCTGCAAACAAATATGACAACTTTCCACAGCTTGTGGCTGGCCCCTCCAGGGCTGAGGGTCCACTTGGGCTGGCTGGCGGCCGTTCCTGGGGCAGCACAGCAGGGCTTAAGCTGCGACTGCCCAGATGACCTGGCCTGTGGAGAAAAGCCCCCTCAGCTCCCTGTGCTGCCGGCCCTGCCCCAAGAGCTCCCTGACAATGCATGGCGCAGGGAAGGGTCCTGGACTTGATTGAAAGCCTGCTGCAAAACAGAAGCCTTGCCTGGGAGCTCGACAGCACAGAGCAAGGGGTGACCTCCACTCCAGGCCTAGCGGGTGGGAAGCACAGCCCAGCTGAGATGCAACCACCAGTCAGCAGCAATGCCGAGGACAGTGCAGGAAATGAGTCAACCAACTTTCATTCCCTCCCCTAGGGCAGGAAACCATCCGGCAGAGACACCCACAAACGAAACCAGGTCACTGAGGGGAGAGGCCAGCAGAGCCTGAGCAAATCAGCCAGGCACAAGGGTACAGCAGTGCCAGGGGTGGGGTGCAGGGCCACACAAGCCAGTGTCCTTCACAGCCGGGCTCTGCCTCCAGACTGTGCTGCCTGCTGGTGGTTTGCTCCCATGACTTGGGTGTGTGCCCCACGCCAGCCAGGGTGTCTCTCCTCCCAGCTTCCCCATCACTAACAGTTAAGGGTGGCCATCAGCAGGGCATTTGCTGTCAGTCTGCCTTGCCCCAGACGCCCCAATCCCTGCTTGCTTGAACATGGGAGCAGGACTCCGGGTGGGTCAGTGCCAAGGGGAGATGAGCAGTTCTACATTTCATGCCCTGCTAGGATCACTAGAGCAGCAGCCAGGTTGTGCGCAGAGGAGGAGAAGTGTCTGCGGGGGAGCAGGGCTCTGGTGGTCACTCTGTCCCTGTATTGAACATCCCAGCACGGACTAGCTCTGCGTGTCAGCTGGGAGCTTCTGATGTGGGGCCCTTGGCCAGGCACAGCATGAGCAAAGTGGCTGGATGCTGGCAGCGCCTCACAGGCAGCAGCAGAAGTGGCGTCCCCCTGCCATGGAGCAGTAGCATAGCCATGACAGTGCTTGTGTCCCATGCCGGGTGGGAGGGTGGCTGGTGCATCCAGAGTGGCAGGGATGCGCAGGGTAGGGTAGGACAGTCCTGAAATGCAGAGTTCAAGTCCCGGTCTCGGGCTGGATGACTCTGGGACAGCATCTGTCCCAGATTCCATGGGCTCAGAGGCAGCACTAGCATCTTCCTGGGGGGCAAGGGGGATGGCGCTGAGATGGGCTTTAGCCCTCCCCGTCACCATGAGGCCCCTCCCCCTGCTCCTCCTCTCCCTCGAGACCCTGCCACCTGGCCAAACTAGTGCCAAGTCGTGGTAATAGCCGCCCCGGGGGCAGGGACACAGACCGGGGCTGTTCTCGGGCACCCCATGCAGGTGGAGGGTCTGCGGCTCCCCACAGTAACCCAGGCTCCCTGAGTGGCTCTTACCGCTGCCTGGCTTTGGCTTCTGGCCTGACCAGGGGGCAGGGCCTCAGGGGGAAGAGAAGCAAGGGGCGGGGCTAGGGAGGGGGGCCAGGCCCCTGGATGTGTCCAGTTTTTGAATTTTGAAAAGATAGACTCCCTAGTGTAGGACTCGCCTCACGTTGGCATTCGGCACACTCCCATGCTCGGGATCCCCAGTCCTGCTCCCTGTGCTGTGTGGCGTGGGGTCTGCCGTGCCCCAAGAGTAGGGGCAGCACTGGCACCTAGTGTGTGCTGGGCATTTCTTGCTCGGGCCATGAAAACAAGCTGGGGGCTGGAGCCCTGCCTTCGCTAGCCCTTACCCAACTGCCTGCCCTGCTGCTGCACTGCCCACAGCATTTCTGTCAGACAGGGACTCGGCCCTTGGTGCAGACCAGGCCTCCCAGTGCTATGTGGGGACTCCTGGAGGGGGCCTCTTTCCTTGGAGCAGTGGCTGTGACCGCCCTGAGGCTATGTGGGCACTGCTCTGCAAAGCGCCACCTGCTGGGCACCCAGGCACGCAAGGCCATGCTTTGCCTCTTCCTGCTCCCTGTAACTTTGTACCATCCTTTCAGACCCCAGTCAGTGTGCTGGCGTCGACCAAGGGCTGCGGGTTACTAGTGAAGGTACGGCTGAACATGATGACCCAGGAGGTACTACAGGCGACACACAGATTTTGTTCTTATTGAACTCTTGGTTAGGGGTGTGATTTTCTACCAAACAATCCAGCCCCGGGTGTGGCTGCAATTATCCCAGCATAAAGGAGCCTTCTCCCAGTATAGTTTATTCCCCAGTCCCGTCCAGGAGCAGCTATCCTAGTACAAAGCACCTTTACACTGGTAACTGCATCTACACCACTTGAACTAGGTCAGAGTAGTGAAAGGTGTACACACAGCCTGTGTGCGGACCAGCCCTTCGTGAGCTGGGTTTCAGCTGTGACTGTACAATAGAACCTGGCTAACCTGTACAGCTCCTGGCTCCCAGCCCTTTCCTTCGGCTTTCAGCAGGGCTGGATAGCACAGTGCTGCAGGGATGTCTCCGGTGCCCCATCTACACAAAGCAAACAGCTCTGGTTACACAAAGGGCCAAAGCAGGTCTAACACAGCTTGGCCAGTGAATGTGGCTGGGCTTGAAGTGTGTTAGAACTGGGCTCCTCTACAACTGTGATAAATGCCTGCTGCAGAGAGGCCCTAAGACTTCACTGCTGATATAGACATGTACCGATGCACCCAACAGCCGATGAAACATTCTCCTAAACAATTAACCCTGCGCTACACTGATCAAATACATGAGCGAAATCAATTCGGGGCTGCATGTGGCTGTGAGCTCTCCACTGCTCTGTTCGCAGACCAGCCTCTATCCAATAGCCCATTCCAGCACCCTTGCAGCAAAGTCACTGCTACAACGGCTCAAACCATGCTCCGAACGTCAGAACCGTACTGGCTTTGGAAGCATTTGCATCTTTTCCATTCCCTTTGAGTGCCATTCTGAAAGCACCTCGATGACTGGCTTCCCACCCCGTACAAGGGACAGCGCGGGAAGTCACTCGCAGTGACTGTTGATGCACCGAAACCTGGCGTGGCGAGATGAACCTGCAAGTCCCTGTTCACCAAAACAGCTGCCGATGCCATTGGGGGCTTGCCTGCTTATACACAGAGCAGGGCCTTGGTGCCTGGTCATGGGAGTGGTTCTGAATTTACACTCATACAACAGAACAGAAGCTGACTGCAGGACTTAGTGCCAATGTCCACTGAGGGGCTTCTCCACCCTCACCCCAGCTTAAGGCAGGAAACCAAAGAGGAGGCTGATGTTGCTCCTCAATCCTGGGGAAAATGCTGAGAGGTGGCTGGAGCAGCTCCCTCATCCCTGGGCAGTGACAAGAGGCAGCACTTACTACGGAGTGTGAACATGCTGGAGCAACAGCGTTGGCCTAGACACCCCAGAGCAAGCTGCGTTATACATACCCTTGCCCCACTGATCAGCAGCACTGGCCTGGCCAGCTGGAAATGCAGCTCAAGGGACAGCGATAACTGATAATGGACGAAAAAAACAGCTTGTGATAAACAGGCAGCTGGGTAGAGAGGCTGCCACCATGTTTTGGCTTAACTCCAGTAAAAGCAAGTATTTTAAACCAACAAACCATCCCTCCCTTGCATCTAAAACCCCAATCACTGCAGTACTGAGCACCTGAGAGTGAAACCAACTCGGAGAGAAAGTGAAAGTGACTTCCTGCTGGGAGAAAGGCAAGCACCTTTGCAGGGAAAACACGCAAGCTGGATGTTAAAAGCTCTTCCACGTCTCACGATCTACAATGTTATTAGTAAGATAGGTAACACAATGTGCTGTGTTTACGATGTGTCTTGATCAACAGTGAAATAGTTAACAGTGTTGACATTTAAGTCATCATCATTAGGCTTCTGAGTTAACACACCAACGAGATGAATGGGACATTTTGTAACTCTATGGGCTTTTGTTTCTAGCTGTCTGTAGACTCAGGCATCAGTGACACTCTGGTTCACACTCTGAAGATTTATTCATAACCATGAAGGTGAGAGGCTAATTTAAAAAAACCACCCAAACACAGTTTCTGTAGCCGTAGAGAGCCACCTCCAGGAGAAAGCTCTAGGCTCACCAAGCCACTGTGACATAGGCCTGATAAAACCAGGGGGCAAACTCAGACCTAAGAAGGTGGAGATTTTGATGTTCCTTGATCAGGGGTAGGCAACCTGCGGCACGCAAGCTGATTTTCAGCGGCACCAGTCTGGGGGTCTCTGCATTTTAATTTAATTTTAAATGAAGCTTCTTAAACATTTAAAAAATCTTATTTACTTTACATACAACAATAGTTTAGTTATATATTATAGACTTCTAGAAAGAGACCTTCTAAAACTGTTAAAATGTATTACTGGCACGCGAAACCTTAAATCAGAGTGAATAAGTGAAGACTCAGCACCCCACTTCTGAAAGGTTGCTGACCCCTGCCCGTGATAAATACTGGTAGAATGTCGCCACCAGCAACTTATCATGCAGTGTCATTTCTCGCATCCCCCCATGGTCAGAGGAGGTTTTAACGTGCAAGCACAACATTGCAAGCCCCTATGTACCCACAAAATTACCTCTCTAGACAGAAAACTGCCTGATTTGTGACTGCAGTCCAGAAGCGAGGCTTAGTTATAGATGCAACTGCAGAGGCAAATAGCCACCCACATTTCACACCTGCATTTCATTTCAGGCAGAAAACAGTCTGCAATATCGGAGGCTGTACATTACGCTAAATGCCTGTGCTTGCTGTTTAAAAACCCATCGCCTTGTCACCAGAAAAATCAAATCAGTGTTGTGTATGACAAAAAAAATCAAATCAGTGTTGTGTATGTAGGACCTATAATGTGTCGTACTGAGGACTTAAAATACTGCTGCCAAGCCAGCAAAAGGCACACAAATACAGTCATAAACCCTCCTTCCAAAGTCGTACTGCAGCCATCATTGATGATTCTCAGACAAGAAGAGAGCGGTGTTTATTCCACCTGGGATACATCTTCACTACCCGCCGTATCGGCAGGTAGCAATCGATTTATCTGGGATCGATATATCGCGTCTCATTAAGACGCGATATATCAATCCCTGAACGCGCTCACCGTCGACTCCAGAACTCCACCAGAGCAAGCGGCGGTAGCGCAGTCAATGGGGGAGCCGTGGCTATCGATCCCGCGCCGTCTGGACCCCAGGTAATTCGATCCAAGATACTTCGACTTCAGCTACGCTATCCGCGTAGCTGAAGTTGTGTATCTTGGATCGACCCCCCCCAGTGTAGACCAGCCCCTGGTGTCAAGTATCAGAGGGGTAGCCGTGTTAGTCTGAATCTGTAAAAGGCAACAGACGGTCCTGTGGCACCTTTAAGACTAACAGAAGTATTGGAGCATAAGCTTTCGTGGGTGAATGCCCACTTCATCATTCACCCACGAAAGCTTATGCTCCAATACTTCTGTTAGTCTTAAAGGTGCCACAGGACCCTCTGTTGCTTATTCCACCTGGGTGACTCTGGTTCCAACCCTGGTTCTGACCTGCTCATGAGTGAGTTCAGCTCTACTCATCACCGAGTAGAAACAAGACTCTCAGTTGACTCTGATTACTAAAGAAAGATGATCTAAGATTCATTAAACAATCTCCACACACCCCCAAATAAAAACACCCATCCCCACCCACTCTTCTACTTGAGTTTTGCTACTCCCTGCTTAGCAAGTGTGGTTAGAGTTAGGCTGACCCCCTCAATTAGGCTATATTAAGTGCAGTTCTGCTGCCCTTTATACACACAATAAGGATAACAATGTTTTATTACCTGTGCATTTAAGACTAAAATGAATTTTAACCCAAACAGCCAAAATTGAACGCTTTGGCAAGGCAGATCTGTCAGCTGATCAACTAGGCAGAGTAGGTGTGTCTGTGCAAATACCGTCTGCTCCTGAGGCCTTTTCACCCAGTTCATCACTAGAGGGCAGGGGAGAGCTGATTCGGAACCTGGCTTACAGGGACAAACACTTGCCAGGATCTAGGCCAGGGATCGGCAACCTTTCAGAAGTGGTGTGCCAAGTCTTCATTTAGTCACTCTAATTTAAGGTTTCGTGTGCCAGTAATACATTTTAACATTTTTAGGTCTCTTTCTACAAGTCTATAATATATAACTAAATTATTGTTGTATGTTAAGTAAATAAGCTTTTTAAAATATTTAAGAAGCTTCATTTAAAATTAAATTAAAATGTAGAGCCCCTAGATGGACGGCTAAGACCCAGGCAGTGTGAGTGCCACTGAAAATCAGCTAGCATGCCGCCTTTGGCACGTGTGCCAGAGGTTGCCTACCCCTGATCTAGGCTGATACCGCCTAATACATCTCCCTTTGTGACCTGTGTTTCCCCTAAGAATGTCCCTAGAGGTAGCCCATTTCACTTCCAGGAAGGTTAGCAAGTATAATGAGAGAGGGAGGCTTCTTCTCCGCTGCTGTTCAGGTTTCTCGGGCCCCATTGTGATCATCTCCACCATGTCGATATGTTCTCATCATTGCTCTGATCCGACTGCATCTTACAGTCCAACCGGTTCTCTGCCCAGATATCACAGGGCTGGGAGGAATGCTACTAACAGTTTCATCTTTGCACCTTGTGCAACAACTATGACAGAGCAGAGGGAAATCATCACCCGCAGCCACGTTTGGGGCATGGAGAGCCTACTTGCCACTCTCGCAGAGCGTCAGATGGAGGGTGTTCCTGGAGCTGGGACACTTCAGTTCCCTGGCGCCAAACACCGACAGAAATGAGGATAAGGGATATAAACCCATGTGCATTAGGGCATCCTGCTGTCAGGGAGCCATCCCCCACAGCAGGTCATTCCATCCTCAGCCACTGGGGGGGAGGGAGGGGGGGCTCCTTGTACCTTCCTCTGTAGGGCAGCAGGCTGGGCTAGATGGAGCAGAACTGGATTTGGCCTGGCAGCATCCCAGCTTGGGGGCTGTTTTCTCCTCTCCCCGTTGGCATAGAAAGCTCATGGGCTCATCTGGGGTACATGAATACTCACAGCGCTGAAATTCACCCCAATAGCATGGCACCTGGCACAGGGCCCCCCCCACCAATCAGGCCAATCTGGGGAGGGCTGGTCCATGGTGTGCCGGACCTGGAGACTCCCCTCTGCACTGAGAGCAATTTCCAACTAGTGTTTTTTTAAACTCCACCTGGGCACTATGGGTGGGATGCAATGGCAGGTGGCACAGAGATGCCTAGGGCATCTCCCCTGGCAGAGTCTAAGAACATACATCCCTGCCTTCGCTGGACCTCTATACTGGGAATGCAAACGATGGCACTTGAGTGAGTAGCACTGGCAGAGGGCAGAATGAGGCCACGTTAGGTAGGGAGATCTCTATTCTTGGATGCTCTCCAAGTGGTTTAATGACCTTAAATACACATTCCCTACTCAAGACAAGAGGGCATGAGCAATTCTTTGGCACAGGGGGTTTGTTTGGGGAGATGAAAGTTATGAGTTTACTCCCAAGCGGGTGGTTTCATTGACAATAGAGGTGTCTATCTGGATTATATTTAGAGAGAGTAAAATGCTTTCCAAAAGCAACAGGACATGGTAAAACTCTACAAGCCAAACTTCCCAGAAGGAGTATACAGACATCGTGTATCTACACACTTCACTCACTATTGTTTGTGCCTTCAGTAGCACCCAGTCAGATGTCTAACTACCTTGCAGTTGCATATGATTATTTTATAGGATCCTATTGTGCTTTTCACCTGGGTTAAAAATTGGGGTAAAAACTATGAAAAGTGCGGACCTAGGCTGAGGTTATGGAGTGAGGATCACGCTTCAGCCCCACTCTGGGGACCAGGCATTCTTTATCCACTCCACCCCTCTACTGCTCTCCCACCATGTCAAACACCATGAGTCAGACCCCCAAAATCAAAAGATAAAAAAACAAAACAAAAAAAACCACCTCATGATTTTGGGGCCAAAGATTGTAATGTGTTTTTGGGAGCATTTGGGGATTTTGACAAATGTGTGTGAGCGCGCGCGTCCACCCATGGCACACAGCATCCAGCTTCTCCCCAAACCCCGACATTCTAACTCATTAATTCTGTGTCCTGCCCTCCCCAGCCCACGTCTGCCCCCCAGCCCAATAACTAACTATACACCCCCTGCCCCCACATCAGTGCTAACCCCCCAATCTGCCCCTTTCCCCCAGCCCCACAATTCACTCTGAGCCCCACATCTGTCCCTTGCCCCATCAGCACGAGGTTAAAATTGGCAAGAGGGCTGGAGCTTCTCAATCATTGTGAGATTGGCTCCAGCTCTGGCCAAATCGCACTCCTGGACAGGACACTGTGAGAGCTGGCCACACTGGGCAGCAGCCCTGGAGCTTCCTGCAGCTGCAAGAGGTTGCCAGAGGTGGAGGTGGGTTTGATCTCCCCTGTGCTGCTGGGAGTGCCCTGCAACCAGGGCAGGTACCTAGAGGTGGGTCTGATCTCCCCCTGAAAGTGGCTGTGCAGGGGAAAAGCAAGTCCTGTCCCTCCCCAGCCCTGTCAGGACTAGCAGCTAGGAGTCCCCGGCTGGGGCGCTCCCAGCAGCATGGGGGAGATCAGACCCACCTCCACCTGGGAGATGGGACCCACAGCAGTGCAGAAGTGAGGGTGGCAATCCTGTGACCCCTCTACAACAGGTTTGCGATCCCCCCACAACCCCATTTTGGGTTGTGATCTCCACGGTTACAACACCCTGAAATTTCAGATGTAAACATCTGAAAATGTGAAACTGACTAATTTTCAAATCCTATGGCTGTGAAATTGACCAGCATGGACCATGAATCTGGTAGGGCCCTAGTTTGACAACACCTTCCATTTCCTTGGCCCAAGATGCACTCACTTACTTGTGCTCTAGGAAGCGCTTTAGGTAAGTAATATTGATACAATACTGCTGCATGATACCTTCATAATTCTGCTGGCTGGCTAGTTAAAATCATCCTCTTCTTTTAACCCTTTTTCCTTCAGAGATGAACACCCACAAACAGAGTGTGCCTGGATTACAACAGAGCTCATACTCTCCAATGTGTGCGCTGAAAGCTTGCCCTCTAAATCCCTACTACTTGGGCACTGAAATAGGTGTCCTGGTTTTCAGAACTCGCACTGAAATCAAAGCGGAGTCAGTGTTTTAAACTAACCTGTCCCTGGTCAGCAGCTGCAAACACAGCACACGAGGTCACTCAAAGATCCTGCTGTTTGTGTTCAAATTAGACTGGCGAAGCTCCAAATGTTCTGCCTGGAACAGCATCTCAGAGCTGGATCCTTATTCGCATAGATGTGCTCTGGAATCTCCCAAGCATCGGCTGCTAGCATCTAGTACTTCCTGCTGTCCCCCGGAGAGACACACCAATGAGCAGTGTCTTGTTACGTTTCTTTCGGAGCCCAGATGAAATGTGTGCTTGTTCAGAGCTCTGAGCTACAGAATCCGGATTTGGGCTGGAGCACACCTCATCCGTGTGGACAGGGCTCACCAGCCTCCTCCTTCCTGGGTTGGGAACGCAGGCCCCAAGAGGCTCTGACGACTCTTGCTCCTTCTGCGCGGGCCCACCCGCATTCCAGCCAGAGGCCGATGGGAGGCAAGACATTGTGATAAGGCACTTGTGGGATGAATTCTTCCTTTCTGAGTAGTGCTGTCAGGACACATCCTGGGGTAATAGCTGAGCCAGCCAATCCCCAAACAGGGAGCACAGCAGCAGGAAGGGCTGAGGGCAGAGTACACCTGAGGCACAGAAGTGAAGCCCCAGCTGGCTACAATCAGAGCCTCCCAACCAACCAAATCCAACAGCTCAGTTGAGCCCTGCCTCAGGCACTGTAAAATATCCCATTGTTTTCTACAGCCAGAGACAACAGAGAGAGGCCCCTGGTCCTGCTGCTGGAGGAGATGCCGAGAGGGAAACACGAAACACAACATTCTAATCAGGTGACAGAAACAGAGTCGGGGCCAGAAGTTTGATCATTACTGGTACAAAACCAGATTTTACTTGGGGGGAAAAAGGCTCACAAATCAGTGGACCCATCTAGCCTGGTTCCCATCAACCCATAAGGACAGGTGAATGGGATCCCAGCAAGCACATAATCATGTCTGCCCATTTCCCATCAGACACCATGTCCCTTGCTTTCCTGGCCCTCCAGATGAGTCTTCTGTCTCCCAGGGATGGGTGGGTCTCTCCCACAGAACAGCGGGGCAGACTGGTTCAGGAAAATGGCATATTTCACAGGGTAACATGAACATTTCCCAAACCCATTTGAAGGGCCAGGAGCAACCCGGTAATACTTTGGGAGGTGCTCAAACACCTGCAGAGACAGACACAGAACTCCCATTCATTTGTTAGCTTGTTGGGGCTTTTCTCTGAAAAACAAAAAGAACCAGCCAGACAGTAACGGGTGGGTGATTAGTTAAAAAATGTAATGAAGGTCAACAAGACCAATATCAATATGCTGGACCTTCTACTGCAAGAAGGCTTGTATGTGAGTGATGAGCACGCTGAACCACAAGCAAAATCCAAGACAGCGTGCGCCTGGGTTTATCAGTTAGCGGTGCAATACAAAGGGAAATGCTCTTTCATTGCTTGCACTGTGGACAACTCACTACAGAGTCTATCCCAACTTGGGGATCGTGTTGTGCTTCTTCCCTCCAAGTAGGCAGGTTTCTGGGATTTCCCCCAAATTGGCAGCTTCAGACATCTCAGCCTAAGAGATTTGGATACCCAGTTCCCATGACACTTAAGGGAATTGTGTCTCCAAACCCCTTAGGCAGCATTGGAAACCTCAGCCACAGATCCTGACTAGTGCTTTGCTAGGTGTACTGTCCTCCTCAGAAGCCGGTGTCCTGGAACACAGCTGATTTATCACCTGTGCCAGCCAGGGCAGCAGCCTTGAAGGGTGAAAACTCACCCTGCTGTAAAGAACCATTCGGCTGGCTGAACACCGCCCCCACCCCTACTCCGTTCTGTACCTCTCTCTCACACATCCTGCAGTTGTGCTCCGGGGAGTTGTCACACTGGGTCTGGGTTCAAGCAGTCCTGGTGCATTTTGCAGCTCTATATTAGGTGATGCCCTGGTGACTGTAGGAAAGCGGCAGAACTAGGAAAGTGGCAGGCAAAGGACAGAAGCTAGAAAGCAGCAAATAGCCACCCTCTCCTGGGAGGGCACAGCGCTGCCTCCTGTTGCTCACGGGGCTGGCTGGCAGCTTGGCCCCAGACCCCAAGAGCAGGGCAGCTGGCTCCAGGCAAGGCCCAGCTGCCAGTTCTCTCATGCCTACGTCAGTGGATTGCAGGATCACTCACACCGCTCCCATGACGAACGGGGCAGAGTTTGGATCTCAGCCTTTGCTAAGGACAGCTAAAGTTTTCACAGGAAAGAATTCAGTTTCACACACTTTGGACTATCTGATCCCCCTAACTCGCGACACTGGATGGCTGGTGTCTGTGTGCTAGCCCGGCTCTGGCAGGGGGTGCCTTGCCCAAGGCGGTTCCTCCAGGCATCAGCTCAGGCGGATGTTACTGAACGTGAAGTAGGCACTAAGAGTGCCTGGAGTGGAAACGTGCTTGGGGGCAGGTGAGCAGAGAGACAGATGATGAAAACTGCCCTCGATAGAGCTTCAGCAGCTGGTGTGGATGGCGCTCAGACCATGGCATCAGACCCTCCTCAGCACAGGATAGACTTGATTCAACCCCAGCTGTCCCATCATGGAGGGTGGACTTGTAGATCAGGTGCTGGGCTCAATCCCATGCTCTCCCAGCCTCCCTCTGTGACCTGTGGGACTTTCAGAGCTGCCTTGGCCACTTGGGAATTCATGGAAATTGGGCAGTTGGTACAATGGGGTTACAGCCAGGGCCGGCTTTAGGAAGTGCGGGGCCCGATTAGAATACCAGCCAGCGGTCCAGGTCTTTGCTGCGGAAGACCCAGAGCGAGTGAAGGATGTGCTGCCGAAGACCTGGACCGCCGCCGGGCGAGTAAAAAAATTAAAAAGGCGCCTAAATTAGATGCTCTTCTTTAGAGCGCAGGGCCCAATTCCGGGGAATCGGGGGAACTGGCCTAAAGCCGGCCCTGGTTACAGCCCCTCCCGGTCTTGCAGGGGGCGAGAGGCTGAATTTACCCAGCCCATCCAATGCTCTAGCCTTGCTGAAGAAAGCTACATTAGACAGAGAATTGCAAAGGCTTACATGGTCCCTGAATTAGCAGCCATGTGGCTATTTTCAGGCCGCCAGTGGCTGATTGTTCTGCAGTTTCCATCGCAACTTCATTGCAAGGAAATCATTGTCCTTCCTGACCTCTTGAGACTATAAATACAACCCATCTCACTCCATCTTCAGAAAAGGGTTCCTTGCTTTCTTTGTGCCAAGCGTCATCTCTGACAGCGCCACTCAACAGCAGGTCAGCTTCTGACACAGAGCCCAGTTCCTCCCGCGGCTCTCCACAAAGCTCAGGAGGAAAACCCAAAAGACAAGCAAGGTCACAGGCCAAAGGCAGCTAAATAGCTTGACTCAGTGAGATCGAAACACCAGTGACTTGGTTTTTCAACAGAGTCAATCACCTCCAGCTCCTACGGATGTTAGCGGTTAGATGGAAGTGCTCAGCCAGTTTGAAAATCTGGCCAAAGTGTATGTCAGCAGTGAAAACAATTCATCCAGTACCTAGAGAGCCTGCAAAAACAACCTACCCTCCCCGCCCCACACACACACTCGCACATGCACACAGGCATGTAGAGAGGCACAGGTTGTACCATCTTTGTTAATTTCATGCAGCAGATGTCACTGGTAAATATTTCTTTGCAATGGACACTTTCTTTTTCTCTGCAGCTGCTACACTGAACCTAAAGAAAGGAAGAACAAGGAGAGGATTAAAAGATGAAAAAGATGAACCCAGAAAGAGGAGACAAAAGGGAGCAGAGATATTAACCTGGCACGTGGTGAACTGCAGTAACGCTCGGGGGAACAGGTGGCACCACACACCTGTAATAGCTCTGCACAGGGCATTTTACCTGGCAGGTTCATTCTAGCTCCTCGGCAGCGTGCAGGTGGAAGAGGAAACCTGGACCTGCTCTCCCTTCACTGGTGTCTGACAAGAGTAACACCACTGAAGGAAACAGAGTTTCTATTCCAACCTGGGCTTGTCCAGGGTGTTGCATCATTGCCATGTAATTGTTCTTATGATCTTAAATTATCCTAGGGTTGGTTGCGTACTAGGCTTCTTTGGCTCACCAGCCCCCTGCTCAGTCCAGACTAGTGACCTCTGTCTATTATTAAATTCACAAGTGATTGGTATCTCAAATCCCCAGTGTAATTTACAATATTTGGACAGAACAGGTGCGGAGGTTGGAGGAAGACAACAGATTGGAGTTTACCAGGTCTGATCCTGACACTTCTGACATGAAGTCACCAGGAATTTTGCCATTGTCAAAGGGACCTGGATCAGACCCAAAGAGGAAGTACTTAAAGTGCTAAGACGGCAGGTAGAAAGCAATCAGCGTGGGTTGGAGGGGGTTGAATCTATTGTCTTTCCCTTTGTAACCCCCCCCTCCCCCCCACTCACAATGAAAGATCAAAAAACAGGTTTCAGTGAATTTTGCCCCGTCCTTGTTGTCAGCCTACAGAGCATGTGAAACAGCAGCTTGGGGCAGTGGTGCTGGAAGGGTTAACGGCTGCCATCAAGCATGCGTTTGATAGGCAGTCACAGACCCTGTTAAAGCTGATGAGCATATGCCGGCCACCCTTCATTTGGGCCAAATAGAAGAAGCAATTGAGCTGCTTGATGCAGTCAGATCACTGGGGACAGTGGAAGCCAACGCCCAAGGCACTACGCTGCATGCAAAGCCGATGAGCAGCCCAGCCACATAGACCAACCTTGGGGCTGGGGACTGACTGGGGGCAATTGCATGTGTCAGCAGCAGCAAGGGATCAGAAAGCCAAGAGGAGGCAGCGGACAGTGAGAGCATCAGTGGTGAGCACGGCCCTGAGAGGGAGCAGACAGAGCTCCTTGGAGCATAGGACTGGCTCAAGGGGAGGCTTGGGAATTGCCAGCATGGAAACTGCTGGCTGACGGTTGCTCCTGCTGGGTCCAGGGGAACAGGACTTGATGGATGTGCTCTGTAAATGCACAGGATTGCTCCAGAGAAACACCTGACTTAGAATCACAGAATCATAGAATATCAGGGTTGGAAGGGACCTCAGGAGGTCATCTAGTCCAACCCCCTGCTCAAAGCAGGACCAATTCCCAACTAAATCATCTAAATCTAAATAAATTGAATAACCCAGTCTCCTCCTGACCCAAACAGCCTGGTAAGGTTCAAGATAACCACTCAGGCAAAAGGGAGTAGTACATGGCCAGGCACTTGGTGGCTCTTCACAGCCGTAACCGCGGTCCCTGGGAGCACACCTGACGCTGGAGCAGGGTCTTTCCCAGGCATACGAGCCACAGAAGCGCTTTCTGTTCTGGTCGTGGCTCAAGGCTGCACTGATCTCGATGGTCAATGACATAAAGCAAAGTGGTGTCCATGGCCATGGTACTTGACCGTTCAGCAGACACCAATGTTACTGCATCTGATGGCTGTGATGCTCGGGTGCTGGTGAGAGATCTGGCAGGCTGGCGTTGCTCTTCCCTGACTCCTTTCCTTCCTGCTGGTGTGTGATGCTGAGCAGGATGGGAGCTCACTGGTGCTCTGGAAGGGATATTTTTTCAATGCCTTTCCCCCCCTTCAGAGAAAACGGCCTAAACTCCACCAAGATTCATAGATGTGCCCTGCGGCTGTGAGCTAAAGGCCACCCAGTTTGTGAGGAGGATTATTATTTGTCAGTGTAGCTAGATGCCCCTGGGTGGGCTGTTGGCATTGGGCACTGAACCTGAGGACCTCTGGTTCTAAATGCAGGAGCCCCTCTCTACTGTCTGGGCTAAAAGGCCCCACTCTGTTAGCCAAAGCTCTAGCAGACTCATCAACCTCTGTATGCTCAGGCCACTAGAGGGGCCCCAATAACCACACTGGGTTCGCTCAGGTTACATCAGCACCTCTGGAAATCAAGGCACACATCTGGATTATGGGTGTAGGCACCCAAGGCTCACCAATTTGGTCATTTTGGTCTACGTGACTTACCCAAGACGAGCTCAGCCCAGACTGCCTGAATGCCAATCGCAGGGTCAAAGCTCTACACCACACCTTGTAAGCAATCTAATCTCTGCACCACACTCTGGATAGATGAGGTCTGAGTTAACAATCTCATGAGTAGACTGAACATCAGAAAATACAACTATGTGCAGTGGTGCTGGAGGTGCTGCTGTCCCCCTGGCCTGAAGTAGTAACAACAAACACCATCAGCAGCACTCCCACTATAAAAATTGTTCCGGAGCCCATGCGACAGGGAAGGAAGCAAATCAAGATATCGCTGCTCTCAGAACTCTTCACCCGAGCACTGCTCCTGCCAGACAAAGCTGTCCAATCTATAACGATACTGCAAAGCAAGCAGAGACAAGCAATCCGGCCCTTCGGCATCTCTAGCTGCTGAGATCAGCGAGCATTCACTGTACCCCACTAGAACCATCTGCCGGAGTTGCTCTTAATAGGCCAAATTCTCTACTGGTGTCAACCGGCCCTACTGGCTTCAGTGGAGGAGCACCAGTTTAATCCAAGAGGGGAGGTGACCCAATGGTATATCTTACTTTGGCACCTTCCCAGATAAGCAATGCTGTCTGCAGCTGAAAGATCCGTCATTCTTTCCAGACAGAACTGCAGGGCCCTCCAGAAGCCACGACCCTTCTCTTCTGTCGTAGCCTTCACACATGGACAAAAGCTGGGCAGAGAAGCACCCTCACTGCACCTCTGGAGGGACTGTTGGGCCAGTCCTTGGCACTGTGTGACAGAATGCTGAGAAGGCAGAGCCAAAGAAGAGTGCCAGACCAGGACATGGCCACACAGAAAAGGAGCTTGCGAGTCCAAAATGGAGGGGAGGCAACACAAATAGCTCAAAAGGAGACTCACAAACCCACCTGGATATTAACCAAGGATTCAAGACTGAAGTGTGGGCTTTGGTGAAGGTCTCAAGAGGGAGCCACTGCTGGAAAGATCCCAGTGGAAGGCACCATCCTACCTACACACAGCACTCTTCTCCTGATGGCCCAAGGCACCAGCACAGACTGGGGAATTCTGGGGTGCTGTTCCTTTGTCTGGACCCTCACTAAGAAACTGTAGAACATGCCCAGCAGAGGCATTTGTGGCCCGAGCTGCTCTTCTCGACCCTGGGGTACATACGACAGGGATGCAGCTGCCCATTACCTTTCTTGGTGTAACACCACCACTTCTAGCTCTTCCTGCTCTCTCATCCGGCTTTGAGAGGGGGTACTGCAGGGTCTGAATGACTGGCTGATGCATATGTCAGAAGGCGCTACATGGAAGGGAAATGATGAAGTCATGGCTATCTGCATTGGGTCAGCACCAGAGCTGGCTGGGTTCTGTTGCAAAATGCCATTTCAGGGAAGTAACTTTTTTTTGTGAAACCTCCTATGGAACTAAACATTGGAAGAAACATTTTTTTAATTTTGGGGAAAAAAAATTTCATCTAAATATGACATTTTATTCAAAAGTGATTTTATTTTTTCATTTTAAAAAAGAATTGCATTTGTTTTAATTCATTAATTTGAATAATTATTTAATTGCCCATTATTTTATTTAATTTTAGTACTTAGAGTGAAGTATCTTATTTTCTAGAATATCCTTGGAAAATGCTTCCAGACTGACACAAAGATATTGAAAACAGCTACTTCTCTAATTAGTACATTGTCTTCTTTTTTTTGTTCAAAACATCAAAGTGCCAAACTATTTCATTACCATGCAAACAGGAGACACTTTTATCTAGAAAATAAGATGTCTTCATCAGTATTAAGTAGCACTGCCCTTAATTTTAAAAATAAAATAAAACAGAATACTTTTACTGTATGATGTTGTAGGAGAACAGTCACGTCATACTATGCACTATTTGTACTGACAGCATAAAATCATGCAAACATAATAAAATAATGTAAAAGTGGGGGAAATAACTTTCTAAACAAACATTTCATTTTGCAATTTTTCCAGAACACAATTTGCTAAACAAAATTTGGGGGGAAGTTCTGCTTTGAGGCACATTGCAGCAACAGGGATTTCATTCCTGCTTCAAAAGAAAAAATTTTTAAATGTCAAAATTTCGTGTGTGTGTGTGTGTGTGTGTCTGTCTGTCTTGCATGGGGTGGGGCTGTCTGTCTGCTGAGAACCTGTGACTAGACCCATTCACTTGCATTGCAAGGTAACTCCTTATACTAAACTTCCTGCCCTAAGAGACACAAGAGGAGGCTCCCAGTGTGCAGCCTTGTTCTCTGTCCTGCAGCTGCGAAGAAGAAAGGCCAGAACTACCCACAGTCACAGACAAGTCCATTCATTACAGCTGCTTCTCAGCGCAGGTGTGTGATTGGGGAGTAGAAATGGCAGAGTATTTCCAGGGTCTGCTGTGCTCTCTCTACAGCCTCAATAAGAACATGGTGATTTCCTTCCATACCCAGCAATGACTGGCTGTGGGCACAGAGAAATCGAACCACTAGGGTTACTGTAAATGGTCAATAATCAATAAAGCAACGAGGAGTGATGGGCCAGCCCCAGGGAAGGGCTGGGATTAGTTTGCAAGTGGATGTCATGGAGTCTCAGACCAGGCAGCCCCAGACAGAGAGAGAGAGCGCCCAAAGTTGATGAAGAAGGGAAAGCATCATTTCAGGCCATCGGAGACTGGGTGGACAGCATGGACCAGGGGAGCTTAAGAATTTATTTGAAATCAATGGCTTAACAGAAACAAGTGACGCTGCCCCTTTCCAATTCGCTCCACTCTTTCCCTGTCCCCATACCTTGGTTGGAGTAACTGAGTTTCAGGTGAAGCCCTGATCTCGTGCCTGCATACAGCTGGCACATGCACTGCCTCCACAGCAGCAATGGCTGACAGCTCCCACCGTTGTCTTGGCCTCGGGATTCCTGCATCACTCAGAAGAGGATGCTCCTCCGCCAGAGGTGGGAGTGAGCGTTACCGGTCTGCTACTGTGGCTGGAACAGACTCCGTGCCAGGGGAGCGGTCAGTGTGAGTGACAACCTGGCTGCAATAACGGAAAGGGCAGCATCCACCTTCCCAATGAAATAACCCAGCTAAGACCCACCCAGGTCCCAGAGCTGCGAACCCGGAGCTGCATGTCGTCAGACCGTGCACTCGCTCTAATGACACGAACGGCACGGAGGTCCGTGCTGGAAGCTGTGCACAGGGGCTGGGGCACAGAAGCCCAGTGCGGGTGGCAAGCAGAGGGAAAATACAATCTTGTCAACGCAGATCCTGCGCTCAGCACTTCGGGCTCGCTCTCTCTCTCAGTGTAAACTCTGTCCTCAAGCCCAGGCATGTGGTGGTGCGAGGAACTGGGGCCGCGTGCAAGCCACCACAGCAGCACAGCCATCAAGTTTCTTTAAGGTGCCACCTGATTCCTTGTTTTTGATGGAGAAACCCAGCAGTTAAATGCTTCTGGCGGCTCCTGCCTGGCCATGGGCAGCAGCATCCTGGCTCGCGCTCTGTCAAAATTGGAACCCACAAGCGGATCAGATCTCGTGGTCCCTTCTGGCCTTAATCTCTATGACTAACTCCAGGTTATGTAGCGTCACCCACACTCAGTGCCAACTGTCTGCACCTGGCCACTTCCCCACCCTTGCCCCCCATCACTGCCCTACCCATGCATCTACCTGCACTCCAGGGGCCACAGCAGGGCTGGCCCAGTGCACTTGTGAGTGAAAGAGGAAGGCCACAGCCCGCCCAACAGGGGGAGCTCTAACCTTGGGAGGAACCCACAGGGGAGACCGTGAGTCCCTGTGAGCAGAGCTGCGCTGAGGGGAGCGTGGCATACACCCTTCCCAGAGTGAAGCACGTCCCCCGGCCCAGCGTGCACCCCAGTGCAGGGGGCAGCACTCCACACAAAGGCATGATGCTAGTAAGGGGCTTAGACTGGAAGATCTCTGGGGCAGGGACCATCTCTTTTTTCTGCCTTTGTCCATGGTCCTGATCTGTGACTGGGGCTCCAGTAACACAAATCATGAATACCGGTGCCCATCCTCCCCACCCCCACGCGCAAAGAGCTCTTGCTCTGCTCTGAGCAGAGGAGGCAAGCCCAAAAGCCGTCAGTACCCAGTGCCAGTCGTCAGGGCTGAGGCATGCGCGCAGCAGGAGGAACACAGCTAGTGTCGCAGTGTCACTCCACAGGCAGGTTGGATCACACCCTGGCCCAGGGTGCTTGTGGAGGGCTACCCTAACTGAAAGAACAAGCCAGCTCCAGAAGGATCAGTTCCTAAGAAGAGACTAAGGAAACCCAGGAGAATGCAAGTCCCCCCACCCCCAATCCCAGCAGTTGGTTGGTGTCTGAAGGATGGCGCTAAGCCACTGAAACCAGAACCTGTCTGGGAAGGAGAGCTGGGATGCATGTTATGATTTCCGCTTCCCCAAATCCCCATGACTGCTGTTCGCAGGCACATGTCACAGGCCAGCCGAGAACAACAGGCTGCTAGCCAACAAACGCTGCATTTCAGCTAGACAAGGTTCCACTTTCCTCCACTAAAATATGCTTGGGTAAAATGTTCAAAAATGCTTAAGTGTACATCTACCCAGCGTGCAGAGCACATACACATCACACCCCCTTGTACTGGTACAGAGAGTAGTGTAGACGGTGAGGTCTGAACCCTGTGGGTAGGTACCCAGGTGCATCCCACGGGGCCCAAGCAGTGCTGTTCTTAGCACCACAATGTCCCGTTGCCAGAGCCCTTCCCCACTGCCACAGGGAAAGACTCCAGCAGTACAGAAGGCTCTGACAGAGGGCAGACAGCAGGGAAAGGCTTAGCTCTCTCCTGCCAGAGCTTTTCACCGACACATGTAGCTACACGCTGCAGTGTGGACTCAGCCTGCTTTTCATTGTGGCATGTAGTGACACTCTGAACATGCTGCCGCAAGAGGTGTGCTCTGTAGGCGTAGGCTACGTCCACACTTCAAATGCTATAGCTTCAGAGTAGACACCTACGCCAGCGACAGGCATTCTCCCATCGCTGTAGTCTGCCCATCCATCTCCCCGAGAGGCAGTAGCTAAGTCAATGGAAAGATTCTTCCATCGCCCTGTGCTGTCTACCACCCAGAGCGACGCAGCTATGCCGATGTACATTTCCAGTGCAGACCAGCTCGTAGCCTAAGCCCCATTTTCAGAAGTGAGACAGCCCTAAGCAGCCCATGTCCCACTGAAAGGCAATTGGACTCGGGCTTTAACAGGCAAGAGTTACAAGGGCATCACATGGGATTAACAACAGCACCGAATCAGGTCAGGTGCCCAACTCCCAATGGGGAGTTCCATCTCTGCTCTGTTCCCAATGGGAGCTAGACACCTAACCTGCTTCGGGGCTTTTGTCAATCCCCTAAGGCACCCATCTGCATCCTTAAGAGCCTAAATCCCTACATCACTTCTGAAAATGGGGTTTGGGCTCCTGGGTCCCTTAAGGGCTGTTGACAGAGTTATCCCCCTTAACCTTTGCTTGGACAAACTCTGTGTGCAGGAGTCAGGCGAGACTATCATAATGGCCCTTCTTAACCCCCAATCTATGACTGTCTGATGTCCAGGGTCCTGGCTATGCAGATCTTGTATCTCTGTGCAGCACCTAGGCCCTGCTGTGATAAATGGGATCTACAGAAACCCTTAGAGGGATCATTTGCCTTTAAGTGCCAGACATAAGATGTCCATTGTGGGCCAGATGCCTCTCTTGCTGGGGACCCCATCAGCAGCTAGAGGCAGGCGATACATGCTCCTGGCGAACAGCCAAATGCTGGCGGCGTTAAAAGTTAAGGGCAAAGTCTGAGGCCAACTCCTCAAAATGTAGACTTTCCCATGATTTCCAGAGTGCGACAGTGAGGATCGTGGAGCAGAAAAGGGTCTTATATTCCTCATCTCTTCTTCTCCTCTTTCCCTCTCTGCCCAGTCATTCTCCTAGCCATGCTAACAGCGAAAGTTACATATAGGCCCCAGCTAGGAGTGCATCAACTGTCTAATTTTAGTATTCAGAGAAAGCCAAACACAAAATCAAAAAATAACCATAACGATAAACCAACAGTTGCATTACATCTGACCTGTTTTGTAGCAGAATAAAACCAATAACTACAGGCATACAGCAGGAGGCTACAGTTTACAGAAAAATACTTACAGTTGCAATTAGCACTGCAAATAGTTAGCCGACCTCAGTGTAGGAACACAAACACAAAAATTGTGGGGTTCAACATTTTTCCATTCTGTTCTCTTTCTCTCCTTCCATCTCTGAGTTCCTTCCTTACTTTTATTTCCAACCTTTTTTATTCTCTGCCTTCCCTTTTCGCTCTTTGCTTCTGCCCCATCGCCCCCTGCCTCCATTTCAGACTCACAGGATATTGTGGTTCTCCCCTGCTGCCCTGGCCCCAGGGTGATCTCGCAGAGCATCTTTGGCTCCATGTTCTGCAGACTGCCAGTTGTGAGTTTGTGAAATAGCCCCTAGGAGCCCCTGCAGTGCATAGCTACTGTGGAGTCATCTGAATCTCTTGGACCCTCCATCTGTACACCCTACATTGGGTCTCTGTGAAAAGGCAATTGGGGTGTTTTCCCCCGTCTACGCACCCAAGCATGACAAAGAAATTCATTAACTATATAGCTAGGCAAACCGTGCCTTGCATCGCAAGGCCTGGGAATCACAATGCTGATCAAGCTGGATTAGTTCCTGACGTTCTAGGCCTGCAGACCTGTATTCTCTGAACACTCTACAGTCTTTCTTGCGAGTGCAGTTCCAGTCAGAAATATAGTCAATGTAGAAAAAGGCACAGTCCTATTTCACAGCCCAGCCACCTGTGCGTGTCTGAATCCGATCTGCTCCCTTTCCCGAGAACACAGCAGCTGGCTATGGTTAGCACGCTAGCACTAACACTGCCATGCAGATGGTAAAGCAGGAGGGGGAAATGGCGGTGCTGCTGCCATGAAGCATGCCTAGTCTCCAACCACCAGGGTCGGGTCTGTCCAGCAGAGGACAGTGCAGACAAGCACATGGCAGCTGATCCCTTATTCCAAGCAGCCGTACATGGCAGTTTACCAACACGAGGCCGATGTGGTAGATCCGAGTTAGGTGATCCCCGCTCAGGGCCCAGGGGACATTCTTGGGACATGGGAAGCTACAGGACCAGGCTGTATTAGGAACAGTCTAAAGCCAATGCCAACGGCCCCAGGGGGGAAGGAGAGATGCAGACTCCTCCCTAATGGAATCACAGGAGGAATGCTGCCTCCCCGACGGGCCCTTGGCGGGGGTTAATCCTCAGCCCTACCCCGTGGGGGATCCAGAGAGGATCTGAACAGGGTGGGGATCTTGTATGCAGGGCCCAGTGCTGACCACAGCCCCAGGAGTACCCACAGCAGATCAGGTGCTGTATTCAGGCACTGGGGGGCATAGCCAGGAGCCCCCCGTTTGCTCTCCATGCATCTGGCAGCTCTGCTCTAGGGCGAGGTCCTGCTGACATAGAGGCCGGGCAGAGGAGGGGTTAGGCTCAGATCAGTGGATCTACAACTCCTCTGAGGCTCTGCTTACACTGACAATGTTACCCTGCGAGGGTCCCAGAGCACAGACTCTGGCATGAGCCGGAACCTCTACACTGCAATTAAGCAGCCCCTTAGCCCAAGCCAGTTGTCATGGGCCAGCCACAGGTGTCTAATTGCAGGGAAGACATACCCACTGAGTGCTTTTACCTCCGTCCCCTGGAACAGAGTGTGGGGGCTGGCATAGGGGATGGCACTCGCCCTTACTTATCTGCAGTGCAATATCTTGTCCTGTTGCAACCTAGTGCATGTCACGTACTGACAGCTCAAGGTTATTACTTGGGAATGAAAGTTCCTAGAGTGTTTTGTGTTAAACTGCACTCTGGGGCATCTTCCTTCTCCAGACCTGCTCAGCGACCCTCCTGGCCTCTTCTCTCCATGAGCCTCCCTTATTCAATCCCTGCTGCTCCCTCACTTTTCTGTGTGATCAACAGGACAATTCTACTTTGGAGGGAAAGAGAGGCTTTCCAGGCCCGTCTCAGGCTCAGTCTACACATCAAAGGTTTGCCAGCACCATCTTGCTTATGTTGGTTAGGAGTGTGACTGTTTGCTGACCTGGCTGTGCCGGCACAAGCCCTAGTGTAGGCACAGCTATGCCAGCAACACACTCCTGCGCTGGTATAACTGATTTGCTCAGGGAATTGGAATAACTCACACCAGACAAAGCATTTATTGCTACTAGATCATCATCATCTATGCTGGGAGGGTTTGCTGGTAGAAGTACAGACAAGGCCTAATGTTTTGAACAATCAAATCAACAATGGAGCTGAAAGAGCTGAAGCAATGAAAGCAGCATTCTCTTACTGCTGCGCTCCCAGGGCTCATTCTAGGTGCAATCAGATAAATTTTCTGTCATCTTAAAACTGTGCGCACACACGCACACACACACTTGGAGAATTGCTGCAAAGTCAAGGCTTGGTCTTTTTCAGTGATAGAATGCTGAACCCAAATAGACCCTTTCACATTGTATTTGACTTTGAAAGGAATCTGGCCACCAGTACAGGACAGTAGGTGGCACCTTTCATGGAAAATCTGTGATTAAAAAAAGATAGATAGATACATTTTCCATTTATAGGCCATGCCTAACCACAACAGAGCAGAACTGGAAAAATGAGACCTCACCCAGTTACAAAGATGGCAAAACAACTCTGGCAGCTGGTAGAGGAATTGTGTGTAAAAAGTCTTAATCTTCATTAGAGGGGAGAGAGGGAGCGATCTTTGGTTATTGGACAAACAAAAATATTAAACAAGCGAGAGATAATCTCCATGCACCTGGCATACGATAGCTGGCTAGATCTGTAGACAATAAAAGCAAATGAAGCTGGCCAGTGCAAAGGCTGTTCAATGTACTCTGGAACAGAAACAAGCCACTTCTCTGCGGAAAAACCACAAATGCTATCAAAACATCCAGGGACTGCAAACAGGTACAAACAATAGAGTCACCTAAATGTCTGTACTCAGCAACCATCTTGTTGATTTCATCTAACATGTGAGGTTGGTTTTTTTAAAGATACCTATGGATTTTTAAACACACTATGAAAACAAGGCTATTTATATACAAAATTTATTAAAATTAGGACTAGATGCTATCATGGCATCTCTCTTGCTACACTTTCCTTTCATTCAAGTGTAACTATTGGTAAGAATTTAGTAACATTTCTTTCATAAACCTTTATTTAGAGGTACGAATTTGACTGTAAAAATTAGGCTGAAATATAGCAGTGGAAGTGTCAAACTGAGCTAGGGATAAATATAACGCAGATACACAGATGTGCTCGGTACCAATTTCCTTCACACTCTAGACGCCCACTGCAGTTTGCAATCAAGGAATTTGAAGAGCAGCCAGGAAGGGCATATTGGACCCATAGAGATCTCAATGCACATTTATCAGAAAAGCTGTTTTTCTATCAGATAAATTTAACAAAGAAACATCACAGTAAGAACGGTGGTTACGTGCTGCACAGAAAGTATCTGTCAATTCTATTGCAGTCTTATTCCTGCGGCACCATTATCCAGAAAGGAAGGAGTATATTTCACAGCACTCTTCAGCTACAGTCCTGATGTAAGAAATAGATTCATAGATTCCAAGGCCAGAAGGGACCATTGTGATCATCTAGTCTGACCTCCTGTGTAACACAGGCCAGAGAACTTCTCCAGAATCATTCCTAGAGCAGAGCTTTTAGAAAAACAGCCAATTTCAAAGTTACCGGTGATGGAGAATCCACCACGCCCTTTGGTAAATTGTTCCAATGGTTACTTACTCTCACTCTTAAAAATTTACATCTTATTTCCAGTCTGAATTTGTCTAGCTTCAACTTCCAGCCATTGGATTGTGTTAGATATTTCTCTGCTAGACTGAAGAGCCCATTAGTAAATATTTGTTCCCCAGATAAGTACTTATAGACTGCGATCAAGTCAACCCTTAACATTCTCTTTGTTAAACTAAATAGACTGAGCTCCTTGAGTCTATCCCTATAAGTTGTCTACTAATCCTTTAATCATGCTTGTGGCTCTTCTCTGACCCTCTCCAATTTACCAAAATCCTTCTTGAATTGTGGGCACCAGAACTGGACACAGGATTCCAGCGGCCGTCGCACCAGTGCCAAATACAGAGATAAAATAACCTGTCTACTCCTACTTGAGATTCCCCTGTTTATGCATCCCAGGATTGCATTAGCCCTTTTGGCCACAGCATCGCACTGGGAGCTCATGTTCAGCTGAATATCTACCACAACCACAAATCTTTTTTGTAGTCACTACTTTCCAGGATAGCGTCCCTCATCCTGTAAGAATGGCCTGCATGCTTTGTTCCTAGATGTATACATTTACATTTAGCTATATTAAAATGCACATTGTTTGCCTGTGCCCAGTTTGCCAAGCAATTCAGATTGCTCTGTGCCAGTGAGACCTGCCCTCTTCATTATTTACCACTATCCCAACTTTTGTGTCAGCTGCAAACTTTATCAGTGATGATTTTAAGTTTTCTTCCGGGTTTTTAATAAAAATGTAAAAGAGCATAGGGCCAAGAACTGATCTTTTCAGGACCTCACTGGAAACACACCTGTTCAATGCAATTCCCGTGTACAGTTACATTTTTGAGATTCATCAAGCCTGCTTTTAATCCATTTAATGTGTGCCACCTCAATTTGATATCTTTCTAGTTTTTTTATCAAAATGTCATGCAATATCAAGTCACACACATTACAGAAGTCTATTACATCAACACTATTACCTTTATCAATAAACTTGTAATTTCATCAAAAAAGATATCAAGTTAGTTTGACAGGATCTATTGCCATAATCTCACACTGATTGACATTAATTATATTATCCTCCTTTAATTCTTTATTAATCATGTCCTTTATCTTGCCCAGGATCAATGCCAAACTGACAGGCCTACAATTCCATGGGTGATCATATTTACCCTTTTAAAATACTGGCACAACATTGGCTTTCTTCCAGTCTTCTGGAAGTTCCAAGACTTATTGAAAATCAACGTTAATGATCCAGCAAGCTCCTCAGCCAGCTCTTTTAAAACTCTTTGATGCAAGTTTTTTTGGACCTGCTTTTTTTTTTAAATGTCTAATTTTAGTAGCTGCTGTTTAACATCCTCCAAAGAGACTAGTAGAATGGAAAGAGTGTTATCACTATCACATGAGACTGCATCATCTGTTTTTTCTCCAGATACAGAACAGAAATATTTATTGAACACTTCTGCCTTTTCTGCATTATTATTGATAATTCTATCATTTCCATCTAGTAACAGACCAGTACCATTGTCAGGATTCTTTCTGTTCTGAATATACTTTAAAAATCTCCTTATTGTTCTTAACTCTGTTGGCCATGGATTTCTCCTTGTCTCCCTTTGGTTCCCTTATCAAATTTCTACAATTCCTAGCTTCTGATTTATACTCATTACTGTCAACTTCCCCTTTCTTCCATTTGTATATGCGCGCGCACACACACACACACACACACACACACACACACACACACACACACACACACACACACACACACACAGAGAGTTTTGTACAGCTGCCTTCACTTCCCCGCTAAACCAGGTCATTTTTTAAACCAATATAGCCTTCTTCCTCAATTGTGGCATTTTGGGCATCTAGTAAGTGTTCTTAAACAATTCCCAGTTATCGTTCACATTTTTCTGATTAAATTCTTCCTCCCAACCGATTTGGATCATAATTGTTTTCAGCTTTGTGAAACTGGCCCTTTTAAAGCACCAAGTATGTGTGCATATAGATAGATACAAACTGGTTTGGACTTTGTAACTGACTTGTGACAACTCCCATTGTTACAAAATTTTGAGATTGCTGCACATCAGAATAATGGTGTTTCTGATTTACTCTTTAATAGTTCATTAATGGTGAATATATACTGAAGTATATACTGGGTTTTCACTTAGGCATCTTCCCTGCATCTTACACCAGATCTAAGATTTTCAGTGGTATCAGAAAACACTACACTCTGCAACACCAATTATGTGCTGTACAGACACCGAAGAGTCCAGAGACAGAAGCAGGTCTCCTTCAGTAATCTGCTTGTGACGGTGTGGGACTCACCCCGTGGCACCTCCTGCTGGTCTCTCAGGGAATTAGCTCGTCCAGCCTCCGGAGTGCCCTCTGCAGGCTAGTGTCCCACTGCCACTGGCCCCCCATGTCCCTCCCGGACCTGGTGCCCCGTTATCTGGGGTGCTGCTCTCTGGCGGTAACCCTTCACTCTCAGGGTCTCCCCTCCCCGGGGAACCCCCACCCACTATCCCCACCTCTCCTCAGTCGTAAGGCTACTGCCAGTCATCGTCTAGCCCCCGCACCCTGGGGCAGACTGCAGTACCAGCCTACTCATCACTGGCAAAGTTGAGTTTGGACCTGCTGCCTTTGCCTACCCCTGGGCTGTCCTCTGCAACCCCCAGTATCAGTTGGCCTTCTGCTAGGCCGCAGCCTGGGGCTCTCCAGGCTCGAGCTCCCCAGCTCCTCTCCCTTTCCCCAGCCCTGCTCCACTCAGGTACTCTGCTCAGGTCCCTGCAGCCAGGTCCATCTCCCTCTACAGCTAGAGAGAGAGAGACTCTGCCAGCTTCTGGCTCACTGGCCTTTTATAGGACCAGCTGTGGCCTGATTGGGGCATGGCCACAGCTGTGGCTGTTTCCCCAATCAGCGGAGGCTTGCTGCTTTCCTATCAGCAGGCCTCTCACAGTCTCAGCCCTCTCCCAGGGCTGATTTCAAGCCCTTCAGGGCAGGAGCAGGTGACCACCCTGCTACCCTGATACATGTCAATACACAGAGAAGTCTGCACTTTCAAGAAGCACGTGGTTAGAGTCCCTCTTTGTACATTCCACTTGGAAAACAAGGAATGTATCTTCTAGTGTCATCAGGAATTCAGTATTCTCTGCTCACCTGAGATCACCGCCAAAATGTTGTGTCAAGTATTTCAGTGTAAGAATAGCTCTGGAGTAACCCAGAAGTCCTTGTCATTCACTTAGGATTCAGAATGCCAATTTCCCTTCTCAAACCATTTTTTCTTTTTTTTTCTTTTGGGGGGTGGGGGGAAGGTTAATTTGGTAGCATGTATTTTCTTGATCATATCCACATCAAACCATCCGGCTGTGTTTGTTCTTTGCCTGACTTTCACAGGCCCTGCTAATGTCAAGCCTTTGAGGAAACAGAATTTTCAAACTCCGCAGTTTGGATAACAATGCCAGCTCCTCCCTATCCCCCCCACCCCCATACCTGCCCCCCAAACACACATTCATTCAGTAGCTTGCAATGTCACAAAGGCCACATGGCACTGTTTCATTCTCAAGCTGTCTAAGGCCATTCATAAAATTACACTCCTAAAATGTACAGTTGGCAATTCAGGATTCCATAATTAAGGGCTGGCGAATGGATATTAATCAACAAGCACCTTGCAGGATTCCTCATGCTACACAATAAAGGGCCACTGCTCTGGAGACTATGGCCATAGGCTCACAAACAAGAGGTAGTCCCTGCCCCAGGGAGCTTGCAATCTAGGAGCTGGGTCGTGCCATTAAGGCATAGGCCTGGGTAGGCAGTGATACAGGAGGCTTTGTTTCCCCTGGAATTCCTAGGGGGCAGTGTTTTATGACATCATGCACTGCATGAGCTCCCCCAGCGCCAGCTGTGCTAATGAGTGCGAAGCCATCTCAGCCCTCCCTGACCCTTTCAGGTGGCTAAGCTACAGCGGTGCCCACAGTCTGGGGTGGCCTCTGTGCTTGCTGAGCCCGGGCTCCAATGTCTTTGGGGGGAAACGCGCTTCCTCCACTCCCTGTCCTCCCTCACCCCTCAACCTCACACACCCATCTAGGGGCCAGCCAAAGAGAACCAGGAAAAACCACGTGGAGACCCCATGCCCAGGAAGGCCGGAGGGCAAGGGCTCTATCCCTCGAGGGAGCCAGTCTCAGACGACGAGGGGCGTGGCAGCACCTTACCACAGTGGGCAATTACTGGTGTCCAAGGAGTGAGTTCTAAGGGGGATTCTGAATGCAGGGGGCTCACCTGGTACCATGGAGATGGGAGGGAGCTGCAGGCACAAGGGGCCACAGTCTCTGCTTCACTACAGCCCCTTAGAGCGGCTCTGCCGACACACAGAGGACAGGAACCCTGCGCTTCTGGCCAGCTGGGAACTGGCCCTGTCTAGGGAGAAACCCCAGGTGGCACAGAGCTAGCATAATGGCTCCCCCGAGCAGGGCATGTGGCCAGAACCTGACTCACCCACTGGCAAGTCATTTGGAATGGGTGACAAGGCAGAAGCCAGGTGGCAGAGGGGCCCAAAAGGAAATGAGAGGGAAGAAGGTCAAGGCTGGGACTGTGGATGGCACATTTGGGGACAAGAGGGGAGGAGGGAAATGGGATGATGTTTGGAGAGGGAGGTGGAAACAAGGGCACAGGAGAACATCCAGGAAGGTAGTTGGAAGTGAAGGGGGAAGCAGTGACTGGGGGAGCAAGAAGAGCCTGCAGGTGGAGGAGATAGGGTCTGGGGTCAGAGAGAAACCTCAGTGTCAGGAACCAGAATGAAGGAGGAGAGGGTGAAGCAGGGTGGCAGGAAGTAGCTCGCACCAGATCCAGTCACTTCTCTCCACAGATGCTGGTGAGGTGAACAAAGCAGAGGGGCAGGGTGAGCAGAGGGGGTTGGGGCTGGGCATGCAAGACTCACTGAGGGTGACAGAACTGGGCTCAAGGGGGGGAGGGCTGCTCTAAAAAAAGGGGGAACAAGCTGACAGAAGAGGACGTGAGCAAGGAGCCTGCGTTTTCTCCAGCATGCTCAGCAGAGGGCGCGCAGGAGGCAGCCATGCCAGGACTGAAGGCAGTGAGAGCAGGGCAGTTAGGGAGGAGTTCCCCCTAGCACCCGGAGAATGGAAGGAGGAGAGGGCTGGTGCTCAGAGGGGCTGACCACACAGACTATCCTTGATATGGCAGTCCTGGGAGAAGGGGGAAAGAGGAAGAACAAAGAGAAGAAAGATGAGGCCAGGAAGAGGGAACTCAGAGCAGCGACTGGTAAAGCCAGGTCTAAAGAGCAAGGAGGACAGTGAGCTGCTTGACCCAGGCCTGGGGGGCCAATAAGGAAGCCAGGGAGAGGCACGAAGAACCCGCTGAGTCCAGAGGGTGGGAGCTGACCTTGCCCAGGCTAAGGGCAGATTACTTGGATGGAGGCAGAGAGGTATGAGCAGGGAGGGGAAGACAGACAGGAGCGAAAGGTTTGTGCAGGCAGAGAGGCTGGAAGGCGTGTGAGCAGCCTGGCTGGAGAAGGCACGGGAGAGGCCCCCAGGAGCCAGTGCGGGAGCAAGGAGGTGGCAGGAGAATGAGATCCTGACACTGTGAGTGGGGGTTAATTTGCTGGACCCGGAGCAGGCATCCGGAAGCAGCAGAGGCAAAGGGAGGAGGAGAGAAGAAAAGTGTGCTGTGGATCTGGAGAAGAGGCGTTGCGAGGGCACATGTCACTCCAGGCTAAACAGCTTCCATTCTAATCAGAGCAGGAGCTCATCAAGCAAAGATTCCTGTAACACTTCTCCTCTGACCAGGGCAGTGAGCAGCCTCCGCAGCCCACCCTACAGGCACAGCCGGCAGCAGAAGAGCACGGCTGCATGCCACTTTGTAAAAACCATAGCAGAGGTTCCACTAGCAGCCTGCTAGCTATCTGCGGGTCACCCTGCCACCATCTCCACACCGTAACCCAGGCCTAGGGAATCGGACAGCAGTGACAAGCAGCTCTGTGGGAGACCAGCCGTGTCCTCAACCCTGACCATCCACATCAGCATTAAACTGCTCACTGGCCCCTGAGAATTTGGGTGGAGAAACAGGACTGCCAGCTGCATGCAACAGTTCCCTCAATGTGGAATGAAAACCTTTGCTTCTTACTTAGGCATTTCTCATCTGAACAAATCTTGCATGTCTGCAGACTTCACTGCAGCAAGCGGCACGTCTCCCCAGAAGGATGTAGCTGGCTGGATCTCTCGCCAGCAATACACCCCCCAAGCTTCAAGCTTATACCCACTGGGACTTGGTATTCTGATTGACAGTAGTGCCACGCACTGTGCTTGGTGCTGTACACATACAAAATAAGAGATAGTCCCTCCCTAAACAGTTCTTAGGCTGAACAAACAGGACAGATGGGGGCGGGGGGGAAGAGAGAAAATAGTATTGTTATCCCTATTGTACAGCTAGGGAGGTATATCAAATAGAGAGAAATAGAGATCAATCTATATCAAACAAATTGCATCAGTGCACATAGCTATAACATACCAGAGAGATTCATTCGAGGAAGGAATCAAGTTCCTCCAAATTACAGATGCCAACTTTTGCTGGCTTGGGCAAAAACTCTCTGTAATGTTAGTTTTTAACCATTACTAAATATAGGTGCTTTACCCCTCCTCCACCCCCCATCTATGGAAAAGATTGCCATTCCAGAGCTATAGTACCACAACAACATTGCATGCAACCCATCAAAGCAGGTCACTTTGTAGAGAGAGTCTCTAATACAATTACACTGAAAGCTGTTTGGAGATCATTTAAACTAGCTACCTGAGATAGGAACTAAGGTGGCCTGGGTGGACGTTTCCTTGTAGCTCTCTAGTCTGTATTTTGCCTCCAGATTAGATCAATACACCATATGTATAAAATTTCCAGCAACCGTGTGCTTAAGTGACTCAATGATAATAATCAGGAAAGGTGTCTACTGGGAATAGGAGTAGAGTGTTACAATTCCTAAATACTGGTTCTCCACTTGCGAAGTAACTCCCTGCTCTCCATGTGTCAGTATATAATGCCTGCATCTGTAACTTTCACTCTATGCATCTGAAGAAGTGAGGTTTTTACCCACGAAAGCTTATGCCCAAATAAATCTGTTAGTCTTTAAGGTGCCACCAGACTCCTTGTTGTTTTTGTAGATACAGACTAACACGGCTACCCCCTGATACTCAATGAGCTTATTAATTTAGGATTGGCGTTTACCACAGCTTTTAGAACAAACTATCCACTACTGACTTATTTTTATAACGTGATTTTTTTCTTATGCTATCTGAAGGCAAAGGGATGGGGAGATGGATGGGAGTACAATATAAACTGCTTGTTCTCTCAATTTTACTTCCAATTCTCACACCTCAACAGCAACACAAAGAGGAAAATGGGGAAAGAACAGGCTAATGGAGAAGTGACACGTGAAAACCTGTCATCACTACCAGTATCTTTCACCGACCTGAAGAAGAGCTCTGGGCAAGCTGGAAAGCTCGTCTCTTTCCCCACAGAAGTTGGTCCAATAAAATACATGTTCTCACCCACCTTGTCTCTCTGTTGCCAGTACAGACAATTTACTTTGCTGAACTATTTTTTCCATGAGCTCCTTCCTCACACTTCACAGAACTTTCAGCCCCAGACACCCCCAAGTAAGGCATTTGGAGAAAACTGTGTGTTGTTCTTTAAGAATTGTAACACTACTCCTATTCCCAGTAGACACCTTTCCTGATTATGACAGGAGAATACATCCATTCACACAAATCAGAGCCCTATCAAGACATAACCTTCCACATGCTGGTGATAGGAAGAGGGGAGGAACACATACACACAACAGATGAGCCACAATATTTGTATAGATGTATTTCTGAGATAGATTCTTCAAGAGTTTACTTTTTGCTTTAAACAAGCAGCGACAGAACGCTAAACTATAGATTCAGAGGTTCAGCAGGTGTATTTACAATAGTGTGTCTGTGCAAATAGGTGTTCATGGGTTTCCAGCAAGCTGATAAATATAAAGCTTGGTATGTTTTACACATCGGTCTAATCTCCTCTCCATAAACATGTGTACCTGACACTCAAAAAAGTTACACACACATAGTAAAAAGAGAATAGCTGCCTATACACAGTAACACGGAGACTTGTAACTTAATTCCATTCTAGACATTTAGACTTCTTCAGCAGCATGTGGAATGCTTATTAAAAAAAAAAAAAAAAAAAGAACATCTTGTCATCAAGAAACAAACCCATACTAGAATATGGCACAGATAAGCATCACGTAAAGCATAATTTGAAATGAAGAAAACCTCTTGGAAAAGTACATTTCACTATTTTAAAATGGACTATCCTGCCTGATGAAATGGCATTTACTACAAGCAAGGTCTGAAGCAAGATAATGGAGCAAACACTCAAAGCTTTTTTCCTCCATTTGGGAATCCCATGTGATAGACTCTGCTGTTCTCTCCCACAGCATCGTACACAAAAATTGCAACTATTCCCTTTCACTGGTACAATATGTGGAAAACCAGAATGAAGTTCACAATCAGAAGAGGAAAAAGAAAACCTTAAAAATAATGCTGGAAGAACATTGCAATTTGGCTGCCCAAAATAGAACCCATACATGCCACCAAATGCAAATTATAAGTTTGCAAAGCAACCAGTGGAATTATAAAGTAAAAGAGCTTTTTAAAAAGTGTTTTAATGACAGTGAGCTTCGGGGGGGAAATAAATATTTTCAGTGCTGGGTCCCGCTAAGTGTCATTCTGTTTTGCTAAAATAATAATACTCGGCACATGCAGCAATTCACATTTTCAAAACACAGTCCAAATGCCAACTAATTACAATTCCCTACACTGCTATAGGGTAGGTAAGTATTATTTTTAAAGTACATTCAATGTCAACATTCTTCCATAAACCAGTTAACTCATGCCTAACTGTGACTTAATCACAGCTTTTTAAGAAGATATAAATTATACTCCATATACAGTTAGCTGTGCTCTGTAGACAGAGTGCAAATTGGTTTGAGACTCAGTTCACACAACAGCCAGAAGACCCTCTCGGTGTCTATGTGAATCCTTTGATTCCATTTTGTAAAATTCTTGGGTATATTTTTTAAACACTAAATGACCCAGGTCCATCCTGCCCCTTTCTAGAAATCCAGAAGGGCAGCTGACATTTAAATCTTTGATTAATATTTGAAAAATGTGGTATGAATGGGGTTTGGAAAAAGTCAAACATTCCCAGATCAGAAAAGTCATATTTCTTTCATTGCATCCGACACAGAATTACTTGTGTGTGTATGTGCAAGAAGGAGGCAAGCGGGAGAAACTAAAGATGTAAAAGTGTCAGTCATGTCTCCTGATTGGACTTCTGTTGATCAAGGGTGAGGTTCCTTAGCTAAAGCACTAAACAGGATCATTTTACATGTAATTCATTTTTGTCACAATTATGCATATCAGGGACAAACGAAACAACAACCGAATGGTCATGATATTAGCCCTCTGGTAGTCCACACTTTGTGCCACGCGACTCTGCCCCTTGATATAGCTGTACTAAAATATTTAACAACCACTGCCATCCCAACACTCTGCCCCCTCTATTCTTTTTAAAAAAAATACATATTGCTTTATTTCAAACTACCACCACCAAAATGAATCATGAAAATTACACACAAAGCTCAGACCAGAGTCTCTAACCACTTGGGGCAGTTGTGAACATTCAGTTTCAGGCTGGAATGGTGATTCACACTTAAACATCAAATAGTTTGAAGTTTCAAAAATAAAATCTACCCTTAAAATGGACATTTTTCTTTGTAAAAACCTCTGTGTTTTGATTATTTATTTCAACAACTAAAGCAAATACCTAGCTATATTTAAACCATTTGCACAGTTTTCTATTTCAGAATTCATTTGTACACCATATTAATGCTCCTTTTCCTCTTAAAAAGAGGAGAAAACTGTTTAATGGGGGATTCCAGCACTACAGAGACACTGTAGCTTTCAGCCTTGAATTTTCTAATTTGATATTTTAAAAGTAGCTAAAATCTAGGGTTTCCTTTTGAAAATTGTGAAAGATCACTGTTCCCCTAGTCATTCGGAGATTAGCTTCACAAGTGTAATTCTGGCAGATATTCCTTGCCCCTATCTCCTGAACAACTGTTTCATATTCACAGAAAACACTAAAAGAGGATCAGGACATGCATGGGCAAGGAAGGATTTTAAATGAAGACAAGTTTCATAAAAGTGCAGCAGGTTACCAGATTATTAGAAACAGGGTCTTTTTTTAAAAATTGCATTGCTTTGATTGAATTGCAAAAATCTAGATCTGTATGCATTAGACATTTGTATTTGTTAAAGTAAATCAGAAAAGTAATATTCTACTGAAGTTTTGCCATTAAATAGAATAGTAAAATATTTTTAAATGTTCTACTAAATTAGATTTGAAGACTTCTCTAATTAGCTCACCCAGTGCATTTTTCTAGATTATACTAATGTTATACATTTGATTTTTAAAAATAATATTGAAAACATAAAAGAAGAAGACTTTTCAAATAAAGGAATTGGAAATTTAAAACATTGTGAACATTAAATTGAGTTATTTAAACTAATCTGTTTTATTTCTGCCAAATACACATTACATGAAAGTTAGCATTAACAGATTTTTGTTTTGTCCATATTTCATAATTCACAGTTTTCTAATGTTTATTATTATTAACTATGTATTCAGCATCTGCAGCTAAGAATCAAAGTTTTCGATGTATTACATGTCTGCATAAAAAGCATAATTACAGGACTTTTTTTTTTTTTTTTTTTTTTTAAACACAGCTTCTCATTCAGCAAATTCTTGAAACAATATGATTTTAAGCAAATGAAGCATTCTCTGTTACCAGAGAATTTAAAGTTTACATGATAAAAAGTGTTTTTTTTTAAATTAGTTTGTCTATACACAATGTAGCACATACAAACAAAAAACAATTGGGATACTGTTTTCTTTAACATTCTTATAGGAGGCAAAAATCACTTGAAGTAGAGAGAACACAATTACTGATTTTTAACTCATGAAAGACAAATTCATAAGCTCTCCTGCACTACTTCATGCTATTTCTCACTACCTCCAGCCCTGTAACCTCCAATCCTTCTACATTACCATGAGGAGGTGTATAAAAAGTGGAGTTTGCAGTGCTACTTCTGACTATTTTACACTATTTCTTAGCTACATAAAGACATACAGATGAGAATGAGGGTTATTTTTGTTTGTGTTTTTGAAATCTAATTCCTGAAAAGGTTCAAGGAAATTTTAACTAAACACAGTAGTGAAAATAAAACTTACTATTTACACATCAAGAGATATTTCAGACACATTTCAATAACAGGCATAACAGAGGTTTTCCCTCTTTATTAAATCCAAACACTACAATGCTACACATTCAGTCCAAACATATAACAACATAAAAAGTATCAAACAAAACCATAAAACACAAAACAAATTTGGACCAAAAGATTTTAAAATAATACATATAATTAACCTGGTACAAAGCTAGCATTCAGGGGAAGTTCTCTGCAGTTTTATTCAATAGTTTTACATTCACATAGCATCAGAACTGTAGGACAGTATCAGCTTGTGTGTAACATGGAAAGTTTTCAGATCCTACACAGCTAACTCAGACAAAACTCCCTACAAAGTTACTGGCAATTTTGCCAGAGCAAGGGGCATTGGGCAGGGTCCTGTGCATGCAGATTAAGGGTCCCCACATATTGGTGCTGTTGACATCAATGGAAGTCACTGCACAAATTCTAATTCTTACAAGCATTAGAATAGTTTGTGGGTTTTCTACAAAGAAAAACTAAATGTAAGCCTGTGTAAGTCTTTATTCCATGATAAAACCATGTTATAAAAAACAGGATGAAATGTCCAAGCTAACTAATATTAAGCCAAAGACACCTTTATATTAACAATAGCTTTTTCGGAGGTCAAAAAAATGACATGATCAAATCCAAACACGAACTCAACAATCTGAGGAAACCAAGTAACCAAACTGAAATAGAACCCTCAGGGACAGCTGAACATATAGCACAAAAAGGCAAAAGAAATATTAGATTCTCTCTCTCGACTGTTCAATGATTTTTTTTCAGAGATCCCCAAGCTTTTACTTCAGGTAAAGAGGAATTCACTGTTCCCATCTTTTTGCTTTATGTAACATATGTAACAGACCTGGAAGCGAATACATCCCCAGAGAACTGCCCTTCTAACTAACTGGGCTCTAGCTCAATCATTCTTAAAGTCCTAAGAGTGCAAGAACACTGAGAAAAACTTACTGCAAAGATTTAACTGCTTTGAAATATTTGAGAGTTACTCTTTTTTATTTCCAGGTAAACTTCTGCATGCTCATTGCATAAGAAACCAGAACACTGTCACATCTTTCACATATGTGCATTAGAAACAACCAACAATATCAATTCCCAGTGCCAGACATTAGCCATTTCTCACCAAACTTCATCAAGCTGCCTAAGTTAATTTTCTATGTACCCGTATTTTAAAAATAATACTTGACAATCACACTGAAAAGACCCAGCATGAAGCTAAAGAAGCAGCATCAGCAAATTAACACATTCAAGAAGAGCCTTTGCATACAATTTGTATAGTGAGCCTGCGTTTTCACTGAGTTCCACTTCAGACATTTCATAGGAGCACATGTTCAAAGAACACTCTGACTGCTGAGCTATATAATAAATTCTAGACTTTTTTTTTTTTTTTTAAGTTACACATTCGACACACCTGGTTAAAAGATTCATTTCAAAGACACTTCAAATCAGCAACATAAATATATTTAGTGTTTATTATTCTAAAAGAGAACAAGGAAGGAGAAACTTCAGCTTGCAGAAACAAAAGCCTGGATTATTTTTCTTTTGCTAAGACCTCTTTACAAAGCTGGCATTTAATGCAAGCCGCATTTTGCAGCCTACTGTGTTCTCCGTTAGGCAACCAAACCATTTTCAATGTGAAATTTGCTTTAAAGCTTTCCCTTTACCCACTGCTGGGGGAGGGGACTCAGAGCAGGAACAGAACCAACAAGCTGCACATTAAAAGATGTCCTGCCCCACGCTCTCTGAGCATTGTGAAGTTCACGTCTCGTGACACTTAAAAATAACATACACCAGATAATATTGCAAATCCTCCACTGCTCAAAAGATTTTGCATCCAACTATCAACACGCAAACTATACAAACTCTCTAAAACACCTTTTCCCCTTATAATAACAGTTCAACTGTACCATCCCTGCAAAAGGCAGGCCTCTCAGAAAAATCACTACTGCCTTTCTATACCACTGCAGATCTGTGACAGAGCTTGCAATTATATTTCTCAAGGTAAAAAATGCCCACCACTATGTTAGAAGTTTAGAAAGAGATGGCAGCAGATCTTGTACATTTATAAAAGTTTGTGTTAAACAGCTGCCCTAGTAAAATACTACAAGTTGTTTACCTGACAGTATAACAAATTAGTCAGTACATTGGACTTATTTGGATCAAGGGCTTCACACTCATAACCAAAATGACCACAAAAAGTTTTTATTAATATGCTGCGTCCTGAGGGAACAATAGTGACAAAGTGAAGAAGTGTCATACGGCCCAATCAGAATAAAAACTAATTCAAGGAAAATGCAAATAGTAAGTCAGTGACAGAAGAGACCCCCATCTGCCCACGCATGAACAGACCACTCTGCAGCCATCTAAATGGCATGCATTAGATTCTATGCCATCCCCAGAAAGTTCTGTTTACACACGTCCCATACTAGTGCCTTTTGGTTACAAACATTTCAGAACTTTGGCTCATAAGGAGCTGCCACGCCAAAAAGGGCTTTTAACTTCTTTAACTCTCAAAATAAATCAAGATGTTGCTCCAAAGCCTTGGAGATATTGACTAACTTATCCAAAGGACATTTTGTTACCCTCAGCAGAAAGCACTTCAGAGGAAAGAAAAGCAAAAACTAACGAATTGTAATTTTAGCTAGGGAATTTCAGCTGACACAGTAAATATTTACTACTTACTTGCCACAGGAAGTCTTCCACAAAGCCTTTGTTACCATTGTGATCTTTAAAAGTGGGGGGGGGGAGGACTTTTTGCATTTGGTAAACAAGTTACTGCACTGGGAAGAAATGCTTTCCATCCCAACCCGCGTGGAAAGAGGAAAGCCCATCAGACTTCAAAAGTAAATCAATGGCTAGGGCACGCAGCTAGCCATAATGAAAGTAAAAATGCAACTATTGCAACTACCTTCAGCACCCTTGCAAACAACCCTGCTGCCAAGGAGCTAGAGCCGTTCTGGGACTCGCCGCCGCCCCTCGCACGGACTCGAGACAGAGAACGCATGGAAAGGGATTTACCTTAGCTTTTTAGGGACGGAGTAATCCACCTCCATGACTTTGCCATGCAGCTCCACTTTACCTTTAAAACACAACAACAACAGAGACTCAGCATCGTCCGAAGCACAGTCTGGGAGCTAGGGCAGGAAATCTACCCAAAAGTCGGCGACTGCCCTGCAGCCCGAACTGCGTGGAGAGCCCTGGGGCAGGGGGCAGCCTGCTGGGGGGTCAGGGGGTGCTGCCCGGGGGCGGGAGGGCGCCCAGGGGTCCACGCCCTGGACCCCTGACAACAGTACAGTCATTTTCACAAGCAGCACCAAATGGAGAGGCTGGAGTCCGTAGCCCTCAAAATGAAGGACTGGGGCAGCCATGCTTCCACTCCCAGGGCTCCTGCCGCCCACTCCGCTAACCAGAGCTAGCAGGACTTCGCGGGGCTGCGCTCGCTTGTTCGCGGAACACCATGGCAATCTCCCGGCAGCCAAGCCCCACATGCCTCCTCTCCTGCTCTCCTGCTGCCTCTCCTTTCCCCCTACCCGGCACGGGGCGCCAGCTCGGCCGGAGTGGCCCGTCGGGGCTGCCAGAGGGTCCCCTGTGTTTGGGGCTGCGTTGGCCTGGCGCTGCCGTGTGGCTCCTACTCCCTGGCTGGGCTGCAGTTCGCTCGGGGCCCCCCAGCTGCCTCTCGGCCGCTCTTTGCTCCGCGCCCCCGGCGAGTTGGGGCAGGGCACCTCGTAAAAAGGTGCCCGAGGCCGGGAGGGTGGCAAGGGGGCGGCCGGGCGGCAGACCCCGGGTCCCGGCTCCTCTCAATAAAATCGGAGAAAAAAATCAGGGAAAAATAGCCCGGCTGGAGGGAAGCGAGGGAGCGGGGCGGGAGCGGCTGGTCCCGCAGGGCCGGGGCGAGGGGGAACCCGGGTGCCGCGGGCCGGGAGTCGGGGGTCACGGGACGAGGGAGAGGACCCCCGAGGGCCTGGGGGCCAGCAGGGCGTGGGGAGCTGAGTGGATTCCTGCGGCGGATCCCCGGGGGGAGGGAGCCGGGGGTCGCGGAGGGGCGTCAGGAAGGGATCCCGGGAGGGGCGGGGAGGGTCCCTGGAGCTCCCTGGGGAGGGGGCGCTGGATCCGGGGGGCGAGCGGGAGAGGGGCGCGCTGAGGCTCCCCGGGGAGAGGGGTCCTCGGGCAGCTGGGGTGCCCCGGGGCAGGGCTGGGAGGGTCCGGGCAGGGCTCGGGGGCGCTCCCCAGCGAGGCTCGGGGGAGCGGGGCGCCGCGGGTCCCCTGACCTCGGTGCACCCGGGCGCTTACCCGAGAGGGTTTCAATGGCCCGGATGGCCCAGTTCTGGTCCGGGTAATCCACGAAGGCGTAGCCGGACTTGAGCAGGACCTGGCCGGCTAGGGGCAGCTTCCTGTCCCCGAAGAGCTGCCGGAGCTCGTCGGCGGTGGCGGCGGGGCTCAGGTTCCCTATGTAGAGCTTGTTCATCATCCGCCTCTTCGCGGGGAGCCCGCGGCCCCTCCTGCCCGCCGCCGGCACAGACCCGGGCACCGCGCTGCGCCACCCGCCCGCCCGCCGGAGCCTGCAACAGCGCCCCGCAGCCGGGCAGCGGGCGGAGCCGAGCCGAGCCTAGCCCGCGTGTGCCGCCTCCCCCCGCCCTCCCCGGGGACACCGCGCCGAGGGCAGCCGCGCCGGCTCCTCCCGCAGCCGCGAGCCCGCCGGGGGCGCAGCGGGGCTCTCCCCGGCCGGCGCCGGGATCCAGCGCCCTCCCCGCCGCCTGGGCGGGCACCATGTGCGGGACGGGCTGGGCTCGCGCGGCGCCCGCTGGCCGAGCAGCTGCTCCGCGCCCCGGAGCTGGGGAGAGGGGGCGCCCGGGGGCACCGTGCGGGACTAGCTCCGGGGCCCGCGGGCTGGGCCATGGGGAGTCCCCTCGGGGCTAGCCACGGGCGGGCGGGTTTCAGGAAAGCCCCTTCCCGCCCAGCTCTGGGCGCGATGAGCGCTGGAGGCCCCGGGGGCCCACGGCTGTGAGAGCGCAACGGCCGCCCTGCGCCCCTCGGAGGCGCTGGCAACTCCGGTGTCGGGCCGGGCCCCTGTGGAGCTGGGAGAGCACCTGGCTCACTGGCGTGGGGGACGGGGGGTAGTCAGCCGAGCTATTCGAGGTAGGGTTGGATCTCCTCCGTTGGACAGAACAAGCATCCCTCCCCGGATCTCTCCCCACAGCTGGGATTTAGATGCCATTAAAACACCTGGGATGATCGCAGCAATTTCCCATCCCTTTCACACTGCTCTTGCTTTGGTTGTGATGCTCTGCAATGGGTGCATAGATCTTCGCTCTCCCTCCTGGGAGAAGGTCTGGTCCGATGACTTGGCACAAATTATTCATGCATCACTTGATGCTCGATTTCTTCTTCTTCTACTGCCACTATTATAACATCGAGAGGCCCCTGCTGACATCAGGGCCCCATTGTGCTAGGCCTGTATAGACAACAGTAAGATAGTACCCATCCCAAAGAGCTTAAATCTAAATGTACAAAAGTTCGTAATGGGCAAAGGCTCTTTATCTGAGCACTCCCTCCTCAATCTGTTGAGGCTTCCAGTCCCCCCCTTTCTCACAGGAGGCTCTCAGCATGCTTCCAGCCCATCAAAGTTCGCTGAGCACAACTCTCATTTTAAATAGATGTAAAACGCTGTCCGGTCTAAGGTTTAAATGATTATTTTCCACTAAGGAGCCATTGGCAATGAGCAGGGGAGGAAAGAGGAGAAAATTTTGATTAATTTTTGAACAGTTCCAGTCATAATTGTAGCTAAACATTTGATAGTAAACTGTCTGAAGAAAGATGATTTTCTGTCTATTTGGATTTCAGTCTTTTTTTAGTTGCTGCCTCCAGAAAAAAGACCCAGGCTGTCAGAGTAGACTAAGGAGAATGGGGAGTTACCGGACATACCAGTCAAATCCACAGCAGATGACCGAATAGGTTTCTTTGAAAAACCTGGCAAAGGATTTTATTTTATGCCAATGATTTATTTTGCTAAGCACCTGTTGTGACACAGAGGCTCCTTGGCAAAGGTTCTCCTGTTTTTTGCAAATAACTCTCACCTTGGACCAAAGCTCACCACATCAAAAATGTCTTACAGGAGATTTATCTGTAAAGAGGAATCTGTTGGTATCTACAGAAAGCTCGTAACTTGTCAAGACCCATAATCATTGTGAGATGTGTGTGCGGGTAATGTTTATGGAATACTGTATTTATAATGAAAGTCTGCTTTATGGACTTGGAGTAGAAATTAGTCACAGGAGTAATGTGTCTCGATGATGACCCTTTCAAGCAAGAGGGAGTCATCACCCCTCTGTAGTCAGCCAGTGAGGTAATGCAAGGTTCTATTGTCTACCCTTGCCACATCCCAGAACAGTCAATGGAAAACCAAGTGCAAATGATCTAAACCATTGGGAGGTGAACCAGACCATTACAGTGGAGTGCCCTGGCTAAGACTAAAGACAAAAGACTTTTTCAATATAACAGAATGTAGGGAGAGGTACTCTGGATCCATTCACTGAGAAACCCCTTGAGGAGCAGGGGGGTTTCATGAATGTTTTGATCCTGGTTCTTGTGAAACCAGGCAGCTGTGGAACAGACCGAACTTTGGGGAGGGGAAGAAGCCTACTTTATTAGCTAAGAAAGGGAACTATTGAGATATGTAGATCCAGCGTCACATTTTTTTAGTTTGTTTTATGCTGTAACCATTTGTTTCCATCATTTTCTCTCACTTCTAGTTACATCTTTATTCCCGCTGAAATAAACCTACCTTTGTTCTATTATAAGTGCTCACAAGTGCTGTGTGTTTTACAGGATTGGTGATTTAAGGCAGGGGTCTCCAAACTTTGAGATGAGGGCCATATTAGATTTTTTAAGGGACTTTGCGGGCCGAAGCGACTGTGAAAAAATTAAATATATGCAAAATAATTTAAAAAAGAAATATTATTTTAGGATTAGTGAGACGTATGGTACTGATGTTTTTCTGACAAAATTGCATTTAGCTGTGGTTCAAAGTTAGTGTTCCCTATCATCAAAATTGATTGTAAATGTTCATCAGACAAGGTTGATCTGTAGTTGGATTTCACATATTTCATCATCGAAAATGTTTTTTCACACACATAAGTAGTGCCAAACACTGACATTAATCCATGGACAAAGTTTTTTTACATGAGCATATTGATCACTTGGCAGGAATTTATAGAACTCTACCAGATTTCCTTCTTTATATTTGTCCTTCAACAAGTCATTGGATTGCAGGTCAATCACTTCCATTTGAAGTTCAGGTGGAAGTTTTTCGAGATCGCAATCAAATGGGTTTTGGAAGATTCGTATTTCTCCTGCATTCACATCAAGGTCAGAGAAACGTTCCTGGAACTGTAGTTTCAGATCAGAAATGATTTCTTGTGCAAACCTAGTTGGGAATCGTGATTCAGTTTCTTGGTTGAACTTCTCACAACATGTAAAATGAGCAAAGCAGTCCCTCATCAGTTGGGACTCGAAAATAACTAGTTTTTGCCTGAATGCTTTTGCCTGGGTGTACATGTCACAGATAAGCCCGTTTTCCCCTTGTAGTCTAAGATTGAAGTCATTCATGTGCTTGGTAGTGCAAAGCCATTCACTGTTTGTGAGTAAAGGTAGAGGTCATTTTTTTAAATTTAAGAACATTTCAATTGCAGTTCTAAGCTCGAAAAATCGCGACAAAACCTTTCCCCAGCTAAGCCATCGAACTGAAGTGTGGTAGGGCAAATCGTGTTATTCTGATTCTATTTCCACCAGAAATGCTTGGAACTGACGATAGTTAAGTCCATGTGAGTGAATGAAATTCACGGTTGAAACTACGGGTTCCATAACACATGACAAATCCAAATATTTCCATAACACATGACAATGCTTGCTTATGAAGAATGCAATGAAGACTTGGGACAGCCTGCACTTTCACAAGCTTTGTAGATTTGTCCAACCAAACCCTTTTTGAACCACACATGTTTCTACCTCCATCGGTTGCAACACACTTCAGTTGTTTCCATTGCAGGTTGTATTGAGAAAGTGACTTTTCAACTTCTTTGAAAATCTCTTCACCTGTGGTTGTTCCATGCATACTATGCACAGAAGCTAGTTCTTCCGCAGCTTCAAAATTACTGCCGACCCTGCGAATAAACAACAGCAGTGAGGAACAGCAGTTAATAAGTAAGGTATTTCCTGGGTGGGAAAGACTCATAGAAAAAGATGAAAAGTTAACGACATCTTGTGTACAGTCCCTCCAAAATAATGTCTCATTGACCTCAGTGTGTGAGCAAACTCAGGCTCTCACCCAGAATGTAATCATGGGAATGATTCGGCAAGCCATAGCAGGACACATTGCCATGGAGGCAATCAACTTGATTTGGTCCCATGTAACGGAGGAAGAATTAGTCCTCCGGCCCTGGTGGAGACTAGTTAACGCTTCATACAATCAACACCAGCAAAGATTGCAGTTATTCTTGATAATTGTGGCAGGCAAAGAAATTAGGGTAATCCACCCAGTAGTCCCACTGGGATTACAGATTAATGATAACTCAGTAGTGTATTCCAGAGAGCCTAACACTTGGGCCTGGCAGAAAAATAATGTGTGGAACACAGTAAATGTAAAAGGGTGTAGGAGAAAAGAAGGTTTGGGCTATAGCTGTGACGACCAAGCATTGGAGGAACCTGATCAATGCTTCCTCCCACAACCTGGGAATAAGTCTCCCTGTTCTTTCGATGTTATCCAGGAAGAGGGGTCTGTTATTGTCTATGTTGGTAAATCATGTGTGTGTGTAAGAACAAGATGTAATATTGTATTGATTAATGAACTTTGGATTCAATCCATGGTGCATTATGTTATTTGGTGTTTCTGTAATATAACTACTATTGTTAGTAAGTTTACTGTGCCTATATGAACTGTACAACATTTGAAAGCCTATCCTGAGGGGGAGAATGGCAAACTCGAGATTCAACACCACAACCAGTAGATCTCTAGGCTAGCGGCTACAGTTAAAACACAGGCCATCATTCCTGGTGGGAGACTTTGCTTGGGTGGAGCCCCAGTGCAATAGGTCTTTTGAATATCATACTTCACCCCATTGTGGTGATCTTCGGTTTCCAAATTTTACTAGCAATTAGTCTGGTTCTACTGGTTCGCTTGATCCAGCGACTGATGTGGCTGCTGCAATGGATTGAAGATCAGACCCGGTACCACGGAGTAAGGATGTGATGGGGATACTCGCTCAGTGCAAACATCCCATCAATAGGGGGACTTGTTACCTATCACCTCTGTGTTCTTGGGGAACCAGGGCGCAGTACCCAGCCTCTCTGATTCATGAAAGACCTTCCTTTACCCAGCCTCTGCTTGAACCAAAGCCGATCAGAAGAAAGACTTACAAAAAGCAATGAAAAGGCAGTGGGAGACACACCTAGACCCCTCCGGACAAGGGTGACAGGATTAAGGAAACTCCCCTAGCCTCATTTGTATCAAAGATGGGAAAGGGAGGCATCTCCATTAACATACAGAATGGAGAACAGAGATTCCAAGGCAAGAACCGCACTGAACCCTGAGACCAGAAAAGCAGGAAAGCACTGCATGATGGGGGATCTCTGCTCCAGATATTAATGAACCCACACCTGCATACACCCAGCTCAGTAGTTATCAGACCAATTCTAGTAATAAATCCTTTATTGGTATCCAAAATACTGAAGCTGCCTAATTATATTGTGAGCTACCTCGAAGGAACACCGCCCATAGCCAGGAATGATCAGTTCCTATTGTCTAACCTGAACAAAATAACTTTAGTGTACTCCATTGAGCCACCAGTTTACCCACAAACAAATCTAGTGTTCTCCCTTGAACCATTGTTCTTTCCCTACAAAAACCCCTATGCATTCTCAAGTAAGTGTTCTGATGCCTGGATCCAAAATCCGCACCAGTTCCATTGGGACTTCATCTTCTCCTGACTGATAATGCTGGGGGCTCTGCTTGTCTCCAGCACTCCGTACCACCAGCTACCACCACCACATGGGAACCCCAATCGATTCAAGCTTCACGGAGTGGTGAGAACCCAGCTCTCTCTCTCTCTTTCTCGGTATAGCCTTCTGACCCTGACTTGTATGATCAGTTATAGTTTTCTAAACCTGACTTTTATAATCAAATTTAAGTTAGATTTACTATTATAACTGTTTGGTTTGTTTGACTCTACTTGTATGGTTATTACCTGGCAATAAATAACTTTTATGGTTAAGCTGGTTGCCTTTCTCTCTCTCTCTTGCATTCCCCCTTGTGGGTGTTTTTTGGCTTCCCCATTCGCTCTGCAGCAACGCTCCTCGTACCTAAGTTAAAGATCCCTGCAGTGCCCCAAAATCTTGTGGGGTTTGCTCATCAAGTGGGTTACTACCAGAAAAATTGTAATGTGAAAGTGGGGATAGGGATGTGCTGAACCTGGGACATATGAGGGTGACAGCTTGGAGGTGCTGTTCAACCCAGCTTGCTGAGTCCAAAAGCATATAAGGGGGTCAGCCTGGGAGTGCTGATAAATCCAGTCCTCTCAGACATGCTCTGTTAATGTGTGTGTGTTTGTCTGATTCTGGAGCTGGAAGAACCCAGCCCTGGGGAACCTAGGTCCTGCAGGATAGCTCCACTGGGAGGGAACTTGCAGCAGGGAGAAGTAGAGCTCCATATGAGAACACAAGTGACACAAGCAGTACATTGATAGAATTACAGAACCCGCTCCTCCCCCGAAGAGTAACCCTAATAAATGAACGTACCCCAAAGTAATGGGAAAATCTGGTAACATTTCTTTCTTCTCCTATGCGCTATATAAAAATGGAGCATGAGATTGACCGATTTATTTTAATGGCTGGGCCTACTTTTCCTCTAATGGCAGGTTCTCTGGTGGAGTATTGGGCTGACATCACCAGGGGCTGAGCCAAGAGGCACAGCAATGCTGGAGAAGACATTTTTTCTTGGAATGGAATATCACACCCTAATGTGCTTGATGAGCCAAAATCTGCTACATGGGAGTCAGCTGATGATTCAGGGCCATCTCCCACTTCCCGGGTTGTAAACTGTGTTGCTGGGCAATTAAAAAAATATCGAATATTTCCCTGGTAATGTGGTGACTTTCCCTGTCTCATGGTGAGCGCTTAGTGAAGGTGGTTATGCACTGGATGGTGTAGGAATAGCCGTGACTGTTTCTTGCTGCCACGTACAATTCTTCCTGCTTTGCATTATCACGGTTCAAACCCCATTGATAATTGAACTGTGACAATGCAAAGCAGGAAGAATTCATCCATCTCCAGTCTCTTGTTCTGCGCATTCAGTGCACTTTGGGCCATGCTACCATTCAGCAGCGGTGGTAGTAGGTCTATCTTCCACAGTCCAAGCCAACTATTCTACTTGGATGCTGCAGCAGCTGAAAGTGGTCCCCTGGATCCGTGGCATTCATTGACATTTCCCCTTTCACTGAGCACCTTTGGCACTGAACGCAGCATGACAGGGCTCGTCAGGGCTGTGGGGAAGCAAGCTTCCAAACAACTGATGTAAACTCTCTCCTCCGGGCATTCAAGCTCAGCCAGTGAACTTCCCACTTTTCCTTTATAGACACCTCCCACAACAGCAGAATCACCTAGGTTTTCAGTGTGGAAGATAACCCATGTTACAACATGATCTTTCCTATATAACCCAGGACATGTTGTTTCTTGGCATGGCCTTAAACTGAGAGACAATACTGCCTTGACTAACTAGTACACCCTACACAAGTTAGTTATACTTATTAGAATCCAAAGACATTTGTCAAATGTAACCTTTTTTGCACACACAAATATTCTGTCTGAATATAGCAGAGGTCCCCAAACCGTGGGGTGCCCCAGCCCTTGGGGGACACGGAGGAACATTAGGGGGATGCAGCAGGACAGGACAGCCCCTACAGGGGCAGAAAGGGAACGAGTGGCACCCAGCCCTGCTCTGCCCCCAGCTCTGTTTTGGCTCCCAGCTCTGGCCCTAGCCACAGCCTCAGCCTCCGGCTCCTGGCCCCATTCTCAGTCCCCGAGGGTGTGTGCACAGACAGATTACATTATGGGTAAGGGGGGGCATAGCATAAAAAGTTTGGGGACCACTTGAATATAGACTAAATGATCAGCAAATCTCTAAGTGCCTTTTATCTATTCTACTATATATGTACTTGAGGCATTAATTTTCCAAGACACTAGCATTCCATTTTTAAAATCATTTCCCCTAATTTAGGGCATGTTTTTCTTTTCCAGTGAGAAGTTGCCAATTGTCTTGCAACTACTAACAGATCAGAGGGGCAGTCCTTATTTCAGCGAGTGAGACCATTGCCAATAGAAAGCCCCAGAAGGTTTACCCAGAGGTTCACTGGATAATTAATGTCTAACAGGTTGCAATATTAGGTTATGAACTGCATCTCAATATTCTTTACTAACTGGACATGTCCACCACATAGGTATAATAACCACCTCTTACTTGACAGTTTCTCCACCATCTAGCCCACGCCCAGCCAATCTGAACTTTTTTTTTTTAAACCTTGCTGGAGTAAGAGATAACTGAAACAGTATCTAAAGAAATGTTCCCCGATTGTGTTATAGATCAAGGTCTTATTTCCAAAATAAGTCCATTTCACTGGGGTAGCATGTCTAGAAATACAGGCAGTCCTCGGACTTACGACACAATTGTTTCCTGAAAATCGGGTCTTAAGTTGAAACGTCGTAACTCGATTTTCCCATAGGAACAATGTCAGATGGAGTGTCATAAAGTCAAAACCAATGTCGGAAAGTTGAAACAGGATGTCAATTTATAAACGTTGTAAATGCCGTTCGTCATAACTCAAACGTCGTAAAGTCAAGGACTGCCTGTACTCACAACATCCCAGAGTACTTGTTCAATGAAGACCAGTATTTGTCTGTATTAGTGTGCCCTGATCCACCATTGCATTGTGGTGCCTGGTTTGATGATACCATATAACAGCAATCCCATCCTGCATCACCGCTCTCAGCCTTCTTCTATTCCATGTATAGTCTGGCTGCGCTCTCCACGTACCCATAGGAGGATGATTGGAGGGCATGTGGGTAGTGAACCTGCCTCATCACTGGGAAACCCCACCCAGAAGGGTAGAGCATCCCCTGGCAGGGCCGGTGCCAGCTGAGCTCAGTTTGCCAGCGAGACGGGCCCTGCTGGATAGCTGGGGGTGGAGGACTGTGTCCCTTCCCTTGAAGATCCTGGAGTCCTTGTTGGGTTGGGAGAGTGACCCCTCATGCAGGACCTCTTGGAGAGGGGGAGAGGGCAGCTGGCCACCCCCTGAACACAGCAGAAGTGTGTGGAGCCCACTGCCCCCCTCAGCAGATGCCTGTAGTAAGGGGAATCTGGGGGCTCAGGTGGGAATAGGACCAGGGAGGAAAGGGACCAACACAAAGGGCTTCAGGGGTCATCAGATGTGGGCAGGAGCACTTGGGGATAGCAGGGGTCAAGCTACATGAGGAGATTGGGAGCAGCAGAATGTGCATGAAGAGTCCATCGTAAGAGGGTGAGGGTTCTGGGTGCCTCAGCCCTGGCCCGAGGGCAGCAGCAGTATCTTCACCCTGCTCAGTGCTAGTAAGTGAGGCCAGGGGCAGGGAGAGCTGTGGGGAGCGGAGCTGACCCAGTCAGGTCTCAGCTCAAAGGGCCAAGTGCCTCCCCAATGCCCTAGCCAGGAGACAGGTGCTCTGCTTGCTACACACACTTGGTGACCAGACTGTCCATCAGCCTGTGCCCCTGCTTGGATTGACTGCTCTTTCCTACTGGACAGGGGAAGCAAAGGGAACTGCCCTGCAGGCTGCTCCCGACCTGCCCTATATGAGAGCTGGAAAACCCAGTGTCTGCAGGGAGAATCTGGAGGGCTGGCAGGTCTGGGAGCAAGTGTGTTTGTGTGTGAGAGACAGAGAGAGAGACAATAGGTAACAGGTACATGTACATTTATGCAAATTAAAACCTACAGGTTTTTGTTGTGCAAATGTTGGTAGATAGGTGTAACACGTACAAACTCACTGTGTTCTCTAGATTCCCCAACACTGGTCTGGCCTTAACAAATCCAGCTTGCTCTGGGTGAGTATAAATGGCCACCCAGCATTGCAAACAGATAGCTAGCATTTTTGCTAAGCCCTTTAGGGCATGAGTCAGCACAGAGCCATCGATCCAGAGAGTTTAAGGCCAGAAGGGACCATTCGATTTTCTAGTCCGACCTCCTACATAATTTGGCAGGGCCCTATAGGGTCCATGTGAGGTGAGGTCATCTCCATCTTCAGGGAGAATCCCAACAGTAACTTCCTTCCCTACATGGAGGAAGTTCTTCCCCTAACAGAACAGCATGAAAGGAATCCCTTATGGGACCTACTACTCATTCCTCCTTAAAATCCATCTGCAAAGCCATGAGCCCTGGGGTTTTGCCATTTTGCAGGCTCTCTGTTGCCTCTAAGACTTTCTCTTCTGTTAATTCTTCCATCTGAAAGTTCTTTACCAACCTCATGACTTTTGCAAAGCCTGCTGCTTCCGGGTGTGACACTCTATATCTTGGGAAAGTGCCCAGTAAACCCCATATTCCTCATTTATATAGAATTGTGATCTTGCATATAAAGCATGCCATGTGAGGTATCAGGGGAAAGGTTATGATCTGCTGAAAGTTGTTGGGGTATGTAAGGATTAAGTAAATACCTGGGTAACCATTATCATGGTAATAGGGAGAAAGGCACAGGCAAGCACTATTTCTTTGCTTGATAGATAAAGTTGCCATCCTTTTCCCTTCCCTTCTGCTTGTTAAGGATAGAGAAGCGTTGCAGCTGCACAAGGAATATGGTGGTCTGAAGGATACCCTTTGTGTGAAGATGTGTTATCTCCCCCCTCCCTTCCTCTCCCAGCTACATAAATGAGCTCAGGGTCATGGCCCCTTCCTCCCTCCCCTGTGAACTGCTGATTAAGGGAACTCATGGCTACAATTACTGCAAAGAAATGTAGCTTCAAGGTAAAAATGTCTGTATAATATGTTTAATGCTGTAAACAGTAAACAGGGGCAAATATAATTATATTCAGTATATAGCTATTAATATTCATTATATGGGTGTTCATATTACTAAATAAGGATTTTGGGGGCGTTGTTGTAAATGTGGGTATTTACATATTAACTTAGATAAAAGGGTGTGATGTGATTAATTTGGGGCTTACTCGACAATTGGGTCGAGGAGAACAATTACCGCAATAAAGAAGTCTGTATACTCAATCCGCCTCTGGGTCCTCCTGCTCTTTCTTTCTAACTCTAACAAAAGTCACTGTTCTATCTAAATATGTGTATCATTAATGCATATGAAGTTATGAGAATTGTGTTGTATGGTTGTCACTAAAATATGCTGTGAGTTTGGGAAGCACCCAGAGACTAGCTCTCCAGACACAATGCCAAGGAAAGTAACCAAAGCCCGGGCAGGTGTCAAACAACCCATCAACAGCCATTGTCTAGCTACAATTCAATGCCGTACCTGCATAAGGCCACACCAGGGGAATTGCTCAATCTTGCCTGGGGACTCAGCAATGCCACCAGATATGCCTGGACTTGTGTTCTCAAGCACATGGCCTAAGGGTATAAAATAGAACACAGTAGTCCCATTCTTTGCCTTTTCTCCTTCCCCCATCTATGCTGCAAGCAACAAGGACACTCAGAAGACTGAAGACTCCAACAGAGGAGACTGGCCCAGGTTTCAAGGGTGAAACCTGTGTATTATGAACTGCAATATCCAGTGGGGTGAGAAAAACTGCTTAATCTAGATGTTGCCCAGTCTAATAGGGTTGAAAGTTTAGACTGCGTGCTTATATTTTCTTTTCTTTTGGTAACTAACTTTGACTTTTTGCCAATCACTTAAAATCTATCATTTGTAGTCAATAAATTTGTTTAACTGTTTATCTTTATCAGTGAGTTTGTCTGAAGTGTTTGGTAAATCTGCTCAGGTTTACAAAGGCTGGTGTATATCCACTTTCCATTGATGAAGTGGTGAACCAACTAATAAATTTGCACTGCTTGAGCAGTGCAAGACAGTGTATTCCTGAGGTACAAGGCTGGGAGGATTTGGCTAGTGCCTTTTTCTGTGTGATTCATGAGTGGCGCTGGGAGCATTCATGCAATCTAGCTGGGTGTGGGGCTCCACATGCTGTAGTGCTGAGTGATCACAGTACCTGGAGAGGCTTGCTGCTCGTCACTAGCAAGGCATTGTGAGAGACAGCCCAGGCTGGAGAATTAAGGGGGTACAGCAGTCCCACAGTCCCAGGCTGCACCCTGGGGATCCCGTCGCACCGGGTGTGATGGGTTGGGTCACAGAAACCCCCTTGGGACTGCCACCTGATATTCTAGGACTCCCTCTGAGCCTGTTTTCCCAGCCAGCTTGGGGCTTCAGTACCTTGCTTTGTTTGAGCCAGACATGCTTGCCTGCTGCAAACACAGATCCAAGTCTGAACCACGTCCCTCACAAGCTGCAGGCTTAACTGAAAACAGCTTAAGAAGTGCTCCTGTCTCCAGCACTCAGATACCCAATCCCAATGGGGTCCAAACCCCAAATAAATCCATTTTACCTTGTATAAAGTGTATACAGGGTAAACTCATAAATTGTTCACCCTCTATAACACTGATAGAGAGATATGCACAGCTATTTGCCCCCCTCCAGGTATTAATACTTACTCTGGGTTAATTACTAAGTCAAAAGTGATTTTATTAAATAGAAAAAGTAGGATTTAAGTGGTTCCAAGTAATAACAGACAAAACAAAGTAAATTACCAAACAAAATAAAATAAAACACGCAAGTCTAAGCCTAATAGTAAAAACTAAATTTAGGTAAATCTCACCCTTAAAGATGTTCCAATAAGCCTCTTTTACAAATTAGACTTCCTCCTAGCCTGGGTCCAGCAATCCCTCACATCCCTGTAGTTACTGTCCTTTGTTCCAGTTTCTTTCAGGCCTCTCCTTGGGTGGAGAGGCTATCTTTTGTGCCAGCTGAAGACAAAATGGAGGGGTTTCTCCAGGGGCTTATATAGTCTCTCTCTTGTGAATGGAAACCCCTTCCCCACTCCTATGCAGAATCCAGATCCAAGATGGAGTTTTGGAGTCACATGGGCAAGTCACATGTCCATGCATGACTCAGTTCTTTACAGGCTGACGCCACATTCCCAGGAAAGCTCAGATGTGGATTGGTGTCTCTCAAAGTTCATTGTTAGCTTAAGTGTTTCTTGATTGGGCACTTACTGAGAATAGTCTTTTCTCAAGAAGCTGACCAACTGCTTCACTTAGACCTTGGCTACACTTGCAGATGTACAGCGCTGTGAGTTAAACCTGACTTTGTACAGCTGAGTAGGGAAAGCGCTGCAGTCTGTCCACACTGACAGCTGCCCAGCGCATTGTCGTGGCCAAATTTGCAGCATTTGCTGCGCCATTGGGAGCGGTGCATTATGGGCAGCTAACCCACAGAGCACCTCTTCCCATTCTGGTGCCGTGGGTTGTGGGAAAAGGGCGTGGGTGCGGGGCATTGTGGGTCCTGTCCCAACGCCCCGTGATGAATTGCTTCGCATCCCAGAAATCCCTTTGTTTCCGTCCACCTTTGGCACCATCTTTCAACGATTTCTGTGCAGCGCGATCTGTCTGCGGGAAATGGAGCCTGAACTGCTGAGGCGTATGCTGACTTATCTTGCCAGCACGTCACGTTTGGCTGTCGAACTATTCCTTAAGATCCAAAGTGACAGTGAGAGTGAGGAGTCCGATGATGCTATCGAGCTGCGTAACGCGTACGACACGAAATTGCTTGTGGCATTCACGGACATGCTCAGCACTGTGGAACGCCACTTTTGGGCTTGGGAAACAAGCACTGAGTGGTGGAATCACAACGTCATGGAAGTCTGGGATGACGAGCAGTGGCTGCAGAACTTTCGGATGAGAAAAGCCACTTCCATGGGACTGTGCGAGGAGCTCGCCCCCACCCTGCGGCGCAAGGACACAAGATTGAGAGCTGCCCTGCCAGTGGAGAAGCGGGTGACTAGTGCAATCTGGAAGCTGGCAACTCCAGACAGCTACCGGTCGGTCACAAACCAGTTTGGAGTGGGAAAGTCGACCGTTGGAATCGTGTTGATGCAAGTTTGCAGGGCCATTAATTGCATCCTACTCAGAAGAACCGTGACTCTGGGTAACGTGCAGGAAATAGTGGATGGCTTTGCACAAATGGGGTTCCCTAACTGTGGAGGGGTGATAGATGGGATGCACATTCCTATTCTGGCACCACCCCACCTAGGATCCGAGTATGTTAATCGGAAGGGGTATTTCTCTATGGTTCTTCAGGCACTTGTGGATCTCCGTGGGCGTTTCATTGACATTAACACAGGCTGGCCTGGAAAGGTGCATGACGCATGCATCTTTCGGAACACTTGGCTGTTCAGGAAGATGCAGGCCGGGACTTTTTTCCCAGAGCGGAAGTTGAAATGCCCATTGTGATCCTTGGAGATCCTGCTTACCCGTTAATGCCGTGGCTCATGAAACCCTGCACAGGGAGCCTTGACAGCAGCAAGGAACGGTTCAACTACAGGCTGAGCCAGTGCCGAATGATTGTGGAGTGTGCCTTTGGCTGTTTAAAGGCCCACTGGCGATCTCTGTATGGGAAGCTGGACTTGGCCGAAAACAGCATCCCCGTGGTTATATCCGCGTGCTGTGCCCTCCATAATATTTGTGAAGGGAAGGGTGAAAGCTTCACTCAGGCATGGATCTCTGAGGTTCAACACCTGGAGGCTGAATTTGCACAGCCAGAGAGCAGGGCTATTACAGGGGCCCAGCGCGGGGCTGCAAGGATTAGGGATGCCTTGAGGGAGCAATTTGAGGCTGAAAACCAGCAGTGATATCTGGTGCCCTGCAAGGGAGTGAAGTGCAGTAGTTCCAATCTTTAGGAATCAGGGTTTGCTAAGCAGACAAGCAGACTTGCAGTGCCTGTTTATTTTCTGGGCTAAGGAGTCTTTTACTTTATGCAATAATAAAGAATGTTTTCAAAGCCAAAAAATCCATTTATTGAAAAGAAAAAAAATTATTTATTGAAAAGAAACAAGGGGGTGGAGTGGGGAATGGTACAATCACAGATTCGCGTATGTCCTGTCTGGTGTGCTGTGCAGTGAGTGCTGCACTTCAGGATAGCTATACTGCATGGAGATGGGGGTTGAGTGCAGAGGGTAAGGGTCATGGTTTTCAGGGCTGGGTGGTGAAGATACTGGTGTTGGAGGCAGCGGGTGGCGTGAAGAACACGGAAGTTGGGTAAAGTGGGTTGGAGGTGACAGTGGGGCACAACGGAAAGAGTTTTGGGACAAGGGCTGTGGGGGGGGTGGCGTTTGCGGTACTGCTTCTTCTGCCTGGCTATGAGCTCCTGGATAGCGTCTGCTTGGCGCTCCAGGATGCTTATGAGCCGATCAGTGCTTTGCTGCCGGTGCGCGGTGCTTTGCCGCCGGTGCACTGCGTTTTCCTGGCGGATCCTGCTTTCTCTCTCCCTCCAGTTCTGTGCTTTCTCATTCTCTTTAATAGATTGCCGCATCACTTCTTGCAGCATGTCTTCTTTGCTTTTTCGCGGTCTCTTCCTGAGTCTTTGCAGTCTCTGAGCAGGCGATAAGAGGGACGGCTGAGGTCTCAAGGTTGATGCAGCTGTATAGACAAAATGCAACATTTAACAGAGGCAGCATTGTTTATACCAGACAGAGTAATGATTCCCCTGCACTTAAGGAGTAGAAAACACACAGGGTCTACACAATTGCATAATTTTCCCGTCCGAAACAGAGCGCACATATCCCACGGGAGTCTCAAAATGGTGAGTAAGGGGGGCTGATTGTTTCAGGGCTGCACTGTCCTCTGGGTTTCTGTGCTTTGGGGAGAGCCAACAGCTTCAGGGGGCACCTACACTGAACACTGTCCCAACATTTTCCACAGGAGTTTGTCCTGGACAATATCTCGCTGCTGAGGGTGACCTGGGAAGCAAGGGAGGGCCTTCTACTGCAGTGCGGCTTCCGCCCTGGCCCATATGCAGCTTGCCTGTGTGCAGCAATGGTCCCCCTGCCCCTCGCGGCACAGTGGCACGGACACGTTAGCCTGGCTGGGACAAGGACCACGATGGCTCTCCCGATAAACCTGCGCAAGCGCATTGCACACGTTTTGGATGAGACATTCAAGGAGATTACCGAGGCCGATTACCGCAATGTGATAAACCACATCAATGCACTATTCCGCATCTAGGCATGCATGCCTAACCCTCCTCTCACAAAGAGCCCGCACCGAAAAAATTCCTTCCTGAAAAAAAACCCGCTTACCGGGAACCTGCTCTTCTGTTTGTCCTCCACAAGTACCGGCCGCTGCAACTGGCTACCTTCCTCCTGGCTCGAGAAGAGCTCCTGGCTGCATGGCTCCAGGGATTCCGGGGTGTCTCCATCCGGCCACCACCATCACTCCCGTTTTCCTCCTCCTCCTCCTCCCCCCCACACCGGCTCTGAAGTGTCCATGGTGGAGGTGGGGTTAACCCCAAGTATCGCATCCAGCTCTTTGTAGAATCAGCAGGTCGCGGGGGTAGCACCCAAGCCGCCGTTTGCGTCGCGGGCTTTGTGGTAGGCACTCCGCAGCTCCTTCACTTTAATCCTGCACTGCAGGGCGTCCCGGTCATGGCCCCTTTCCATCATGTCCTTTGATACCTTCCCGAAGGTATCGTAATTCCTACGGCTGGAGCGCAGCTGGGACTGTACAGCTTCCTCCCCTCAAACACTGATGAGGTCCAGCAACTCGCCATTGCTCCATGCTGAGGCTTGCATGGCGCGTGGAGTCATGGTCACCTGGAAAGATTCGCTGATAGCACTGCACTCCACACCATGCCGGGCTGAGCAAACAGGAAGGGGATTTTTAAAATTCCCAGGGAATGTAAAGGGTAGGTCACATGGTTGGTTACCTAAGGCCAGGGCAGTAGAGTTTGAACTGATGACCAGAGTGGCTAGAACAGGCATTGTGGGATACGGCCTAATAATTCTGGAGGCCATTCACAGCGCATTGGGCAGCCACACTGGCGCCGCAGTGCAGCAGTGGCAGCACAATACTCGCTATTCCTCTCGGGGACGTGGAGTACATGCAGCGCTGCAACCACAGAGATACAGCGCTGCAAATGCCTTGCCAGTGTGGACGGGGAGTGAGTTACAGCGCTGGGGGTGGCTTTACAGCGCTGTAAGTTAGCTAATGTAACGCCAATATTTAAAAAGGGCTCTAAAGGTAATCCCGGCAATTACAGACCGGTAAGTCTAACGTCAGTACCAGGCAAATTAGTCGAAACAATAGTTAAGAATAAAATTGTCCGACACATAGAAAAACAAACTGTTGAGCAATAGTCAACATAGTTTCTGTAAAGGGAAATCGTCTTACTAATCTATTAGAGTTCTTTGAAGAGGTCAACAAACATGTGGACAAGGGGGATCCAGTGGACATAGTGTACTTAGATTTCCAGAAAGCCTTTGACAAGGTCCCTCACCAAAGGCTCTTATGTAAATTAAGCTGCCATGGGATAAAAGGGAAGGTCCTTTCATGGATTGAGAACTGGTTAAAAGACAGGGAAAAAGGGTAGGAATTAATGGTAAATTCTCAGAATGGAGAGGGGTAACTAGTGGTGTTCCCCAAGGGTCAGTCCTCAGACCAATCCTATTCAACTTATTCATAAATGATCTGGAGAAAGGGGTAAACAGTGAGGTGGCAAAGTTTGCAGATGATACTAAACTGCTAAAGATAGTTAAGACCAAAGCAGATTGTGAAGAACTTCAAAAAGATCTCACAAAACTAAGTGATTGGGCAACAAAATGGCAAATGAAATTTAATGTGGATAAATGTAAAGTAATGCACATTGGAAAAAATAACCCCAACTATACATACAATATGATGGGGGCTAATTTAGCTACAACTGGTCAGGAAAAAGATCTTGGAGTCATCGTGGATAATTCTCTGAAAATGTCCACGCAGTGTGCAGAGGCGGTCAAAAAAGCAAACAGGATGTTAGGAATCATTAAAAAGGGGATAGAGAATAAGACTGAGAATATATTATTGCCCTTATATAAATCGATGGTACCCCTCATCTCGAATACTGCGTACAGATGTGGTCTCCTCATCTCAAAAAAGATATACTGGCACTAGAAAAGGTTCAGAGAAGGGCAACTAAAATGATTAAGGGTTTGGAATGGGTCCCATATGAGGAGAGATTAAAGAGGCTAGGACTCTTCAGCTTGGAAAAGAGAAGACTAAGGGGGGATATGATAGAGGTATATAAAATCATGAGTGATGTGGAGAAAGTGGATAAGGAAAAGTTATTTACTTATTCCCATAATACAAGAACTAGGGGTCACCAAATGAAATTAATAGGCAGCAGATTTAAAACAAATACAAGGAAGTTCTTCATGCAGCGCACAGTCAACTTGTGGAACTCCTTACCTGAGGAGGTTGTGAAGGCTAGGATTATAACAGAGTTTAAAAGAGACCTGGATAAATTCATGGTGGTTAAGTCCATTAATGGCTATTAGCCAGGACGGGTAAGGAATGGTGTCCCTAGCCTCTGTCTGTCAGAAGGTGGAGATGGATGGCAGGAGAAAGATCATTGCCTGTTAGATTCACTCCCTCTGGGGCACCTGGCATTGGCCACTGTTGGTAGACAGGATACTGGGCTAGATGGACCTTTGGTCTGACCCGGTACGGCCTTTCTTATGTTCTTATGTTCTTATTTTTAACTCGCAAGTGTAGCCAAGGCCCGAGGCTACTTAAAATCAAACAAGTATATAGCCAATATTCATAACTTTGAATACAAAAATGCAGAGATATGTTACATGGCATATCTAGCATAAAACATATTCCAGTTCTGTCATATTTACACTCATGAGCATATTTCTATAAAGCATTATGGGGTGCAACGTCCCACCGGGTATTTTTGAACAATGTCAGGCCATGGAGTAGCTGAAGTATAGAGGTTATTATAATAAGCAGCAAAAACTGCGCTGATTCCCTTCGTGTGTAACTAGTATTTGCTGATTATTTATAACTAGGGAAGGAAACAGTTCATTCTCCAAGAGGCTGATCTTCGGGTCCCACCCCAACTATTATCTGTTATCGCCCATGGAGCATGAGCTGACCAAATCGCAGTGCCAATTCTGCAGATCTAGCCTGTTTCGTTCAAGACTTGGACATTCACATTGACTCTGCTAGCGTATAAACAACGAGGCTGTGAATAAAGCGCGGTTCTCACTCCCTTGGGCACTGGCCTCTCCAGCAAGCTGAGAGACTGAGTTGCACACTCAGGGCAGTCGCTCCACTCCAGGTAAGGTTGCGACAAGTTTACCATTCATCAGTAAATGCTCTAAAATCCACTGCGAACTCAGCTTCCCTTGCCAATTGTTATGCCTCTGGGCTAGTGGGGTGGGGCTAGTGGGCCAAATTTGGGGTCCCCTGAGCAAGAAGTTCCTGCAATACAGTCTGGGCGACACTCTGGAGAGTAATTTGGGCATGCATGGCAGGACGCTGCTCCAGGGTGGATACAAGCACACAGAGGCGCACCTGCCCTCAGAGTTACTAGGTAGCGTCAGGCAACATGCTTCAGACATCAAATCTGAGCCATAGGAAGGTTTCTGAGACAGTCTCCTGTGTGCAAGATGGTGCCTGCTTTCTGCAGAGGGACTTGGGGGGCGTTGCCTGGAGAGGACCCCTGTCTCTTTGAGACCCACTATTTCAAAATGCTCTAAAATCCATGCACGGCTGTAGATTGGTTGGCAAGTTGCTGTACCTCACCAGGGCCAGAGGGAGAGGTAGTGGGGCAAGTCTGGGTCATCTGGTGAAGCGATTTCTCAAATACAGCTCCCCCCTGACCTAATTTTAATATTCAAATGGTTGTAAAGTCCACATGGCTAGGGAAATTGTCATGAAAATTGGTATCCACAAAATGGGCTGGGGGAGATGTTTAAAAAGCATTTCCGGTTCAAATCCATATGTTAGGAGTGTGATTACTGGAGAGTGTTGTTATGCCGATAAAGGCCTTGGGGTAGACGATGTTATCAGGTATGTGGAGCATCCCTCAGCGATAAGGGGCTGCAAGTTGGAATGGTGGGGTACCCTCACAAGTAGGAGTGGGGTGCATTGTCAGGAGTGGAGGGACTACAGGCTGGGATAATGGTGCATCCTCAGGAGGAGGGGGCTGTAGTCTGGGATTGTGGTGCATCGTCAGCAGCGGGGGGATGAGGGTCGTGATTGTGGGGCATTGTAAGAAGTAGGGGTCTACATGTCGGAATCATGATGCATTCTCAATGGTAGGGGGTGTGTGGATTGCAATCCTGGTGTGTGGTCTGGAGTAGAAACTGGGTTGGGATTGTGGTGCACCATCAGGACTGGGGCTGCAGATCAGGAGTGCAGTGCTTGTTCAGGAGCAGAGGGGTTATGGTTTGGGATTGGGGTGTATCGTCAGGAGTAGGGGGCTGCTGGTCAGGAGTGTGGTGCATTGTTTGGAGTAGAGTGGGCTGTGTTGCATATTCAGAAAAAAAGGTTACTCACCTTCTTGTAACTGTTGTTCTTTGAGATGCGTTGTTCATATCCATTCCAATTAGGTGTGTGCGCACCGCGTGCAGTCGTCAGAAAGTTTTCCCCTAGAAGCACCCCTCGGGTAGGCTGTGGAGCCCCCTGGAGTGGCACCTTCATGGCGTTCAATATATGACCCTGTCAACCTGGCACCTCCTCAGTTCCTTCTTGCCAGCTAGTCCGACAGAGGGGAAGGCGGGTGGATTTGGAATGGATCTGAGCAACACATCTCGAAGAACAACAATTACAAGAAGGTGAGTAACCGTTTTTCTTCTTCGAGTGTTTGCTCATATCGATTCCAATTAGGTGACTCCCAAGCCCTACACTGGAGGTGGGGTCGGAGTTATGGAATATCAGACTGGAGCTCTGCTCTGCTGAATGCCGCATCGTTTCTGGCACGATGGATATGGCGTAGTGAGCAGCAAAAGTGTGCACTGAGGACCGTGTCACCGCCCTGAAGATCTCTTGAATTGATACCTGGGCCAGGAATGCCATCGAGGAAGCCTGCACCCTTGTGGAATGGGCCGGCAGAGCTGGGGCTGGAACATTGGCCAATTTTAGCAGGTGCTGATGCAGGAGGTGATCCATGATGAGTTACTCTGCGAAAAGACCAGGAGACCTTTCATCCAGTCTGCCATGAACGGCTGGTTCAATTTTTGTAATGGCCTCGTGTGCTCGATGTCAAAGGCGAGCGCCCACTGAACGTCCAGTCAGTGGAGTCTTTGTTCCTGGCTGCTCGCATGAGGTTTAGGTAAAAAATAGGAAGAAAAATGTCCTGGTTGGAGTGAAATTGGGACACAACCTTTGGAAGGAAGGCAGGGTGAGGTCTAAACTGCACCTTGTCCTTAAAGAAAACCATGTAGGAAGGATCGGAGGTGAGGGCCTTAAGTTCCAAGACCCTCCTTGGCGAAGTAATGGCAACTAGAAAGGCAACCTTGCATGATAGGTACAGAAGTGAACAAGTTCCCAGCGGTTCAAACGGAGGCCCCATTAGTTTGGAAAGAACCAGGTTGAGGTCTCATGCAGGGATCGGCTGCCAAATCTGTGGGTACAGATGCTTCAGACCTTTGAGGAAGTGACCAACCATGTGGTTGACAAAAATGGAGCTACTGGCCACTCCTGGGTGGAATGCAGAGATAGCTGCAAATGCACCTTGATGGAAGAAGCTGCCAGACCCTGCTGCTTAAGGTATAACAAGTACTCCAGAATGAGAGGAATGGGGGCCTGCAACAGTGGAGTATGGCCCTGGGAGCACCAGATTGCAAACCTCTTCCACTTTGCCAGATAGTGGCCCTAGTGGAGGGCTTCCTGCTACCAAGCAGAACCTCTCTAACCAACTCCAAGCACATGAGCAGAGTGGGGTTTAACCTTTTAGCTTCTAGACGGCGCATCAGCCACAGTTTCCCCTTGTTTTCTTACCCCGCAGGTGTACGTCCCACCCCAGCGCTGACGTGTCTGTTACCAGGGACAAGGAGGGCTGGGGCCTGCGGAAGGGGACTCCCTTGCACACATTTTGTGGGTCGAGCCACCAGCCGAGGGACTGGAGGACCTGCACCGGAAGGGTGACCACTAGGTTCAGACTGTTGCGCTCCAGGCGATAGGCTGACGCAAGCCAAGCCTGGAGAAGTCTGAGGTGCATCCTGGCATGCTGAACCACATATGTGCAAGACACCATATGACCAAGAAGCCTCAGGCAGCCCGTGCTATGGTGGTGGGGTACTGTCTGAGGCCTTGTATAATGTCTGACATTGCCTGGAAGCGGGCCTCCGGCAAGAACGCCATGACTCAACCCAAGTCCAGCACTGCCCCATCAAGGCTAATTCCCCACTCTGGCATTTTGAGTGCCGAAGGTTGGGGCCTGCAAGGATTCTAAAAATTAATACTGGCCACTCCAGGCTTGTATTAAATTCCCAAGGTTACAGCTTCTCTCTGACCTTGGATGGGTAGATGCTGCTACCACACAAGCGCAAGAAACCCCTTTGAGAACCCAGGAGGGCGCACTTTGGAATTCCTTCGTGTGGGGTACCCTCAAGCCCTTTCACCCCACCTCTGGGGTAGAGCTGAGAAAGAAAACAAAGGAAATCAGCTGTTGCCACCAGCTAATTAAACAACATGCACAAATCTCTTAGGACACAAAAATCCAATCCTGTTCTTAAAAAAGGTAAATTTTATTAAAAACCAAAAGAAAGAAAATACATCTGGAACTTAGGCTTTTTTCTAGATTAAAAACAACAACGACAATTAAGCATCATGATAGCTCTCTTGAGGTCCAAGCTTAAAGGTTACAAGCAAAACAAAAGCAGCTGGGGTTAGCACAGAGGAGTCCACAAGCCATAAAGAAATAAAAGAGATAAACCTAATCGCATCTTCCTAGACATTTCCTGATCTATTTACATATCTGGGGTTTCAAATGAGTAGTTTCTAGGTATGATTTGATGATTCTCCATACCTGGGGCAAGATTTTACAGCATAGTTCCAGCCCTGTTTCTGCTCTCCAGGAGAACAACACAGACAAACAAAAGGGGAGTCTTGTTTCAATTTTAAAAAGTTCTAGCCTTCCCATTGGCTCTTTTGGCCCGGTGCCCACTCACTTCCTTTTACCTATGCATCGCAGTGATGCTTTACTTGTAAAGGTTAAAAAGTAAGTAGAGAACAGCTACTGAGAGGGATTTTATAGCTAACTGGCTAGCTGGGTCCCCCCTTTCATTTATCACAGCCCCAATGAACTCTATCCTTTGAATTGGTACCAGGGTCAACTTGCTCTCATTGAGAAGAAGGCCCAGCCTGTGAAAGGTGGATCTCGCAAAGTGGATCTGTGCATCCACCTGATCCTTGAAGTGCCCCCGAAGAAGCCAGTCGTTGAGGTATGGGTATACCTGCACTTGCCTTCGACAGAGGAAGGCCACGACAACTGACATACACTTGGTGAATACTCGAGGGGCTGGACCGAAGGGGAAGACCGTGAATTGGTAATGGTCGTGGTTGACCACAAACCGGAGGAACTGTCTGTGAGCAGGACATATGGATATGTGGAAGTACGCATCCTTGAGGTTGAGGGCGGCATACCAGTCTCCCGGATCCAGAGAAGGCATAATAGAGCTCAGGGAGACCATGTGGAACTTCAACTTTTTAATGAATCTGTTGAGGCTCTGCAGGTCTAGAATGGGTCTGAGACCCCCCTTGGCTTTGGGGATTAGGAAATAATGGGAGTAGAATCCCTTGCCCCTTAACGCCCAAGGAAACTCTTCCACTGCCCCTACGGCGAGGAGTGCCCGCACCTCCTGGATAAGGAGTTGCTTGTGAGAAGGGTCCCTGAATAGGGATGGGGAAAGGGGGTGGGTGGGAGGGAGAAGAGGAACAGAATTGTAGGATATATTCCACTTCTACCGTGTGGAGAACCCAGCGGTCCAATGTTATTTGGGACCAAGCATGGTAAAAGTGGGACAGATGGTTGAGAAAACAAGGGGAAGCTGTGGATGGTGAGCCATCCTTGGGCGCACCTTCAAAAGGCCTGCTTGGAGCCCGAAAGTGGTTTGGTTGGGTCCTGGCTCTGCCTGGGCAAGGGTGGGGCAGCTTGTGCCTGCCATTCCTGCCCCATTTTCAGTAAAAATCCTGCCTCAGCCGAGGAGGATAGGAGCGCTGATGCTGCTGGGGCTTAAAATATTTCCATTGGGTTGCCGGAGTGTGCATGCTAAACGACTTCATAGTAGCCTGGCAGTCTTTAAGGCTGTGCAGCCTGGAGTCCATTTGCGCCATGAAAAGGCCCGCACCATCAAAGGGCAGGTCCTGTAGTGTTTGCTGAACCTCTGGGGAAAGTCCGGATGCCTGAAGCCATGAGCTTCTTCTCATAGCGATGCCTGAGGACAAGGTTTGCGCTGCTGAGTCTGCAGCATCTCGTGAGGCCTGTAAGGGGGTCCGTGCCACTGCCTTGCCCTCCTCAACCATTGCCCCAAACTCCTCCCTGGACTCCACAGGTACCATCTCCCTGAATTTTAACATGGAGTTCTAGGAGTTGAAGCTGTACCGGCTCAGGATTGCTTGATGGTTGGCAATCCTGAGTTGCAAACCCCTGGTCGAGTAGACCCTGCGCCCAAAAAGGTCCAACCACTTGGACTCCTTTGACTTGGGAGTAGGACACTGCTTCCTCTCCCGTTCGTTCACTGCAGTCACTACCAATGAGCAGGGCTGTGAGTGGGTGTTGAGGTATTTGTACCCTTAGATAGGATGAAGTACTTCCTTTCCACACCCTTCACTGTGGGAGGTATGGAGACCGGGATCTGCCATAGGGTCTTTGTGTTGGCCTGGATGGTTTTAATGAGGGGTAGAGCCACCCTAGATGGGCCTTCTGGCGTCAAGATGTCAACCCTGGGGTCCTCCAGCTCTACCACCTCCTCGGCCTGCAGACCCATGTTATGCGCCACCCTGCACAGCAGGTCCTAGTGAGCGTGGTTGTCTATGGAAGCTGGCCCTGAGTTGGCAGTCCCTGTGACTGCCTCTTTCAGGGAAGACAGCAAGGATGTCAATGGGGGTACAGGGTCCTGATGGCCCTCCTGGTCCCCTGGGATCTCCTGCCCCGCCTCCAGTTCTGGACTGACTACCCCTGTGTCCACTGCAGTGGTGGGGGTCAGCTCTGGGGGAGGCATGGTGGCTGCTGTCACCTCAGCACCGCTAGGGACGGGGCAACTGGCCGATGCGCCGGTGCCCATGGCTTGGACACCACCGATTGGGAGCCCTTGGATGGGGCCCAGGGCCTGGTGGTATGTCGAAGGGGTCCAGAATGGCCACTGCGCTGGCCCTTGTCACTGCACAGGTGAATGCCCTGCACCCACATCTGGCTGCCTGTGACCCAACCTGTGTCGGCTTTGTCTGGAATATTGGGATTCCACCTCCGAGCCCTAAGACCAAGACCGGGACCATGAAGGCCAGGGCAGTGCTGAGCGGAGCTGGGCAGGGGAGTGGTTCCGCAAGACTGGGGAGCAGTGCCATGATCTGGAGTGATGCCATAGAGTGGAATGGTGTCGAGACGTTGAGTGGTGCCATGATGAGTGGTGCCAGGAGCAGGACCTCCGCTGTGTCGGGGACTGGTGCCTTAACGGGGAATGGTGCTGCAATGGGAAACGGTGCCAAGACTGGGACTGGTGCCATGCATCAGACCAGTGCCACGATTCTGAGCGGTAATGGGACTCTGAGCGGGGTCTTCTTGTCAGTGCTGGGGACCGGTGCTGCGGAGATGCACACGGGCACATTAACATTGCAGGCTTGCCTCGAGACCAAGGTCCGTGCTGCAGCACCGGAGGCTTCTCTCGAGCAGCCAGGGACCGTGGTGCTCTCATGGCTATTAGGTCCCTCGCGGCCTCAAAGTTGTCTGGGGTGAATGGCAACCCCACATCCTCCACCACCTGGCTGGAGAATCTAAGAGCACTGGGCTTGATGCCCCCCCGCGGGCCAAAGTTGACAGTGCCAGCTCCCGAGCCTTTGGCACCAGGAGCTCCCCCATGAGATGCCACCGAGGGGCGGCTTCCAGGACAGTAGACCTTGCACACACCTAATTGGAATCGATATGAGCAACCACTTGAAAAAGTAGAGGCTCTATGAGTCAGAATTCCGGTGCATCATCAGGCGGAGGGGGCAGAGGGTCAGAGTTGTGCGACATTGTTAGGAATAGGCAGGGTGGTGGGATCAGGTCTGTAGTGTGTAGTCAGGGGTAGGGGGTCTCGAGTTGGGAGTGTGGTGCATCATTCATAGCCGAGGGGGCTGAGGGTCGGGAGTGTGGTGCTTTTTGAGAAGGAGGGTGTGACGAACTGGGACTGTTCTTGCTGTGGTGTGTGAATGCTGACAGGGGAGTGTGGCTGGGATGGTCTGCATTGGGGGATGGGAGTCTGCCCGAGGGCGAATGCCTGGGCGTGTAACTTGAGAACCCAGGAAGGGGTTGGAGGCCAGGTGACACCTTGGCCCGGGAAACTGAACAAAGGGTGTGGGAGGGGTCGCTGAAGGCAGAGTGTTGGAAGCGGGCTGGAGAGATGGCTGGGAGGCAGAGATGGCTGGGATGCCCTGGGACCCCAAGCTGGACCTAACTGAGGGGGGCCCTGTTGTCTGTGCCTGCAAGACCTGTCTTGGACTGTATTCCTGTCATCCAAATAAACCTTCTGCTTTACTGGCTGGCTGAGAGTCATGGTGAATCGCAGGAAGCCGGGGGTGCAGGGCCCTGAGTTCCCCAATACTCCGTGACAGAGGGGCTCTGCAGGTCGGAATCGTGGTGCTGCATCAAGAGTAGGGGGGCTGTGGGTTTGGATGTTGTTGCATCGTCAGGAGCAGGGAGGATGCAGGGCAAGACTGTGGTGCATCATTAAGAATGGGGGCAACAGCCTGAGAGTGTGATGCATCATTCAGAGCAGAGTGGGCTCTGGGTTGGGATTGGGGGTGTATCATCAGGAGTAGGAGGTTGTGGTTCGGGATTGTGGTGCATTGTCAGGTGTAGAGGACTGAGAGTCAGGGTTTTGGTGTGTAATTAAGAATAGGCCAGGCTGTGGGTCAGGAATGTAACGTATTATCAGGAGCGTGGTGCTGCGGGTTGGGATTGTGGCGCATTGTTTTGGAGCAGTGTGGGCTGTGGGTCGGGAGTGTGGTGCATTGTCAGAAGTAGGGGGCTATGGGCTAGAATTGTGCCTTAGGAGTTGGAGGGGCTGAAGGTTAGAATGTGGGGGTGCAACCTCAGAGGTAGGGGGGCTGAGGGTTGCAACTGTGGAGCAACCTCAGGAGCAGGGGGTATAACTGAATGCTACACTGTATTATACTGTTCAGACACTAGATGGCAGTGTTCATCACATCTTATTTAAGCGAACTTCAGCCCTCCCTGGCAGAGCATTACAGGATCTTATACTGAACCCACATAGGGGATGGAACTAGGCGTGCTGGGGGCGCAGCAGCACACCCTGGTTTGAAAAGGTTTCCATTAGATACAGGGTTTACAGTTTGATTCAATAGCTCTGTCATAACTATAAAGGGAAAAAGAACAGGAGTACTTGTGGCACCTTAGAGACTAACAAATTTATTAGAGCATAAGCTTTTGTGGACTACAGCCCACTTCTTCGGATGCATATAGAATGGAACATATATTGAGGAGATATATATACACACATACAGAGAGCATGAACAGGTGGGAGTTGTCTTACCAACGCTGAGAGGCCAATTAAGTACGAAAAAAAAAACTTTTGAAGTGATAATCAAGCTAGCTCAGTACAGACAGGTTGATAAGAAGTGTGAGAATACTTACAAGGGGAGATAGATTCAATGTTTGTAATGGCTCAGCCATTCCCAGTCCTTATTCAATCCTTTGTTGATTGTGTCTAGTTTGCATATCAATTCCAGCTCAGCAGTCTCTCCTTGGAGTCTGTTTTTGAAGTTTTTCTGTTATAAAGGGAAGGGTAACAGTCCTTCTGTGTACAATACTATAAAATCCCTCCTGGCCAGAGACTCCAAAATCCTTTTACCTGTAAAGGGTTAAGAAGCGCAGGTAACCTGGCTGACACCTGACCCAAAGGACCAATAAGGGGACAAGATACTTTCAAATCTTGGTGGGGGGAAGGCTTTTGTTTGTGCTCTTTGTTTTGGTGATTGTTCGCTCTTGGGACTAAGAGGGACTAGACATCAATCCAGGCTCTCCAAATCTTTCTGAACAAGTCTCTCATATTTCAAACTTGTAAGTAAACAGCCAGGAAAGGCGTGTTAGTTTTATCCTTGTTTTCTCAACTTGTAAATGTACTTTTTACTAGGGTGTTTACCTGTTTGCTGTAACTTTGAACCTAAGGCTAGAGGGGGGTCCTCTGGGCTCTTTAAGTTTGATTACCCTGTAAAGTTATTTCCCATCCTGATTTTACAGAGATAATTCTTACCTTTTTCTTTAATTAAAAGCCTTCTTTTTAAGAACCTAATTGATTTTTCCTTGTTTTTAGATCCAAGAGGGTTGGATCTTGATCCACCAGGAGTTGGTGGGAGAAAGGAGGGGGATGGTTAATTTCTCCTTGTTTTAAGATCCAAGGGGTTTGGATCTGTATTCACCAGGGAATTGGTGAAGAGTCTCTCAAGGCTACCCAGGGAAGGGAATTGGCACATTGGGATGGTGGCAGTGGACCAGATCTAAGCTGGTAGTTAAGCTTAGAAGTTTCATGCAGGCCCCCACATCTGTATCCTAAAGTTCAGAGTGGGGTAGTAGCCTTGACAAGCTCTCAGGATCCCCACAACAAAAATTGGCCCAGCGCCCCTGTGAACCCATCTGATCATAGGCGAAGTTTGACTTCTATATTTGCGGGAGGGGGACAGCTCCAGTCAGGCCAATGGGGGCCGTGTGTGGGAGGGGCAAATATTACACCTGCCTGAGGGTTGCAGTTTGGGGGGGGGCATTGCCCTCCCATCTCCATCCCCACCCACAACGCCTGTGTGTCTGTCTCTGAGACAGTCTGTATCTGGTACCGAAGCCTGACCTGCTGGTAGCAGCCCAGCAAATTCCCGTGTACAAGGTGTGTATGACAGAGGCTGGCAGGTTGGGTGAATCGCCAGGAGTAGGGGCTAAGGGTGGCAATTGTGATGTGTCGTGATTAGTAGGGGCTGAGGGTGGCAATTGTGGTTGTAGTGATGCAGCCACTCACTGGCGCGGTGCCTCCTGATGGTCGTCCTGGGAATTAGCTCTCCAGCTCCGGAGCGCCCTCTGCTGGCCTGCTTGCTGCTGGCCCCCGTGTCCCTCCCGGACCCTGGGGCCCCTTTACCTTGGGTGCTGCCCTCTGGCAGTATCCCCACTCTCTGAGTCTCCCCACCCAGGGGAACCCCCAACCCTCTATCCCCATCTCGCCTCAGTCTATGGCTACTGCCAGTCACCATCTAGCCCCCGCTCACTGGGGCCGACTGCAGTGTACAAGCCATTCATCATTGGCAAAGGGGGATTTAGACCTGCTGCCTTTGCCTACCCCCTGGGCTGTAGCCTCTGCAACCCCAGTACCTGGTTTGGCCTTGCACAGGGCCTGCAGCCTGGGCAGTTGCCAGGCGGGAGCTCCCCAACTCCTCTCCCCTTTCCCCAGCCCTGCTCTGTTGCCTGCACCCTCAGCTTCCAGACAGCTAGGTCCTTCTCCCTCTGAAGCTGGAGGGAGAGTGTGTCTAGATCCTAGCTCATAGCTCTTTTATCAGGGCCAGCTGAGGTCTGATTGGGGCGTGGCCCAGCTGTGGCTGCTTCCCCAATCAGCTCAGCTTTTAGCTCGCAGCCCCAGCCCTCTCCCAGGGCTGGCTGTAACCCTTTCCAGACCAGGGAGCGGGTAACCACCCTGCTACAGTGGTGTATCGCGAGGCGCAGGGGCTGAAGGTGTTGATTTTGGTGTACCACGAGGATTATGGTCTGAGCTTGGCGATTGTGGTGTGTCACTCGGAGTAGGGTCTGAGGGTGGTTCTTGTGGTGCACTGTGAGGAGTAGGGGCTGAGGGTGATGATTGCGGTTTGTCACCAGGCGTAGGGGCAGGTGGTGGCAATTGTGGTGTGTTGTGTGGAGTAGACGCTGAGGGTGTATCGTGAACAGTGGGGGCTGAGAATGGCAGGTTGGGTGTATTGCCATGAGTAGGGGCTGAGTGTGGTGCTTTGTGAGGAGTAGGGTGAGTGTGGCTACTGCGGTGTGTCACAATGACATGGGGCTGAGGGTGGTGATTGTGGTGTATCGCTAGGAGTAGGGGCTGAGGGTGGCGACTCTGGTGCATCACGAGGAGTATGGGCTGAGGGTGGCAATTGTGGTTTGTCATGAGGCGTTGGGGGTAGAGATTGTGGTATGTTGTGAGAGATAGTGGCTGAGGGTGGAAATTGTGGTGCATCATGAGGAGTAGGGGCTGAGCATGGGAGGTTGGTGTATCGCCACGAGTAGGGGCTGAGGGTGGCGATTGTGGTGTATCGCAAGGGGTAGGGGTTGAGGTTGGTGATTGTGGTGCAACACATGGAGTAGGGCTTTCAATGAGCAAGAGCATGTGGCACAGGATGAGATGCTTCAGATTATGAGGGACCAAGCAGACATGTTGAGGTGTCTGGTTGAACTGCAGGAACAGAAGCAGGATGGTAGAGGCCCTCTGCAGACCCTAGTGGACAGCCAGCCAGCATCACCTGGCGCAGAATCACCCTCCCCCAAGCGTTCCCTGAGGCGTGGGTGACCATCAGGAGGCACCGCGCCAGTGAGTGGCTGCATCACTACAACCACAATTGCCACCCTCAGCCCCTACTAATCACGACACATCACAATTGCCACCCTTAGCCCCTACTCCTGGCGATTCACCCAACCTGCCAGCCTCTGTCATACACACCTTGTACACGGGAATTTGCTGGGCTGCTACCAGCAGGTCAGGCTTCGGTACCAGATACAGACTGTCTCAGAGACAGACACACAGGCGTTGTGGGTGGGGATGGAGATGGGAGGGCAATGCCCCCCCCCCCAAACTGCAACCCTCAGGCAGGTGTAATATTTGCCCCTCCCACACACGGCCCCCTGTGATCCACCAGCACTTGCAACACCATTGAAAAGTATCCCTTTCTGTTTATGTACTCTTTGGCAAGGTGGTCTGGTGCCAAGATGGGGATATGCATGCCATCTATCGCCCCACCGCAATTAGGAAACCCCATCATGGCAAAACCATCCACTATGTCCTGCACATTTCCCAGACTCACTACCCTTTGTAGCAGAAGTCAATTAATGGCTCTGCACACTTGGAGCACAGCAGCTCCCACAGTTGATTTACTTACTGTAAATTGATTCCCCACTCACTGGTAACTGTCTGGAGTTGCAAGTTTCCAAATAGCAATCTCCACTCGCTTCTCCACTGTCAGAGCAGCTCTCATTTTTGTGTTGCTGAACTGCTGGGCAGGGGAAAGCTTTGCACAAAGTTCCTGGAAGGTGACCTTCCACATTCGAAAGTTCTGCAGCCACTGCTCATCATCCCATACCTGCAAAACTTTGCGTTCCTACCAGTCAGTGCTTATTTCAAGGGACCAGAAACGGCATTCAACAGAGTGTTGCTGCTCTGTTACTGTGAGCAGCAACTGTGAATTGTTTTTTTCAATGGCTTGCAGCAAGGCTGCTTGCAGGACATCGCTATGTTCCGCATGGCGGACCCTACTTTGGTATTGGAAATACTACAGGAGAAGGTGCGAGGTGTTTGAGATGCTCACAGCAAGAGTGCACAACTGAGCTGGCTCCATGCTTCTCGGGTTATGGTGTACACGTGGAGGTTTTAAGGCAAGGAAACCACTGGGTTGTTTGCTGTTGAACACAGTGCATAATGGGATACCGACACAATGTTTCCATTCTTCTCTGCAACAATGTTTGGTCCCATGAGGCATTGCACAAACTTTCCAAAACACACTGTGGCAAGTTGCACTTTGGTATAGCTACCCACGATGCACTGCTTTGTGCATCAATGTAGGCTCTACTAGTGAGGACACACTCCATCGAGACAATGAGCATGGCGAGGCCATGCACAATTGACATAATTAATTTGGAGGCTTGAGGACAAATTAGATAAAGTTGACTTAATTTTATAGTGTAGACAAGCTCCCTATGATAAAGCACAATCCTGATCTTCAGCCCCCAACACCTGCAATTCCGAGGTTCAGACACCTTTTCCTGAGAATGCACAACTGTTCTGACCCACAGCGTGCTACTCCTCACCTTTCCCATAATCCTGACCAGCAGCCTGCAATGCCTACTGGTCATCCCATTCTCACCTGCAGCCCTAATCTTGACAATGCACCAAAATCCCAATGGCAGAGCCCCTACTCCTCACGACACACCATGATCGCAACCCTCAGCCCCTACTCCTCACGGTACACCAAAATCAACACACTCAGTCCCTACCCCTGATGATGCACCACAATCGCCACACTCAGCCGCTACTTCTGGCGACGAACCGCAATTGCCAATCTCAGCCCCTATGCCTTGCGGTATACCACAATGGCCACCCTCATTCCCTAATCCTCGGGATACACAACAATCGCCACCCTCACCCCTACTCCTCACGATGCACCATAACCACCGCCCTGAGCCTCTACTCCTCATGACACACCCAATTGCCACCCTCAGCACCTACTCTTGGCCATGCATCAAAATCGTCACCGTCAGCCCCTACTCCTGGTGACAAACCACAATCGTCAGCCTCAGCCCCTACTCCTCAACCACAATCGCTACCCTCAGCCACTACTCCTGGCAATGCACCACATGCTCTCCATATCCATGTCTAACTTCTCGGACAGTGAAATCCTCCACGCTCTCAGCTCCGTGTCAGCTGTTCCAGAGGCGTTCATTATCTTGGTGAACATGTCCTCCCGCGTTCTCTTTCTTCTCCTTCTAATCAGCGAAAGTCTGCTTTCAAGTATTGATGACATGCCGAAGGACACATTTCCAGCTGTCAGTCATGGGAAAAAATAAAGGAGCCATTGTACATGAATAAAATGTTTCCATAGCAAGGCTGTTTTCATAAAAAAACCAACAACCCTTATTACACTAGGTGCAAGCCATAACATAATCAGAATTTGTAACCATTCACTGTGCCATTTTGCTGCTCCAGCCACGGTGAATAGGTCCCCCTGGGTCATGGGTGACTGGACTTTTAATGAAGTTTATGGCAGGCTCATGTTGGGAGAAGAGGTAGCTAATTGAACAATGACCCTTCCCCACAGTACCACGCGAAGCTGTTTACGAACAGGGCGGGGACGACGACGTTTTCACTCCCAAATTGCGGAATCTCTCATGTGGGTCCTCAGTCCCCTATCAGCCACTTTAAACTACTTGCTGACCTATGCTGAGCACAATAAAGGCACATTAGTGGCCGCATGATTTGGCAATCCGGAATGTGGGGGGTGGGTGGGACTACATGCCCTTTTTTTGCTCATAAGAGCACTTTTAATGAGAACTTCCTCCGTTTCCTCTAGGCGACCCTATGTGATATCAGTCTCCTGAGGGTAACAGAGGTGGAAAGGAAGGAAATGCTGCAAGCGTCTAGGTATAGACCTGGTCCTTATGGTGCTATGCTGTGTACTGCCATGATGCCAGCAGAATTAATTCAGGAGTTGCATGGGAAAGTGTCCTACCATGATGGAAGAAATAAGACTGCCCTGCCCAGAAACCTTCTGCAAAGGATTGTAGAGTAACTCCATGAAAGTTTCCTAGAGATATCCATGGAGGATTCCCGGGCTATCCCAGGCCACATAAACAGTCTTTTCTGGGAGCCACCCTCTGCATAGCTGGAGTGGCCTCTTGTAAGCAGAGAACCACAACACCTTGCTTTTTCTTCATAGTAAACATGCAATGCCACCGAATGTGTGTGCCCACTGAAGTTCAACTGGACTTTGATTGTAATTGTGTAGTCACCAGTGGTACCTTCCCTGGCATCATGGTTGGCCACCGTGATGTCCTGCAACCCACAGGGCTCCAGAGTTTAAAATATTTCCTGGCTCTTGGGGAGAATGGTGTGATGATGTATCCCATAATGCTTTATGGGAATATTACATAACTGGAATATGTTTTATGCTACATGTGCCATGTAACATATCTCTGTAAGGTTATGGTCTACTGAATCTATTCATCCTATTTGTACACACATATCATTTTTGTACTTGAAGTTATGAACATTGGCTGTATACTTGCTTGATTTCTAAGTTAGAAAGGAATTTGCAAAGTTAAGTGCCCAGTCAAGAAGCACTTAGGAACAATGGATCTTGGAATGCTCTAATCCACATAAGAAGTCTACTTGAGAACGTTCAAGGTAGCATGTGAACAATGGCTGCTACCTGTAGTTCTGAGTCACGCATGGACATGTGGCTTGCCCATGTGACTCCAAAACTCCATCTTGGAGCTGAACTTTGCATAGGAGAGAGGAGAGGGTCTCCACCCACAAGAGAAAGTCTATTTAAACCAGTGGGAGACCCCCCCATTTGGTCTTCAGCTGGCTAAAGAGAGAGCCTCTCCACCCCAAGGATCTCTGAAAGAAACTGGAACAAAGGACAATAACCACAGGGGGTGTGAGTGATTGCTGAACCCAGACTAGAAGGACACTAGTCTGTAAAAGGAAGCTTACTGGTGAGGTTTTTATCTGTACTCAGTTGTATTACTGTATTAGACTTAGATTTGCATGTTTTATTTTGTTTTACGTGGTAATTCACTTTGTTTCATCTGTTACTACTTGGAATCATTTAAATCCTACTTTCTGTATTTAATACAATCACTGTTTATTTATTTATTAACCCAGAGTTTGTATTAATACCTGTGGGGGGAGGGGTGCAAACAGCTATGCATATCTCTCTATCAGTGTTATAGAGGGCAAACAATTTATGAGTTTACCCTGTATAAGCTTTATACAGGATAAAACGGTTTTATTTGGGTTTAGACCTCACTGGGAGTTGGACATCTGAGTTTTAAAGATAAGAACACCTCTGTTAGCTGTTTTCAGTTAAGTCTGCAGCTTTGGGGCAAGTAATTCAGACCATGGGTCTGTGTTGGAGCAGACGGGCATGACTGGCTCAACAAAACAGGGTGCTGGGGTCCCGAGCTGGCAGGGAAAGCAGGGGCAGAAGTAGTCTTGGCACATCACTTGGCAGTTCCCAAGGGGGTTTCTGTGATTCAACCGGTCACAAATGGATCCACCGCTTGCCTGTCTCCCATTCTCCTCCTCCACCTCTTCCTCATCCACCATATGGTCCTCCTTGTTGTCCCTAGACTCACACACCTGTGAGGTGTCCACATTGCTTGTAGGGGTGCTGGTAGGGTCACCCCTGAGAATCGCATGCAGCTCGCTGTAGAACTGGCATGTGTGGGGTTCAGCACCAGAACAACTATTCGCCTCCTTTGCCTTCTGGTATGCTTGGTGAAGTTCTTTTATTTTCACACAGCATTGCTGTGTGTCCCTCATGTAGCCCTTCTCCCCTATTCCACGAATGATCTTTGTATAGATGTCAGAGTTTATTCTGCTGGATCAGAGCACAGACTCTTCTCCCCACACAGCAATGAGATCCACCATCTCCTGTGCAGATCAGGCTGGAGCTCATTTGGGGCATGTAGTCTCCATGATCAGCTGTGCTCAAGCTGGCATGCTCCCAATGCTGATCAAACAGGAAATGGGAAATCAAAAATTCCCTGGGCTTTAGCAGAGCAGGGCTGTTTCCTGTGTACCTGGCTGCAGTGCAGCAGAGTTGAGAATGACCTCCAGAGCGGTCACAAATGAGCACTGTGGGATACCACCTGGAGGCCAATTAAGTCAAATTAAGCAACGCTGCATCTGCACTACCTTGCAGTCGACCCATGAAAATCAAATTAACCACTACGCCTCTTGCAGAGGTGGATTACAGAAGTCGACATTAGAGGTGACTTAGATCGGCATAAAGGACCCAGTAGTGTAGACACATACATTAACAGGTCGACTTAAGGCAGCTCCCTTTGACCTAGCGTTTTAGTGTAGACCAGCCTATAATAGACTCAGAGACATTAAGGTCAGAAGGGACCATCATGATCACCTAGTCTGACCTCCTGCACATCGCAGGCCACGGAACCTCACCCACACCACCCCTGTAATAGACCCTTAACCATTGGCTGAGTTACTGACATCCTCAACTCATGGTTTAAAGACTCCAAGTTATAGAGAATCCACCATTTACTCTAGTTTAAACTTGCAAGTGACCCGTGCCCCATGCTGCAGAGGAAGGCGAACACCCCCCGCTCCCCGAGTCTCTGCTAATCTGACTCAGAGGAAATTTCCTTCCAGGTCCCAAATATAGCCATCAGTTGCACTCTGAGCATATGGACAAGACCCATCAGCCAGATACTGGGAAGGAATTCTCTGTAATAATTCAGAGCCCTGCCCATCACCGGCCATTAAAAGTCACAGATGGGACATATGTCATTGTAGGCAGTCTCACCATACCAACCCCCATAAACTTATCAAGCTCAGTTTTGAAACAAGTTAAGTTTTTTGTCCTTACTGCTCCCTTTGGGAGGCTATTCCAGAACTTCACTCCTTTGATGATTGAAAATTTTTGTGTAATTTCAAACCTAAACTTGTTGCTGGCCAGTTTATATCCATTTGTGCCAATGTTAGCCCTTAACTTAAACAACTCCTCTCCCTACTGGTGTTTGTCCCTCTGATGTATTTATACAGAGCAATCATATCTCCCCATGGCCTTTGTTTTGTTAGGCTAACAAGCCAAGCTCTTTGAGTCTCCTCTCGTAAGGTAGGTTTTCCATTCCTCGGATCATCCTAGCAGCCCTTCTCTGCACCTGGTCCAATTTGAATTCATGTTTCTTAAGCATAGGAAGACCAGAATTGCACACAGTATTCCAGATGAGGTCTCACCAGTGCCTTGTATAACAGCAATAACGCTTCCCTGTCTCTACTGGAAACACCTTGCCTGATGCATTTAGGACTGCATTAGTCTTTTTTCACAGCTGCATCACAATGGTAGCTCATAGTCATCCTGTGATCGACCAATACACCCAGGTCTTTCTTCTCCTCTGTTGCTTCCAACTGATATGGCCCCAGTTGATAGCAAGAACTCTTGTTGTTAATCCCTGAGTACATGAACTTGCACTATGCACTAATAAATTTCATCCCATTTCTATTACTCAAGTTTACAAGGTGATACAGATCTTCTTGTATGATATTCAGTCCTCCTCCATATTGGCAATACCTCCCAACTTCGTGTCATTTGCAAATTTTATTAGCACACTCCCGCTTTTTGTGCCAAAGTCATTAATACAAATGTTAAATAAGATTGGTCCCAAGACGGATCCTTGAGAAGCTTCACTAGTAACCTCCCTCCAGCCTGGCAGTTCACTTTTCAGTATGGTGCATTGTAGTCTCCCCTTTAACCAGTTCCTTACCCACCTTTCAATTCTTGTATTATTCCTCATCTTCTCCAATTTAACTAATCATTTCCCATGTGGATTGTATCAAATGCCTTACTGAAATCCAGGTAGATGAGATCTACTGCATTTCCTTTGACTAGAAAATCAGTTCTCTTCTCAAAGAAGGAGATAAGGATGGTTTGGCCCAATCTATCTTTTGTAAAACCATGTTGTATTTATTACCGTTCATCTCTCTGTCTTTAATTACTCTCTCTTTCAAAATTTGTTCTAAGACATTGCATACAATGAAGGTCCAACTAACGGGCTTGTAGTTTCTTACATAACTTTTTTTCTTTTCTTAAATATAGGTACTATCTTAGCGATTCTCCCGTCATACGTTACGACTCCTGAGTTTATGGATTCATTAAAAAATCCTTCTTATTGGGCTTGCAATTTAATGTTCCAGTATTCTTGGATGGAGATTATCCGGGCCCTCTGATTTGGTTCCATTAAGCTGTTCCACCAATTAAGCTCCTCATTAAAAACTGAGGCAAAATATTTGCTTAGGTGTTGGGCTATACCTAGATTATCTTTAATCTCCACCACAACCTCAGTGGTTAGTGGTCTCACTTCTTCTTTCCTTATTTTCTTTTTATTTATATGGCTAAAGAACGTTTGGTTTTAATTTCCTCTGTAAGGTCCAGTTCTGCTTGGCTTTTGGCTGTTCTCACTTTATCCCACTTTCTGACCTCCAAGAGGTCACAGGCGCTGACTTTCCAAAGAGCTGGGGTGTGCTCAATCCCCGGCTCTGCCCCAGGCCCCGCCCCACTCCACCCCTTCCCCCCAGACCCCCCCCCCGCCCCGCCTCTTCCCCCCACACCTCTTCCCATCCTGTTTTTCCCCCTCCCCCAAGCATGCAACATCCTCACTCCTCCCCCACCCCCTCCAGAGCCTCCTGAACGCTGCGAAACAGCTGATCGTGGTGGGCGGGGAGGGAGGGGGAGGCGCTGATCCGTGGGGCCTGCCAGTGGGCAGGTGGAGCTGGGAGGGTGGGTGAGGTGCTGATGGGGGCTGCCAGTGGGTGCTCAGCACCCACCGTTTTCCTCCCATGGGTGCTCCAGCCCCGGAGCACCCACAATGTCGGCTCCTAAGTAAAAGGTAGCTTTCCTTGCTGATCCATCCCATTTTTCATTCCCTGTTGGCTTTGTGCTTTCTCTTAATCACCTGAGATGTTTGCGCATCCACCTTGGTCTGCAACCCTTCCCTATGAATTTTCCCCCTTGCTTGGGATGCAGACTTCAGATAGCTTCTGCAACTTTTATTTAAAGTAATTCCAAGCCTCCTCCACATTCACAGCCTGAGTTCTTTAGTCCAGTCCACTTCCCTAACTAATTTTCTTACTTTTTCAAAGTTTGCCCTTTTGAAATCAAGGACCCTATCTTCCCATTTAGTTTAAACTAAATTATCTCCTGATCACTCAAACCAAGGTTGCCCTCTACAACCAGTTCTTCCACGAGGTCCTCACTACTCACCAATACCAAATTTAAAAGGGCGTCACACTTGTTGGGTCAGTGACTATCTGATGAAGAAATCTGTCAGCTATCACATCCAGGAAGATGTGGGTCCTACTAGTATTAGCAGCCACTTGTCCTCCAATCTATATCTGGGAAGTTAAAATGTCCCATAATCACACAATTCTTAGTAGTATTTATTTCTTTAGAATATTACAGACATCTCTATCCATATCCAAATTGGATCCTGAGGGTCTGTAGCAGACCCCAAGCACTATTCCAGTGGAGCCTCTGTTACCTTTCTTCCCAAAAGTGATTTTGCCCCCAAAATACTCTGTTTTATCCATTTCATCACTTATTTCTTTGCAGTCTATCTCATCATTAACATACAATGCTACGCCACCACCTTCACCTTTATTTCTGTCTTTCCTGAGTAGCACATATCCTGCAGTACCTCTACTCCAGTCATGACTACAATTCCACCATATTTCGTTATCCTTATAATATCTGGTTTCACTTCCTCCACCAGTCATTCCAGTTCCTCCATTTTGTTACCCAGAGGGGCTATGGTTCAGGATTGTCAGGAATCATCTGCATTAGGGGGCTGAAAATCTGGATTGTGGTGCATCTTGGGAGTAGGGGAACTGTGGTGTATCGTCAGGAGTAGCAGGGTCTATGGGCTGGGGCCATTGGGTGCATTTTGAGGAGTACAGGGACAGGAGGTTGGGATCCTCATGCATCACCATCAATAATAGGCTTGGGGTCAGGATTGTGGTGCAACCTCAAGAGTAGGGGGCTGTGGGTCAGGTCTGTGCTGCATTGTCTATATTAGGAGGCTGCAGATCTGGATTGTGGTACATTGCTGGGAGTTGGGGGGTGCAGGTCTGGATGGTGGTGCATTGTCAGGAGCAGGGGAGCTGTGGATCAGGATTGTGGAGTTGTGATGTGGGCACTCACCTCTTAAGCGCCTCTTGCTGCTGTGTGCATACTGCAGTCCTTTTCCTGCTCCCAGGGCCCCCTGTAGGTTGTCAACCTCACCTGGCAGGTCTTAAGTGGCTCAGCCTCTGGCCGGGTCACACAATCAAAACGAACCCTGCTGGGGTAGCAAAACTGTCTGTCTGCCCTCACCTGGGTCTTCAGCCCTGGCTCTGGGCCTTTTAAACTCAGCCCTTTGTACGGGGTACTAAACAAGCCTTGTTCCCATCTCAGGATTGTCACCACTTTGCCAGGGGATGGGGAGGGGAGGAGCCCAGCCCCCTACTGCTCTGGGAGCCAGCAGCCACACACAGCTCCCTGCAATTCATTGCTGCTGCTTCCCTGTGCCTCTTCCCACCTGGCCCCTTTAGCCTCCCCTCTTAGTTCAGGGTTAAATTTTTCAGGGCCTCTCTCTTGTAGCTTAAGCAAGTGCAGCCAGGATCAAACCCTGGCTGCCCCTTGAGCTCCTATGGCCAGAGAGGAGCCCTTCCCTTTGGTCCCAGCCAGGTGCTGGGCTGCTCTGCCCCACCTTGCCTCTCTGGTCCCAGCCAGGTGCTCCACCCTGCCATGTCCTGCCAGTCCCAGGAACTGACCTGTGGCAGCTACCACCCTGCAGCTCCTTTTAGCTGAGCCTGCTGGGCTCTGATTGGCTGCTTCCTTGAGGCCTCTCTAGGCAGGCTTGGAGGACCCACCTTCACTGCTCCTGTCCTGGGGTGGGCTGTTGTAGAATCACAGGGCCTTCTCTAGGGAGCTGTACAGGCCAGATAAACCTGTCACAGGTGCATATCGAGGAGAAGGGACTGCAGGTCGGGATTACTAGAGTAGGGGGCTATGAGTTGGGACTGGGGTGCATCATCAGGAGAAATCAGGATTGTGGCCTAGGAGTGGGTCTGCATTTTCCCGAATCAGTGGCTGCGATGCAGGGCTGTTGAGACCCATAGGTAGCAAGACTGCGATGCATTGTAAAATGAAGGCATCTGCTGGACTCTCCCTGCGTCCGCTTTCCAGAACAGTTTCTCCAGTAGAGAACTCTAAATTAAGGAATAAATTGTGCACTACCGGCCTCAGTCCCCACTAGTTCTGGCTGCGCTGTGCGGCTCTGGTGGGGCCAGTCAGCTGCACACCTGATTACGATGTCAGGACTCTCTGCCTGCTCTGGGAACTGAGGAAACTGACCTTAAAGGTTAAAATAAATGTATTATTTAAGATTGAGACTGGATACTTCCCAGTCTCCAGAGACGCTGTGTGGCAGCATTGTCTTAGGGTTTCTTGGTTAGGGTTTGTGGCTGAAATTTTAATATTGGTAAAATAACTAAGAAAATTCCCAGACCAAAATCTATGTGAAGGTGGAGTTAAGGTTGAGAGCACAGAACAGTAATGAAAGGGATAACACGCTACAGGGATGTTTCAATTAGCTCAAAATCAAGCATTATAAATCCTGCAAGTTCAGAGTGAAGGTTCCTTTCTAAAAAATACAGTCATGTTAGGGTAGGAAATGCACAGTTCAGGGCCCCGGACAACTGCCCCACTGCCCTGTAATGACTCCACAAGGGAAAAATAGGAAAAAGTCAAATCTGTCTTTAAACTTCACTTTCGTCAAATCTGAGACCACGAACAATAACATGCTTTAATCCTGATTGGCTGGGCAGTGCATGGCATCGCTTCAGGGCAGAGGTAAGTTTGGGGGCCTGGCCTGTGCATGATACGGTTCTCATCACACCTCACAATCTTTGATGTATTTCTCCTCCCAGCCGCCCTGCAAGGAGGGCAGCACTGCTATCCCGGGGTACAGGTGAGGAACTGAGGCACACAGCGGCTATGTGACTCACTCAAGGTCACACACGAAGTCTGTAATGAAGCAGGGACTTGAACCCAGTCCCAGGCATGCCCTGAGCACTGGTTGCCCAATACGTTTGTCTCAGCCTGGTTTTCAAGGTTTGCATTTAGCTCCCCCTCAATGCTCTGGCAGCACTAGGCAACCGTATTGTTACTCTTCTGCCAGGTGGAGCCGGCAGCAACCAGGGCTGGATTTAATATCTAGGGGTTCCTTTTCAACAGTAGAACTGGCTTGAGCCCCACCCAGTGACCTGGGAAAATGACACACCACCCCCTGGGTGCCTCTAAGAGGCAATAGAGTCTGAGCATAGAAAATAAACTTTTAATGAAAGTCACCCGACATGAATTAGAGAAAATGCCACAAACAGGATTCATAATCATAAAACTGTGAGCAGGACACACACCCCAGAGTGCATGAGACAGTGCCTTCCACCTCATGTTTTTGAGTTCTACAACCAAAAGTTCCTTTACTGTGCCCCTCTCTGCTCCCTCACCATACCCCAATAACAGTGGTTGTCCTTGGTCAGTGAGGACCCAGGGTTCAGAGGTGCACCTGTGTGAGTTCACCTCCCATCTGTGGAAGAAGGCACCTTGCTTGCTCCACCATCTGAGCACTTAGGCTGGCTGGTTGCCCCACCAGCTGTGGTTCCTCTCCGCTGGCCACCCTGCCAGTTGTTTGTTTACCGGCCAACTATCAGTCATGTCCTGCTGCCACCTACCTCTCTGCTGTGACCTCTTCAGGTCAATCTTGTAGTGAAATGGTGTCCCACAAGTGATTTCAGCGCTCATTTGAGTACTTTAAAATAACAAAAGGCTCCAAATAAAGCCTATTTAACTCTATCTTTGGGGAGGAATGGGTTAAACCAGACCAGGGACCCTTAGGGAGGGATTACATCTCCTGGCAAGGATAGCTGTCCCCACACCTCTTACTTTCACAGGGCTCTGGCATTCGAGCCCCTGGCTTAACGAGGTTCTTTCACCTGAGGGTGACCCCCTCATTTGGGACAATCTTAGCACAGTTCTGCTCCCTTTTATTCATACTATAAAGATAACAACTTTGATAACAACATTTCATTACCCCTTGCATTCAGTACTAAAGTGATTTGTAACCCAACACCAGCCAAAGTTGATCACTTTGAGCAACACAGCTCTATCTGCTGGAAATCTTGGCAGAGTAGGTGTGTTCATGTAAATACAGTTTGCTCCTGAAGTCTCTCCCGCTCCCAGCTAACTGACAGGGGAGAACTCATTCAGACCCTGCTTACAGTATGTCTCCACTAACCGCAGGTCTTGGCAGTGACTAGCTAGATTAATACAGCACCTCCCTTAGTGTGGGTTTGACCTTTCATTGGAAAAGGTCCACATTTGGCAGATGTTACACCCTCTCCTCTCTCCTGTGCCTGGGCAGATGCTAAAAATGTCTCTGAAGCCAAGTACCTTGAAGTAGCATGAATGGGCCAGGAACCAGGAGTGCCATCCCCCGGCCCAGCTACCAGAGCACAGAGAGGGCAGGCTGGAGGTACCAACACACGCACACTGGTAGCTGGTCAGAGCACTTGCATTTCACTTACTTTATGCTAGAAGCTTTCAGTGATGAGTGCAAACAGCAAAATGCACCTTCTTGGTCTGGGAAGCCGTAAGAGTGCTCTGCCAGTGAACCCCGAATCTGCCCTGATCAGACTTGATGGGAATCAATTACTTTTGTAAACTTTGGGCTGAAATTTCTCTGCCCAAAAGTCAATGTTTTTCAAGTGGTTCAGCTGTTTCCAAGTCTGGAGAGATGATGCAGATCTTCTCGGCGATGCTGAATCTGATAGCAGGGGGTGCATTCTCCTCACCAGCTTTATGGAGATGGTGGCCTGGCTCTGGATCTCCAGAATCAGTGAGTCCTGAAGTTTTGGCGGAGCCCAAGGCTACAGACACGCCAAGGGGTGATGCTTCCTCTCCACAACAGTATCTCCTGCTGCAGCTTCAGATCTCAGCCATGCTCCACGGGTCAACACAGGGCCCTGGAGAGCGTGAGCAGGCTCAGCTGAACTGGCTCCCCTGCCTGGTCCCTAGTGGGTGTGTGCATGGGGGGCTCACCCAGGGCTGAGAACTGGAGGCCAGTCTGTGCTGGGGGGAAGCCTGCTCTCTCTGGCCCCTTTACCCCTCAGCAGAGTGGAACCACTGCTCATACTGATGCCAGGACTCACTCCCCAGTCCAGCACGGGTACTACAGCCCCTTCCACAACCATTCAGGACTATGCCTGTGTCTGCCTCTGGCCAGTAGCACCCAGCACCACCATTGCAGAGCAGGAGGGGTGTGACAATGCGATTCTGGCGGAACCCAACTGAGAGCGCCAACTCAGGACAAATTGCTAAAACAGGGCAGTTACAGCCCAAGGCTGTGGTTTTTCCACCTCTAGGGCAAACCAAACCAGCCAGACTAGGAGGACTTCGGTCTCATCCCACTGGCTAACCGCAAGTCTCATAAGCAATCTCCTTAGACACTCCAGTTTCCCAGTATTACCACCAGCGCCACGCGTTATGGGGACAAATAGTTATGAAAACCAATACCCCAGTAAAAGAAAAAGGTTCTCCTGATCCCAAAGGACCAAGCCCCAGACCCAGGTCAATATACAAATCAGATCTTACCCACAAATCACGCTGTTGCCAATCCTTTAGAATCTAAAATCTAAGGGTTTATTCATAAAAGGAGAAAGATAGAGATGAGAGTTAGAATTGGTTAAATGGAATCAATTACATACAGTAATGGCAAAGTTCTTGGTTCAGGCTTGCAGCAGCGATGGAATAAACTGCAGGTTCAATCAAGTCTCTGGAATACATCCCCAGCTGGGATGGGTCATTCAGTCCTTTGTTCAGAGCTTCAGTTGGTAGCAAAGTTCCTCCAGAGGTAAGAAGCAGGATTGAAGACAAGATGGAGATGAGGCATCAGCCTTATATAGTCTTTTCCAGGAGTAAGAACACCTCCTTGTTCTTACTGTGGAAAATTACAGCCAAATGGAGTCTGGAGTCACATGGGCCAGTCCCTGCATACTTCGCTGAGTTACAAGGCGTATCTGCCTTCTCTCAATGGGTCCATTGTACAGCTGATGGTCCTTAATGGGCCATCAAGCAGGCTAGGCAGAGCTAATCTCAGCTTGTCTGGGATGTCACCCAGAAGCATAGCATAAGTTTGCCATAAAGACAGTATAGAGCCAATATTCATAACTTTAACTACAAAACTGATACACACATATAGACAGCATAATCATAACCAGTAAACCATAACCTTGTCCTAGACACCCCATTTGACCCCCTTTATACAAGATTTGGGTGCCACTACAGGACCTTGGTTGCAATAATGATCTAGACGATCCCAGTTTATGTCAATAACGGCACAAGGGGATACCCAGGTACACGGTTTCTAACTCCAGAAGGACAACGGCTGCCTTGATGTCATGCTTTGCCATGAGATGTTTGACGCAGCCAAAGCCTGGGCACCAGCAGTCTGAGGGAAATGGACGCAGTGTGTCCTAGCATCTCCTCAGGCTCTCTGGGGGCAGAGGAGGCACCTTCTACGCATGCTTGGGTCCCCCGTCCCAAGGGATGGACCCCATGCCCCAGCCCCATGGCAGGGCAGGAGCTGCAGAATGACAGGGCAGGGAGGGCAGCATGCTGCCAGTGGCACAGCATGGAGCCTGGCAGGAATCACGCTCTGATGGGAAACGCAGCCCATCACCAGGAGCTGGAGGAACTTGCTGCAGCCCCACGCTGGCTGGGGAGAGGGATGTTAGTGACACGAGCCAGGCTGCCAAACACTGCTCACAGTGCTTTACCCCCACTAACGCCAGGTGGGCCTTGATCATGCCACAAGGAGGAGCAATGGGTCCCATGGGGTTGTGGGGGCCAGGTGCTGAGCCTGCACAGCCTCCAGAGTGCAGGCACAGGGCCGGCGGGGGAGCCTAGGGATGGCTGGGTTACAGGGCTGCTCCTCTGTTACATTCTCCTCTGGTGTTATCCGGACTGGTGATCTGCTAGGTCACTCCAATCCTTGACTATGGGAGCCAGCCTTATCCTGCTCTGCTGTGAGAACCCCCACTCCTGGGCTGTTCACGCACAGCCTCTAGCATATAAGCTGCTCCCAGCTACGTGAGTGAGCACTTTTGGCCAGCTGCTCCTTGGACTGTGTAACCAAATAACACTAGCCAATATCTCCGGTCCCAGACACAACCCTAGGAACCTCCATCTTGCAGTGTCAAGTTATGCCCACTGGACGCTGCAAGCTTATATGAGTTTGTCAGTTTAACAAAGAAATTGATATGTATCAGGCTTGTTATCCAAAGGGGTGTCTCTGACACGCTTCAAACCACTACACTGCTTCAGGTAGAATAAACAAACAAATTTATTAACTATGAAAGATAGATTTTAAGTGATTATAAGTCAAAGCATAACAAGTCAGATTTGGTCAAATGAAATAAAATCAAAACGCATTCTAAGCTGATCTTAACACCTTCAATGTCCTTACAAACTTGGATACTTCTCACCACAGGCTGGCTGGTTGCTTTTCAGCCAGGCTCTCCCCTTTGATCAGTGCTTCAGTCGCTTGGTGTGGTGTCTGTACATGTAGGTGGAAGAGAGAGAGAGCATGGCAAATGTCTCTCCCTTTTATCATGTCCTTTCTTCCCTCCTGGCTTTGCCCCCACCCCCTTCAGAGTCAGGTGAGCATTACCTCATCACAGTTCCAAACTGGCCAAAGGAAGGGGGATGACTCCCTTGAGAATCTAACAGATTCTTTTGTTGCTCCCTAGGCCAGAGTCCTTTGTTCCTGTGGGCTGGGCTGGGTTTGTCCCATATCTGCCCTGATGAGGTGTGAACTGCCTCTCTGTTCTTGGAGAGTTTTTGTCTGGGCTTATTGGAGCCATGAGGACACATTTTCAGCCTCATAACTACATACATGAAATTATAACCTATAACATTACTGTAAAAACAATGCTCAGTGCATCATGAGCCTTCCAAAGACACTGGACATGACAAACTTCGCATTGGATACCCACACTCATTTTACAAGGATGAACATTGAGGTGCTGGGTGTTCCCCCGAGGTACAGAACATCACATCCTCCTGTGGCCTCCACTTGCCCCACTCGACCCTTATGCCCCCACCTGTCTGCCCCACACTACCCTGCCCCCACGAGACCAGCCCAGCCCCACTGCAACCACCAGGTGTGGGGGGGCCTCAGCAACCCAGCTCCAGAGATGGCTCCCACTGGGTAAGACAATACACCCCTGCCTCCTATCGAGCCCCCCAACCCATACACACACCCTCCTCCTCCTATTATGGACCCCTGACCCATACGCACCCCCCTCTTCCTCCTCCTCCTCCTATTGACTCCCCCGCCCAATTCATACACACACCCCATCTTCCTATCGACCCCCAGCCCATATGTAACCCCCTCCTATTGACTCCTCCAGGACATACATGCACCCTCCTACTCCTATTGCCCCCCTGGCCCATACATGCCTCCTCCTCCTCCTCCTATCTGTCCCCACCCCAGCCCATACACCAGTGCAGCTGTGCTGTGATAGCATTGTACGTGAAGACAAGCACTTAGCAAAAAACAGCATGGAATTCCCTTCCACATAGTCTAGCTGTCGCCTTTACTCCCAGCTGGAAATGCTTCTCACTGGGGGGGTGGGCGGGGGTGACAGGACTATAAAAAGAAGAGACAGACACCCCAAGGCACCTCTCCTCCTCCCTCTCTGTCCATCGATTCACTGCACAAGAAGGAACAAAGGAAGCAGTCATTACACAGAAGAAGGGATCCTGACCTAAGAAGTTTGGCCGGTAAGACTGGTGAGAGCACGTGGTGTGAAAAACATAGCTTTCGATTTAACATAATTTGTTAAGTCAGGCATTAGTTGTGTTTTATCTTTATTTTTCTTGTGTTTCTGACTTTTCTGCCTCGTTACTTGTACTCATTTAAAATCTCTCTTTTTGTAATTAATAAACTTGTTTTTTGTTTTATCTAGGCCACTATGTTTCAATTGAAGTGTTTGGGAAACTCCATTTGGGATAACAAAAATATGTGCAGATTATTTCCATTGATGAAATAATGGACCTAGATAATTTTGTATTGTCCAGGAGAGGGTTGGGCAATACAGGACATAGATTACAGGGGGGGAAATCTGCATCTGGGAGTGAGTTGGGGTCACCCTGCAGTATAACCAAGGCTTGTGAGAGCCAAGAGGTGGCTGGCTGCAGCACACATAGACACAGACATGGCTGGGAGTGACTTACATGCTGGAGGCTGTTTGTGACCAGTCCGTGCTGGAGGCTACAGCAGCAAGTCATTGTAAAGGGCACTGCAGGTTGGAGAGCAGGGGTGATACATCTACTCATTGGTCTGGATTGTACCCAGGTATATCACACCTGGGTTCCACCCTGCTGTAAACCTGAATTCTTTTGGGGGAGGGAGGGATGGACCAACTGGGAATGCCACCTGCCCTCTGGCCAAAGGGTACCCATCACTCCTGAGTTTTTCACACTAAGCCCTCATTGCATTTGCAGTCTCTGTCATGCATACCTTGTACTCATACTCGGTAGGTTGCAGGGCTGCTACTAGCAGGTCAGGCTCCTGTACCAGATACAAACTGGCGAAAGAGCTTTGTTCTGGGTGAGATACACACCTGCTGTGTTCACTATAAACTCCTTTAATACACTGCCTGGAAAGGCTGTTGTGAGCTTAAGGTGTGTTGCACAGTGTGCCACCTAGTGGTTGAACTGTATAACACAGTTTAGCACTCCAGTACAAGGAAGGATGGAGCTGGTCAGCAAGGATTCGCAGAGAGAGGGAGTCAGAGAGGAGGCCTGGCAGTTCATAACCACCAGAGGCAAGAGGCCACAGTGGCATTCTACATGACTGGAGCAGATGAGGGTGGACAGGCTGTAGCTGCCAGAGAGAAGAGGGGCAGGAGGAATTCCATACAGCTAGAAGTTTCAGATTGATACCAGGTCCTCAGTGTGGAAACTATGGAAGATATCTCTCAAGATCCAGCAGGTCCAAGGGAACAGAGAAATGTACGGGACACATGTGTGGATAGCAGCTTGGCCCAACCTGTACCAAAATCAAGCTTACTGCAAAGACTTCTCCAACCACCTAAGGAAGACAGACAATCTTTGTTGGAGAGTCAATACTCAGAAAAATCAAAAGAACATTCTGCAAGGAACTGGTGGACAACAGGACAGTGTGCTGCCTTCCCAGAGCTAAGACACGAGACATCACTCTACAAATGAATTGGCTTCTGAAGTCTATGGGCAAGAATCCAATGGTATTGGTTCATATCGGCACTAATGAAACTGCACTGTGGGATATCTCACAGGTAGCTGATGATTTCAGGTAACTTAGAAGCGTACTGAAGAATAAGAATGTCCAAGTGATCTTCTCTGAGGGTCTTCGGCCTGGTCTACACTATGGGGTTAGGTTGAATTTAGCCACGTTAGGTCGATTTAAAAATGACTGCGTCCACACAACCACCCCATTCCGTCGACCTAAAGGTCTCTTAAAATTGACTTCTGTACTCCTCCCCGACAAGGGGAGTAGCGCTAAAATCAACTTTGCTGGGTTGAATTTGGGGTAGTGTGGGCGCAAATCGATGGTATTGGCCTCTATTGTGACCACTCTGGACAGCACTTTGAACTCCAATGCACTAGCCAGGTACACAGGAAAAGCCCCAGGAACTTTTGAATATCATTTCATGTTTGGTCAGCGTGGCAAACTCAGCAGCACAGGTGACCATGCAGTCCCCCCAGAATCGCAGAACATAGAATGTTTCTACACTCCCCCTATCATCTCCATTTCTGAGGTTACCGCAGATTAGAAGGTGAAAAAAATGCACTAGCGATGACATGTTTTCCGAGCTCATGCAGTCCTCCCACACTGATAGGGCACAGCTGAATGCATGGAGGCATTAAGTGGCAGAGGCCAGGAAAGAATTAAGTGAGCACGAAGAGCGGAGGCAGGACACAATGCTGAGGCTAATGGGGGAGCAAACAGACATGATGAAGCATCTGTGGGGGAGCAAACGGACCTGATGAAGCATCTGTTGGAGCTGCAGGAAAGCCAACAAGAGCACAGACCCCCGCTGCATCCACTGTATAACCACGTACCCTTCTTCCCATGTTCCATAGCCTCCTCACCCAGATGCCAAGAACAGGGGGGAGAGGGGAAAGGCTCCAGGCACCCAGCCACTCAACTCCAGAGGATGGGCCAAGCAACAGAAGGCTGTCATTCAAACAGTTTGATTTTTAGTGTGGCTACAATAAGCAATGTAGCCTTGTCCTTCCCTCCTCCCCCACCCCACCCGGGCTACCTTGTCCATTATCTCATTTTTTTTAATTAATAAAGAAAGAATGCATGGTTTCAAAACAAAAGTTACTTTATTTCGAAGGGGGAAGGGTGGTTGGCTTACAGGGAATTAAAATCAACAAAGGGGGCGGGTTTGTATCATGGAGAAACACACACACCTGTCACACCGAAGCCTGGCCAGTCATGAAACTGGTTTTCAAAGCCTCTCTGATGTGCAGTGCACCTTGCTGTGCCTTGTTGTGCCCTTCTAATCACCCTGGCTACTTGGATCACAGCAGCCCCCACAGTAGACTTGCCCACAACAGCAGCGGTGACAGTGAGCTGAGCAGGCTTCATGTTTGCTGTGGTATAGCGTCTGCATGGGTAACCCAGGAAAAAAGGCATGAAACAATTGTCTGCTGTTGCTTTCACGGAAGGAGGGGCAACTGACAACATGTACCCAAAAAGCACCCACGACAATGTTTTGGCCCCATCAGGCATTGGGACCTTAACCCAGAATTCCAATGGGTGGCGTAGACTGTGCTACCCACAGTGCACTGGTCCATAAGTCGATTCTAGCCACGGTAGTGAGGATGCACTCCACTGACTTAATGCGCTTAGTGTGGACATATGCAATTGATTGTATAAAATCGATTTCTAAAAATCGACTTCTATAAAATAGACCTAATTTCGTAGTGTAGACATACCCTTATTGTTCCTGAGCAAAGGAAGACAGAAGGCGAAAGATTCTGGAAGTGTATCGCTGGCTAGGTAAGTAGTTTAAGGTAGAAGGTTTTGGTTTTCTGGGACACTGGTCCATCTTCTATGGGGAGAGGTGGGGCTGTATGGTTTGGATGGCCTCCACCTCTGTAGAAGGGGGACCAATCTCCTTGGGGACAGGCTGGCTACAGGAGTCAGGAAGGAGTTAAACTAACAGCAAAAGGGAAAGGTACAAAGAGGGAAGATATGAGCATTTGGTTCAAAATTGAGATGTTCAGAACAAAATTAATCAAGAAACCAAAGGACATGAAGAGAATAAATTTTTGAATTACCTATCTAGTGTGACCCACATACCTAAGAAGGAGGTGTCTCTTTAAGAGATCTAGAGGAATGAGTTGTGTCTGGTTTATTGATGCTAGGCAGGTGCACAATTAGCACTCCACACACATAAGTTTCTGGAACTGGGTGTGGCAGTTTGGGCATGCTCAGTAGGTTCCCTGTGGCTGGACTAATAGACTCCATTGAGGGCAAGTAGTCAGGGAAGCTGTTCTACAAAAGGATACGTGACCAGCCTAGGAAATCCCCTAAGTCTGAAGCATTTTGCAGCAGATTAGTGCTATTGTTAACTTCCCACAGGGAAGCCCTGGCTGTGTTAGGTATAGAAAGGGGAAATGGGGAGGGAAAATGAATTTCTTTCATTTTAATTATCTACTTTGAATGTTATTAGATGATAGCTAAATTGTTTTAGTCAAATTGTCTTAACCAGTGTGGATCACCAGCTCTTTTCTTGGTTAAAGGTGACGATGGGCAAAGAGTCATCTAGATTTTGCTATTCTCAGTTTTGTACTTTTCTTGTAACAGGGTTTTTTATTTATACACTTAATACTGATTGCTTTGTTAATTAGTTGGCTGAAATAACTGAGCAATGCCCCAGTCTGCGTGGGTTCCAACTGGCGATCTCTGAGGAAGGAAGTGCTTTAGACTCAGCTGAGACTCAGGTGACTTCAGTATAAGATGCTGGAGCTCTGAGTTACTTCTCACTGTGTCTGTGGGGATGAACCTTGTTTAGATTTAGTTTGTTTCTTTTGTTTATATATAACTGTGAAGATAATGTATGCGGATTATGAAATAGCTTTGTTGTGTAGTAGAAATTAAGCTATTGTTATGTTCTTTTATCATTATAAAATTTTACAAAGTTGTACCTAAGATTTAAGTTAATGTCTTTTGTTCTTTTTGGACTGGATTGTGGGAGGTTGACTCTGTGTGATCCTTGCTGAAAATCCTTAATGACTAACTTCTGGGTCTCCATGTGCTTTTGTATATGAGTTGTGTGGAAGCACTAGAAGAGGGGTGGTGAAGTGAACACTAGCCCACACAAAGATTACACTAGGAGACTGGGTAATAAACAAGAGGAATTGGAATTGCTAACTTATTAACATAAATTAGATCTGGTTGGCATTACTGAAACCTGGTGGGATGATTCACACAACTGGAATGTTAAAATCACTGTTATAACCTATCTACAGAGGTGAAAGTAAGCCGGTACGGTCCGGTATGGCATAATGGCAAGAGCCAGAATGCCGTGCCGGACCACACCGGCTTCTGCGGTGGGGATTTAAAGGGCTCAGAGCTCCCACAGCTGCAGGGAGCCCAGAGCCCTTTACATCCCGCCCGCAGCTCCGGTGGCTGGGATGGGGCCGGGATTTAAGGGGCTCAGAGCTCCCTGTGGCTGCGGGCAGCCCAGAGCTCTTTAAATCCCGCCCGTGGCTCCGGCAGCCGGGCTGGGGCTGGGCTGGGGGTGGGATTTAAAGGGCTTAGAGCTCCCACGGGCTGCAGGCAGCCCAGAGCCCTTTAAATCCCACCCGCAGCTCTGGCGGCCAGGCTGGGGACAGATTTAAAGGGCTCAGAGCTCCCTGCCGCAACGGGGAGCCGAGAGCCCTTTGAATCCCGCCCGCAGCTCCTGCGGCTGGGCCGGGGCCAGGATTTAAAGGGCTCAGGGCTCCCCGCAGCGGCAGGAGCTCTGGGACCTTTAAATCCCGGCCCCAGCCTGGCAAGGCTCGGGGTTCCCCGCAGCCGCGGGAGCTCTGAGCCCTTTAATTTGCCCCTGAGCCCTGGAGGCTCCCAGCCACCTTTGCAGCTGGAAGCCCCGGGTTGATTTAAAGGCCCTGGGGCTCCCAGCCACAGCCGGTGCGCCAGGGCCTTTAAATCTTGAGAGGCCCCGCCTCTTCCAGTTGAGGCCACGCCTCTTCTGGTTGAGGCCACGCCCCCTCAGGACTCCGGCAGTACTGGTAAGTCCTGTAAGTTACTTTCACCCCTGCCTATTTAGGAAGGACCAAGTGGGCAAAAAAGGAGGGGGAGTGGCACTCTATGTAAAAAATTATGTTACCTGTTTCCGAGTCACCGATAACTTGGAAGAAAATGATCTTGAATGGGTATGGATCAATGTCCTAACAGATAAAGCGCAAGAAGGGGTGATAGCTGGTGTCTGCTACAGACCACCAAATCACACTAGAGAACCTGATGACCACCTCCTTACACACCTATCTGTAATGTGTGGGGAAAAAGCTCTGTGACCATGGAGGACTTCAGTTTGAGTTCCACATGCTGGAGGGCTCGTGCTGCCAGTACTAAACCATCCTGGAATTTCTAAACATAAAAGATGACAATTTCCTTTGGACACTTTGGAAGACAGGTTTAAAGTTCAAAATGACCTTGTTAAATTGAAGGATTGGTCTGAATTCAACAAGATGAAATTCAATAAAGGCTAGTGCGAAGTACTTCACTTAAGAAGGAAAAATCAAATGCACAACTAAAAAGTGGGGAATAGCTGTCTAGGTTGTAGTACAGCTGAAAAGGACGTGGGGGGTTATAGTGGACCACAAACTGAATATGAGTCATCAATGTGATGGAGCTGCAAAAAAGACTAGTATCATTCTGGTCTGCATTAACAGGAATTTTGGATGTAACACACAGGAGGTAATTGTCCCGCTCTACTTGGCACTGGTGAGACCCCAGCTGGATACTGTGTCCAATTCTGGGCATCACACTTTAGGAAAGATGTGGACAATTGGAGAGAGTCCAGAGAAGAGCAACAAAAATGATAGTTATGAGAAAAAAAGACTGAGCGGGGACCTCATAACAGTCTTCCAATATGTTAAGAGCAGTTATAAAGGGAAAGGTGATCAACTGTTCTCCATGTCCACTGAGGGTAGGACAAGAAGTAATGGGCTTAATCTGCAGCAAGGGAGATTTAGGTTAGATATTAAGAAAAACTTTCTAACTTTAGGGGTCATTAAGCTCTAGAATAGGCTTCCAAGGCAGGTCATGGAATCCACAACACTGGAAACTTTTAAAAGCAACTTGGACAAATGCCGTCAGGGATGGTCTATCTAGGTTTACTTGGTCCTGCCACAGCAGAGGGAGCTGGACTGGATGAATTCTCAAGGTCCCTTCCAGCCCTATATTTCTATGATTCCTCACTCAAAAACTGTTGCAGCCAACACAGGGGAATTCTATATATTAGTCATTGTCCTAAGAGATAAAAAGGAACTGATCGCAGAACTGAAAATCAATGTGCAAGCAAGCGGAATAAAGCCCAGACCAGTAATATACATGTTTAATGTTTAAGAGGGTCAATTTCACAAAGCTGAAAACAGTTATGAGTAGGGCTGTCAAACGATTAAAAAAATTAATCATGATTAATCGCACTGTTAAATAATAATAGAATACCATTTATTTAAATATTTTTGGATGTTTTCTACATTTTCAAATATATTGATTTAAATTAAAACACAGATATGAGGTGTACAGTGCTCATTTTATATTTATTTTTGATTACAAGTATTCGCACTGTAAAAAAACAAAATAAATATAATCTATTTGTTCCTCAAATACAGAACAGAAATATTTATTTAACACTTCTAATGTTTCTGCATTATTATTATTATTATTGATAATTCTACCACTTGAGTTCAATTCTACTCCTACTTGAGATTCCCCTGTTTATGCATCTCAGGATCACATTAGCTCTTTAGGCCACAATGTCACATTGGGAGCTCATGCATATTGTTGCCTGAGCCCAATTTACCAAGCAATCCAGATTGCTCTGTACTAGTGATCTGCCCTCTTCACTATTTACCACTCCCCCAATTTTTGTATCATCTGCAAACTTTATCACAGATGATTTTATGTTGTTTTCTTACAAGTTAATAAAAATGCTAAATAGCAAGTAGGAGTAGAGAGGTTATTTTACTTCTGTTTTTGGCACCGGTGTAACCACTGCTGGAATAGTGTGTCCAGTTCTGGTGTCCGCAATTCAAGAAGGATGCTGACAAATTGGAGGGGGTTCAGAGAAGAACCACAACAAGGAGCTCAGTCTACTTAGCTTAACAAAGAAAAGGTTAATGGGTGACTTGACTAGAGTATAAGTCCCTACATGGGGAACAAATATTTAATAACGGGCTCTTCAGTATAGCAGAAAAAGGTCTAACACGGTCCAATGGCTGGAAGTTGAAGCTTGATAAATTCAGACTGGAAATAAGGCATACTTTTTAAAGTTGAGAATAATTAACTGTCAGAACAATTTACCAAAGGTTGTGGTGGATTCTGCATCACTGACAATATTAAAATCAAGATTGGATGTTTTTCTAAAACATCTGCTCTGGGAATTATTTGGGGGCAGTTCTCTGGCCTGTGTTATACAGGAGGTCAGACTAGATGATCACAATAGGCACTTCTGGCATTGGAATCTATGAATCTACATCTCCTCTTTTAAGTTCTACACACTGACCTTTTATAAAATTTCCACTAACACCCTATCTTTGAAATTCGGTACAGCTCAGTCTGTGAATCATACTGGTTTTCTAATTACACACCTGAACTGTGTAGCAGCTTGGTCATCTGGCCAGCCATTCATTGCAATGAATGGCTGTGGGCAACAGGAAATAGGATGGGGTGTAGCAATCTCTCCTCCTCATAAGCCCAGGCAGTTCTGAGTGCAAAGGAGTAAGAATTTGCACTCTCGTATGTGCTTTGCTGAGTCCATGATCTCGCACATGCAATATGCTCCTAACCTACCCATGCACACCATGAGCTGCATCCTAGGTTCACTTACACCTCTGCAACCCTAGTGAACACGGATCCCACAGGGCAGAATTTAAACCAATGTGATCACCAATACAGCAGGTGCAGTTTAATACAGACACCTGCTAGTGGGTTAATATATCGTCTGATGTAGGCAAAGCCCTGCTAGTACACAACAAAAACAATTCCCTTTGGGCAAAATGTGGGTGAAGACACTCCTGTCAACTCTTCTCCAGAGTCTTTGCTACCTTAAAAATAGGGTAAATCTCTAGCATTTTGGTTGTAAAAAACCCAGTGTCCCAAGTGCAGACTCTGCCTGAGGGCTTGTCAATGTACAGTAGTTGCAATGGCTTTACTTACCTCTGTTTTAAAATCTGATTTAATTTAAACCAGTAAAAACTCCTGTGTGGACACACCTATACCAGGGTAAAACTGGTTCAGTAGGTTAGCATGCACAGCTCAGACCTTGCCTACATAGAAAAGCTGCAGTAGTGTAGATGAATTTACAGATGTAAGCTAAACTGTTCTAAGCCAAGTTTAAATCAATCTGACTGTGTCCACATACAGCATTGCACCAGTTTACTACATTGTTGTAAAATTATACCTTTAGTTAAATCAGAAAACGTCTTTGTGCAGGCCAGGCCTGAGTCTGCAGAGAGCCTGCAACAAACTCTGGGAGGTGTGAACTGCCTCATTCATCTCAACAGGTGCTATCTCAGATGCCAGGAGGATACTTTAAATACTGTCATTATGTGCTATCTCACTGCTCTAAGCATGTGAAAAAGGAGAGGCATATCAGACTGTGCAGATCTGCACAATCTACTCAGTGATGGCTCATTTTGGCAGGCATTTCATAAAAGAGGGCAGGGTGGAAGGGGGTCTCTCCCTCTTGGGTCCAGAGGGAGGCCACTACATGTAACTATGCCTGTCACAAATAGTCTGGGTCTGAGCCCCTCTGACTGGGCTGAGCAACAAGCAGTCTATGGCCCAGAGCATACTGACTGGGGCAGACAACAATTAACAGTCTGTGAACTCTGGCTCTCTAGGTGGGGCAGACCAAGGAGCAGTCTTTAGCCCTTAGTCTCCTGGCTGAGGCAGACAGCAAGTAAACAGTCTATGGGTAGGCCTTCTGGCCTCAAGTGAGTAGGCAGCCAGCCCCCAGATGTGGGGGGAAGTATCAGGATCCAGGCCCATCCTACTCCACTGGATCAGTGGAGATACATAAACATGCTGCCTCGCTTCCCGGCAAAACAACTGGACTGAAGTCTGATTCCTCTGGGCTACTTCCTACCCACTCTGTCAGCATTGCTCCGTCGAGTTCATGTTCTGGCTCACTACTTTGCAGTCGGGAGGCATTCTCTCCAGTACCTTTCTGGAGCCTTCAGCCTCCTCAGTCAATGGGGTGCTGGTCCGCTTGGCTGCTGGTCCAGAATCCCACAGAGGGCTCGGCTCCCTAGAAGAGACATCTGCCCCCTTTCCTGCTTCTACAACTGAGCTACAGGGCCCTCCCTTTACACTTCCTGCCCTGCCCTGGTACTTCTGGCAAGGGGGATGGGGCAGGTTCGGCTCTGCCCACCAGGGGGTGGGTGGTGGTCTCTCCCCCTTGAATCCAGAGGGTGGACACTCTGCCTCACTATGGGGCACCACTGCTTTTGCTTTCCTGACTCAGTTTTCGAAAGTTGGAGAAATGCTGCCCTAGAAAACACAAGACTGCACAGCATGGCACATAGAGTGTGAAGTGTGCACCAGTGGGAGACTGAGTCCTTCCTGCTCAAACAAAGACCATCCTCTGACTGCCAGAAGCTGGGAACAGATCACTAAAAATTGCCCTGTTCTGTTCATTCCCTCTGAAGTATCTGTCCCCAGCCACTGTCGGAAGATAGGTCACTGGGCTAGATGGACCATTGGTCTGACCCAGTCTGGCCATTCTAATGTTCTTGTAAGCAGAGTCAGGATGAGCTCTACCCTGACATCTGGTGGTGAATTGTGGCAAGATGTGGAAAAGAACTTCAGGGGCTGATCTTGTTTGCATAGGCACACCCACCCCACCTAGCATGAGCCCACAGCAGCCCAAATGGTCACTTTGGCTGCTGTGGGATCCCCAGTTTCTCTGTTATTGGGGCAGGAAGAATAAATATTGTTACCCTGATTATGTGGATCAAGGACAGTGGAACTGTTTTATGACAGAGGGACTCGCCATCAACTAAGTAGCACTTGCTAGACAAGGGACATGGGTTCCAAAACCCAGTGAATTGAGAGAGGCTGGGGACAGGTATGTGCACCTGATAGTATAGGCCCCTGTTTGAGGGCCTGAAACACCAATTGTACCTCCTTCTCTCTCCAGTGTGGAATCACACTCCTTGATAAATTGGTCCAGTAGTTAATTACTCTCACTGTTCAAAATTCACCTTATTTCCAGTTTGAATTTGTCTAGCTTCAATTTTGGGCCATTGGATACAGTCAGTAATGCACAGCCAATTATACTCTAAATGACCCTGTGCAGGAGTATGCAGACACCCCATAGTGTGACTCTGTAAAGAGCTCCAAGATGACCCAAAAGTCCTGGCAGACTTTTTTTCAACTTTGGTGAAAGGGAACCTTAGCAGCTGCAGAGATAATCTACCACAGGCTGCCAGTGGGGATACAACACAACCTGCAGGGCAAAAAATCCTTGTTCATAATTGCTGAGCTTAGAGAGCAGGCTGGGAGCAAAGAACAAGCTCTTGTCCCCTGTGGGGGTCAGCCCCAACCACAGGTGCTTAGCCAGTGTGTTACATGTACCCTGGTTAGGGATGCTTGTCTAAAGCAAGTCCAGAGATCCAGTATCCATAAGGGCCTGTGCTTTGCAATACATTCACCCTTGGCTGTGAGCAGGGACAGAACCCTATTTCTTCCACCTGCAAAAGCACAAGCTTTGACTTACGGGGGCTAAACCAGAGACTCCTCAAGCCATTCCATCACATGAACCAGGCCATCTCAGCCATGGTGGGATTTGCTAGTTTGTCCAACACTCAATGCTCGAGCCAGGTTAATAGTACCATTGATGGAAAGGGATCCTCTTCCCAATGACCCCTATTTGAAGATTTCTGTCTGTTAAGCAATTAATGATTGGTGCTGAACTGTGGATCCAACCTTGGATCCAAAATCAACAGAACCAGTGACAGAAGTGTTCAGGGGGCATGACTAAAAAGGGTGACAGAGCCTTGTTTGGAAATCATGAACAGGTTTTAGGTGGAGGAGGGATCAAAGAAATTCTAATCTCCTGTATTTGACATGTTACTCCAGATGGAGACATTTCTGCCTTTTGACCTGGAACCAAGTCTTTAGGCACAGTCAGCAAAACTGCAATTTGGCAGACACTTGGATCTGACTGGTGATAGCATGGAGTGAATCAGATCTGATGCTTGGCACTAGAGGGCAAGCATCTTTCTTCTTCTGCGTCAGTTCAATTCTAGGCTTCATCTTTGGACCTGGGGGGCACCAAATCTGAAGTAATAATATCCATCAAATCTAAAGCACACTTTCTAGTTCTCAGTGCTCCCTCTGTCCCTTCCAGGGATTCCTTATGGGCTCCTATAGTACTTGGAACCGACGGTCCGACCCACCTCTGCCTCCTTGATTGGCTCTAGATAGAGGCCGACACCACCACAGAATCCTTTTGCTCGGTGTCCAGATCCAAAGATTTTGGATCCTTTTTCTGTGTCAGTGCCTTGGGTCCCTGGATCCTGAATCAAATTTTGTTGCCTGCTTCTCTCTTTAGGTAAACTAGGGGCTGAGGGGGATCTTTCCGCCTTCTTATATCCCTTTGATGCCTCAGATGTGAGTGACTAGGCTGCCAATACTTCTTGTAGCAATAACCTCTAGTCTGTGCTGCCTCTCCTTCCAAGCACGAGGCATGAACATGGAGAATCTGGAAGGTGAGATCCTTTCCCCCAGGCAAGCCAAGCATCTTGTACAGGGAATGGACATTGGGAAGATCAAAGAACAGGAACCACAGCGCTTCAACCCTGTTTTTTTCCATTCAGATCTGCTTTTCTGGAACTGATGATGACATCCACTTATCAAACTAACTAATGTTATCAAGAATCAATAAGTGATGCTTTCCACAGGCTCAGATCTATTTAATAATTAGAAGAGACCTCAGATAACTCAGCTAGGTATGCATCCGAAGAAGGGTGGGCTGTAGTCCACAAAAGCTTATGCTCTAATAAATTTGTTAGTCTCTAAGGTGCCACAAGTACTCCTGTTCTTTTTGCAGCTTGGTTGAGTTTGTTAAGTCATTGTAGTCAGTACATAACAGAAAGGCATATCACTTTACTAAATCTGAGAACTAAGCCTTGCAGTTGAAGACAGTCAGGTTCCGTTATTTACTTACAGCTTGGCATTCCTATACCCAAGTTGTTTATAGTTTCATTCTTATTATTTCCCCTCTTTCACATAGACATGTTATTTTTAGTATATTTCCTAACTTTCCATTACATTTCATAAATTTCCACCTGTATGATAAAACATCTGGTATTTCTAGTGGTTAGTGCATTGCTAAAATATTTATTCCTTACTTAACAATTATTAGCAAAATATTACATGTGTGTGTACATGTACATTTTAGCAAGCTAGTATTTTTCCTCTTCAGAGATCTGCAGAGATCATGCGAGTCTGACTTATAAGCAAAATATAAGGTGTGACCGGGGTCCCAGTGGGGGCCAACTGAGGTCACTCAATTAGGGTGAACTGCAAAGAATGGGACAGACAATCCCCATAAAGCTGGCAGATATTCCAATACTTAGATTTACCAAGCCAGCATAAAACAGCTTCTTTATTACCTCACTGGTTGCCCAAAAGTCAACAACACAGTTCCCTTGAAGTAACTCAGCCTCAGGCCTCCATCTAGGTACCCAAGTCAAATATGTTGGAGATTTCTAAAAATCTTATTTCATCATATAAAAGAAAAGGTTCTACCAATCCCAAAGGATCAAACACATTATCTCCCACATTACTGAATATTTCAGATCTCACCCAAATACATGCTTACAGCCAATTCTTATTAACTAAACTAAAATTTATTAAAAAGGAAAAGAGAAAGAGTAAGGTTAAAAGATCAATATACATACAGACATAAGTTTAATTCTTGAGGTTCAGATTCATAGCAGAGATGGTGAGCTTTGTAGTTGCAAAGAGTTCCTTTAAAGGATCTGGTCAAAGCCTGGAGCTGTTCCTGAATCTGTCTACTGGATGTGCTTAGAAGGAACAGTGATGCCAAGCACTGGGCCATGCCCCCTTATATAACCTTGCCTTGGAGCGGTCGTGAATGCTGAGGGAGAAGAGGGGAAGGGGAAGTGTGAGTGCTCCAGTGGGCACTGCTAGCAAAGTTTCCACCATCTGAGCTGCACCCAGCTGGCACGTCCCTTGAGAGGGAATATGCAGAGGCCGCTCAAAGAAGAAGGTGTAGTTTCAGATACATGTCCCTTGACTTGCAAGTCCTCAAAGAAAACAATTTACCATTGGAGCACTTATAGAAAAGGCATTGCTGGCCGCTGAGCAGGGGAATGAGTCCATCCCACGTCAGGCATGCTTAGCCCAGGCGGGTTGAAAGTACCATATTGGGCAGTGCCAAGTGCTTCACCATTATACAGGGGGTGTTTTTCTTTTATTTCACTTTGTTTTAGGAATGTTCAAATTAAAGAGTCAACAAAGATAAGGAGTGGGAAGGATTTCTTCACAAAACTAGACTGGAGGAGGAGTCTGAAGCTCCAAGAAGAGTCACAGGTTGGACACTTGCCAAGTCTCATGTAGCTGCTGTGGATGGTAAGAGGGAACTGAGGGAGGGACAGGCCTGCTCTGCTCCGTACAACCTCACAGGATGTACTAGAAGGTACAGGACATGTGTGCAGTCTGGACAGATGCGACTGTTCAAAAAATTCTGATCTCATAGAGGTAAGGCACATGTGCACTACAGTGGGGTCTACAGACTCCAGGCTTGTCCGCACAGTGCATTAGTGTACACCAGAGGGATGTAAATGTTAGCATGTACTAGGGTGACCAGATGCCATGATTTTATAGGAGCAGTCTTGATTTTCAGGGCTTTGTCTTATATAGGCACCAATTACTCCCCACCCCATCCCAATTTTTCACATTTGCTCTCTGGTCACCCTAGCATGCACTAGCATGTCACACACTAACTAGTCTATGCGGACCCTGCTGGTGCGCACTAAAAGTTCCTAGAACACGTTAATGTAATGCTGTTTGGTAACTAGTGTACACCAGCAATGTCCACGTGGGCCAGTTAATGCACAACACATCAGTGTGCACTAGAATTCACTCCCATCTGGGGTGGACTAACACATTGCGTAGACAAGCTCTGAGTCTGTGCATCCCACTGTAGGTGCCTCATCTAGAATTTACACCTCTCTAGTACAGACTAACACACCATGTAGACAAGCCCTTACAGTCAAAGAAAAATTCCTGCTGGTATAGGAAGAGATAGGCAGGGACCCCATTCCCTCCACATGTCAGAAATATCAGCAATTGCTGTGCTATGATTCTTGGGTGTCTGGCATACCTTTGCTGCCCTGATGAAGCTAGATGCAGACTATGAGAAAGTAACCAAAGAGCAACTTGATGACCATCTCATGGTGGCCACCTCCTAACAAGAGCTAAGGCTGAAGTGAGACGGCTGCCTGCTGAAGACAAAGGAGACTGACTGGAAATACGTCCCTACATGCACTGACTCCCTTTTCCTTCTCCTCCCAAACTGATGGCCCCTGCCCATTCTAAAACTGACGAACTGGTTCCTATGGTTAGGTGAAGACAGTGCAAACACTGGCACCGCCTCCTCCACCCATCAGCCACAAGCAGCAGAGCTGGGCTCTCAGGGATCTTTTGGGTTTATTTTGATGTGCCTTTTCTCTTTGCAGTTTGAAAAATGTGATTCATTATTCCCTTCCCAAGCTATTCTGTACTCACCTCTGTCTGCAGAGAAAACTAGGGGAACACAATACTGGCACCCACGGTCTCTCGTCACCCAGCAACATTTCTGAACGTTCCTCTGGAAACTCCTGGGCTAATCTAGCAGCGAGGCACAAGGAAACCAGTGGCACTATTCAGGGGTTCAAGTGACAGGCTGAGATGCTTGGACAGTGTAGCAGGGCAGTCTGCCCCTTTAAGGCCCAGGGAGCAGTGGGCCCTGCTCTGGAAAGAGGCCAAGTGGGCAGGTGCTGGAATCATCTGACCCAAGCTTGACAGCACTTAATCGATTGGGGCTGATGATTCTCAGCCAGAGATATAAAGGAAGGCTCAGCTCCATGAGGCTAGGGCCAGGAAAGGAACGGGAGCCCACTCTCCTGGGGCTGCAGCAGAAGGCTGTGAGAGGGAGGGCAGAAAGCCCTGAGGATCGCCCTAGACTGGGGAAGGTCCGGCACATTGAGCTACCAGAGGCAGAAGGCCCCACAACCCTGGCTGAAGAATAGGACTGTTGCTTTTTGTTATTGTTCCACTTCCCTTTTCATGTGTATTACAGAATAAACAGAGCCCCCAGGAAAGGGCTACAGACTAAACAGGGTGTGGCCAGTTGTTCGTGCCATGCTCAGTCCACCAGCCTACAGGCAGCTTGGGTACCGTGGGGGGATGTGCCGAGAAATGGAGGTTACTTGCTGTAACTGGAGAGTCTTTGAGATGGGTGGTCCCTGTCTGCTTCCCACATGTGGGTACATGTGTGCCCGAGTCCGGAGATTTTAACAAGCAGTGTCCATAGGTCTTCTCATGCTCCTGAGCAAGGATATAAGAGGCCGCGAAGGTTGATGCCACCACAGTTTCTCTTCTCACCACAAATCCAACCAGATCTGCAGCAAAGGGGAAGGAGGGCGGGTAATGGAATACAGATATGGACCACACATCTCAAAGAACTTCCAGTTACAGTAAGTAACCTCCATTTCTTCTTTGAGTCCTGGTCCCTACGTGTATTCCACACATAGGTGATTGACAAACAGTGTTCAGACTGGAGGTGGATTCAAGGAAGCCGGTGGCAAAGATGTGTGCTGTACCACAGATTCCACAGCTGCATCTGCAGCAGAGACCTGGACTAATGCATAATGTTTAGCAAACGTGTATAGAGCTCCAGATGTCTGCTCTGCATATGTTCTACATCAGGAACTCCTGCAGGGATGCTACTGTGGCAACCTGTTTTCTCATGGAGTAGGCCATTATATCACCAGGAGGTGGGATGTGAACTAGCCTGTACCACTCGATAATGCAGCCAGAAATCCACTTAGAAATCCTTTGAGAGGTTATAGCTTAACCATGGGATCTCTTCAGAATTGCGATAGAGAGTCCTGGAGATTTTCTGATGGGTTTGGTTCTTTGCAGGTAAAACGCCAGTGCATGCCGAACATCGAGGAAGTGAAGTCTCTTTTCTTTGGGAGAAGTGTGTTTTTTTGGAAAACAGACAGGTAAGTGAATACACTGGTTAATGTGAAATTCAGAGACAATGTTGGGGAGAAATTTAAGGTGAAGACAAAGAGATACCCTGTCTTTCTGAAATACCAGAAAGGGAGGGTCTGCCATGAGGGCTCCCAGTTTGCTGACCCTCCTGGCTGGAGTGATGGCCATTAGAAACACCACCTTAATGGACAGGTGGGACATGGAACATGTCACTAAAGATTCAAATGGAGGTCTAAGAAGTTTTGACAGCATGAGGTTAAGACCTCCTTAGTCGTGTTGGTTTAATGCCTGGCAGGAAGGCCTTGATGAGGCTTTTCATGAATCGTGTCATAGTTGCATGGGTAGAGAGAGTGCCCGGATACTGGAGGAAGGAAGGTAGTAATGGCTGCAATGTAACAAGCTGATTGAGAGACCATATTTCTTTAAAGACAGGAGAGAATTGGGATGCTTGAAGAGACTGGGTAAGACTGACTGTGCTGTACCTAGGTGGAGAAATGCTTTCATATAGCCAAATAGCAGGTCCTAGTCGAATCTTTTCTACTCTAATCTTTTCTAATTATAGACTAGATGGGGGATGAACAAGAGTGCTCTACTTCTGACGCCCATTCAAACATCAGGCTGTGAGGTGAAGTGAGCCTGGCTTGGGGTGTTTGATTTTGCTCCTGTCCTGCATCAGAAGTTCTAGGAAGGGGTGGATCTTGATTGGAGGGTGAGCTGAGATTGACAGAACCAACCCTGTGTGGGCCAGTATAGTGCTAGAATGACGCTGGTCTTGTCACCATGTACCTTTCTCAGGACCTGTGGAAGCAAGGGGATGGGAGGAAAGACATATCTGAAACCATTTGTCCATGATAATAGGAGAGGGTCACCTTGGGAGTCACAGCCTCTGGCTCCCCTAGAACAATATATGGGGAGGTTTTGGTTCATTTGTGATGCAAAAAGGTCCCATAGAGGTGTGCCCCACCATGTGAATATGTCTGTCAGAACGGAGTCCTGGATTTCCCACTCATGGTCTGCCAAGAAGTGCCTGCTGAGATTGTGTGCTAAGGAGTTGTGAATATGCAGGTGGTATGCCGCCTGAATAGTGATGTTGTGCCTGATGCACCAGTTCCAAAGCCTGACTGCATACAGACAAAGTGGGAGAGACCTCACTCCTCCCTGTTTGTTTATGTAGACCATGGTGGTGATATTGTCTGACATCACTTGGATGTGCAGGGAGTGAATGAGTGGGAGGAAGATGTTGCATGCAAGATAGTTTGCCCTCAGCTTCAGTATGCTGATATGTAATCTGGCCTCCCTGGGGTCTGTGTACCCTGCACACTATGACTGTTCAGGTGGGCATCCCACTCCAGAAGGGAGGCATCTGTTACAATGGTGACACTCAGCGTGGGAGCAGAGAAGGAGACTCCTAATTGTACCTTGTTTGGGTTTGATCATGAAGTTGAAGGAGGTTATCATCCTGGTGGGAATGGTCACCTTGGAGTGTTTTTTGTTGGATGAGTAGACCGAATTGAGCCAGGCCAGCAGGCAACGTAGATGAAGCCTGGCAAGAGGAAGTTACTCACCCTGTGCAGTAACTGACGTTCTTCGAGATGAGTGTCCCTGTGGGTGTTCCACTCTAGGTGTTGGTGCGTCCCTGCGCCTTCACTCGGAGACTTTTCGTAGCAGTACTCGTACTGGCCACACATGCGCAGAGGCTGCCCCCCGCAGTGAGTCTAGGATAATAGTGCGCATGCGTGGCCAATCTCCTCAGTTCCTTCTCTACAACGGAGGCTACCCCAACTCCGAAGTAGAGGGGAGGAGGGTGGGTAGTGGAACACCCACAGGGACACTCATCTCGAAGAACGTCAGTTACTGCACAGGGTGAGTAACCTCCTCTTCTTCTTCGAGAGATGTCCCTGTGGGTGCTCCACTCTAGGTGACTTAAAAGCCGTGTATCTTAAGGAGGTAGGGACTTCGGATCTGATAGGAACGCCGTTGATAGTACAGCCCTGCCCAAACGTATATCAGATAGAGGGCCTTGAGTAAGGGCATAGTGTTTAACAAATGTGTGCTCAGAGGACCAGGTAGCTGCTTTACAGATATCAGCCAGGGGAACTTTGCGTAAGAATGCTACAGAGGCAGCCATAGATCTAGTGGAGTGTGTTCTGATGCCGTCTGGAGGTGTAACTTTCTTCATCTGATAGCACAACCGGATGCACTGAGAAATCCAGTTCGAAAGTCTCTGGGTAGAAATAGGTGTACCTCTGGAACGCTCCGCGATGGAAACAAAAAGTCTGGAAGAATTTCTAAAAGGTTTGGTTCTATCCAAATAGAAGGACAAGGTCCTGCGTACGTCTAGTGTATGCATTGAGGCTTCGAACGAGTTCGCATGTGGCTTCAGGAAAAAGGTTGGTAAGTGAATCGGCTCATTAATGTGGAACGAGGAGTGTACTTTAGGAAGAAAATTGGGGTGTAACCTGAGGGTAACCTTGTCTTTGAAAAATATCGTATATGGTGGGCCTGCCATAAGAGCTGCTATTTCTCCTGCCCACCTGGCGGAGGTAATTGCCACTAAAAATGCTGTTTTCATCGCAAGGTGTAAAAGGGAACACGTGGCTAGGGGTTCAAATGGTTGTTGGGTTAGGCAAGAGAGAACTAGATGAAGGTCCCACGGGGTGGTGGGTGGTTTTATGTCTGGGTATAGGGTTTGGAGTCCCTTGAGGAAGCGCTTGGTGATAGGATGAGCAAATACGGAAGTACCATCAATTTTGTCATGAAAAGTTGTAATAGCAGCTAAATGGACCCTGATGGAACTGGAAGAAAGGCCGGATTGCTTAAGGTCCAATAGGTAGTCAAGTATGAGCTGAAGAGGTGCTGACGTGGGACTAAGTTGTTTAGTTGAACACCAGTGTGTGAATCGTTTCCACTTACATAGATAGGTGGTGCGAGTAGATTGTGTTCTGCTATGCAGGAGCACTCTTTGAACTTGTTCAGAACAATCTAGTTCATTTTGGGAGAACCATGTAGGAACCATGCTTTGAGGTGGAGCATGGATAAGTCGGGGTGGAGAAAATGGCCGTGTTGTTGTGATAGGAGGTTTGGAATGAGAGGCAAGGGGATTGGTGGTCGAATGGACATTTTGGTGAGAAACGGAAACCAGGGCTGTCTGGGCCATGATGGGGCAATTAGGATCACCTTGGCGCCATCTGTTCGTATTTTTATCAGGACCCTGTTCAGAACCGGCATCGGGGGAAACGCATACAGTAAGTTTTAGTGCCATGGGATCATGAATGCGTCTCCCAGGGAATGTTTGCCTAGCCCTGCTCTGGAGCAAAAATTGGGACATTTCTTGTTTTTTGCAGTTGCAAAGAGGTCTATTGCTGGGTAGCCCCAAATGCGAAATATGTTGCGAATGGTGTGCTCGTTTAATTTCCATTCGTGATCCCATGGGAAACGTCTGCTTAGTTCATCCGCTGTGGTATTCATCACTCCAGGAAGGTAGGCTGCTGATACCCGGATGTTGTTCGCAATGCACCAGTTCCAGAGTTTCATAGCCTCTGTGCACAGAGACTGGGATCGAGCTCCCCACTGCCTGTTCACGTAGAACATGCATGCAATATTGTCTGTCATTATGCGTACGTGTTGGTTCTTGATCAGTGGTAGGAATTGACAGCACGCATTGCGAATGGCTCGAAGTTTTAGGACATTTATATGGAGAGAGGTCTCGGTTGAAGACCAAAGCCCCTGGGCTCTGTGGTGAGACATGTGTGCACCCCATCCTGTCAGAGATGCATTGGTCGTCAGTATGAGGGATGGAGCCTGCTGAAGAAAGGGGACTCCAGAGCAGAGGTTGGAGTGAATTGTCCACCACTGTAGAGAATCTTTGACTCGGGCAGGTATGGAGAGAATCTTGTTTAGAGGGTGCACATTCGGTCTGTACACCGTGGCCAACCACGCTTGGAAGCACCTCATATATAGACGTGCATTTTGAACGACGGAGGTGCACGAGGCCATGTGACCTAGTATTTGTAGGCAGTCCCGGACAGTCACCTGGGGACTGTTGCGAATCCTTGTGGCTAGTTGACTTATAGAATTGAAGCGGGCTGGTGGGAGAGATGCCAACCCCGTCCGGGAGTCGAGGTATGCCCCTATGAACTCCAGATGTTGGGTGGGGTATAATGTGGATTTGTTTTTGTTTACTTGCAGGCCTAAAGATAGGAAACAATCAATGGTAAGCCGTATGGATCAGAGAGCTTTGTCGAACGTTGAAGCTTTGAGGAGGCAATCGTCTAGGTAAGGAAATATTACGACCCCTTGTTTTCTGAGGTAGGCTGTAACTACGGCTAGGATCTTGGAAAAAACACAGGGGGCCGTGGACAGTCCGAAAGGGAGAACACTGTATTGGAAATGTGTGGAGCCGAGAGTAAAGCGTAGGAATTGTCTGTGGGACGGGTGTATAGTCACATGAAAATAGGCATCCTGTAGGTCGAGGGCTGAAAACCAGTCGCCCTACTCCAGCGCTGGGATTATAGTGGTGAGAGTGACCATCTTGAACTTTTGCTTTTTGACAAATTTGTTGAGCCGCCTGAGGTCGAGGATTGTTCACCATCCCCCATTTTTCTTCTCTGTTAAGAAATAATGGGAGTAAAAACCCTTCCCTCTGTGTCGTTCTGGCACAGTTTCTACTGCTCCCAGTTGAAGGAGATGCTGCACTTCTTGGAAGAGTAGTTGCTCGTGAGATGGGTCCCTGAAGAGGGACGGGGAGGGTGGGTGGGTGGGAGGGAGGGAGAGGAAGGTGATGGCGTATCCAATTGTAACTACCTCTATGACCCATTTGTCGGATGTAATTTTCTGCCATTGATGAGAGAATGGTCGTAGGCGGTGTCCAAAGATAGGTGTGCTGGCTGAAGTGGGAACGCTGTTTTCTAAACCCTCGACCAATGCTTCAAATCTGCCTATTAGTTGGAGGGGATTGCAGCGCCCCTGTAGAATTAGGATGACGACGCTGGAATCTTGGTCTTTGGCGTTGTTGTTGCTGTTGTTGTTCCTGTGGACTATAGGAGTGTTGTGAAAATGTGGGGTAGCGTGGTCGGTGATAAGGTTGATATCTATATTGTCGTCTTCTGGTCGCAGGTGGCTGGAGGCCTAGGGACCGGAGGGTTGCTCTTGCGTCCTTCATCGAATGCAGCATGTTGTTTGTGGTGGAGGCAAAAAGTTTTTCTCCGTCGAAGGGAAGATCTTCAATGGTGCTCTGGACCTCTCGAGGGAAGAAGGAGGAAGAGAGCCATGAGCCCCATCGCATGACCACTGCTGTGGCGGTCGACCTTGCTGCAGTGTTAGCTACATCGAGGGCCGCTTGGAGAGCGGTGCATGATATGGTTTGTCCCTCGGAAACCAGAGCTGTGAATTGTTGTTTCTTCTGTTCTGGGATGTGATCAATAAAATCCATGAATTTATTATAGTTTTTGTGGTCATATTTTGCAAGGACTGCGGTATAATTAGCTATGCGAAATTGTAGCATCGAGGATGCATATACTTTATGGCCGAAGAGGTCCAGGCGTTTACTGTCCTTGTTGGCTGGGGTGGAGCGGGCGTACTGTTGTTTGGCCCTCTGGTTTGCTGCGTCCACTACCAATGAGTTTGGCGCCGGATGGGTAAAAAGGAATTCAGAGCCCTTTGAAGGAATGAAGTACTTCCTGTCCGCTTGTTTACAGGTAGGTAGGCTAGTGGCTGGATTCTGCCAGATGGATTTAGCGGGTTCTAAAAGGGCTATGTTGATTGGTAATGCCACTCTAGAGGAAGAAGAGGGCTGCAAAATGTCTGTTAGTTCATGCCGTTGTTCAGTGACTTCCTCTAAGTTAATTTTCAAGTCACCTGCAGCTCTTTTAAAGAGGTCTTGGAATTTGGCATAGTCATCCGACGGGGTTGGAGGAAGGGGAAGTAAGGCTTCCTCAAGCGTTACATCGGACTCTGCTGGAATAGGAGCAGGACTCAGTTGCTCCTGGGAGTGTGACGGTGCTGCCTGGTATCTTATGTCACTGGCAGGTCCGTCACGAGGCAGTGCTAAACCGGTGTTGCACTTGGTCGAAGTGCCGTAGCGCATGTGTTCTCGGGGGTACGATGCCCATGGTGCCCAACATTGCCAAGGTGGTGGGTAGGGCATAGATGTTGCCATCCAAGGGTTCACTCCCCATGGGGCAGGATACTGAGGACAGGCTGAGCTAGTTTTTTTGTAACCCCTGTTGATCTGGGTCTGGGAGTCTTGATAAGGAGAAAAAACTGCCTGTGGATCAGTTTCCTCCTCACTGGAGGAAGGTTGTTCTGACCCAGAATCCAGCATTGGAGAAAAACAGGCATTTATCAGGGGAGACTGCAGAATAGGTGAGACCAATAGATCTGCTGTCTGAGTAAATTGAAAAGGTGAGGCTCCTGCGTGAGGTGAAAACTGTGGAGGAGGAGGTTGCCCTGAGGGAACATTCCTCTGAGCAGGGGTTTTTCCTTTGATCTCCCTGTCAGCCTGTGCCGCAGTTGCCGGTGCCGTGGTAGGTGCCGGGGGGACAACATCAGCTCGCACAGGGTCAGGCAAGGCTGGGAATGTCGGCACCGTGTTCGTCTCGGTGCCGAACGGTGCCATAAACGAGGCAGGCAACTGAAAGCCTGAAGCCTCGGCACCGGAGCTTCACATCGCTGCCGCAGCCTGAGGCGGCTTTCGTGCGGTGCCTGAGGAGCCCGGCTCTTCAAAAGTGCTGAGGCGAGGAAACACAGGCAGGGAAACTGTTGACCTGCCTGAGGCACTTTTGTGCCTCACCAACTTCTTTGTTGGAGAGGGCTGCCCCTTTTCTGTAGCTTTCTTCAGTTTTTTTGAAGCGGGGGGCTGTGGCGGGCAGTAGAGCTGGAGTCGGCTCCTGGGTCTGAAACTGACCCGATAGACTTCTGCAGGAGGAGCACTTTCAGTTTAAGCTCCCTGTCCTTTCGTGCCCTGGAACTGAGTTTGGTACAGTGGGCACATTTTTGGGGAATGTGTGTTTCCCCCAGGCATTTTATACAATGAGAGTGGCCATCAGAGAGCGGAATAGCGTCTTTACACGTAGCGCAGCGCTTAAAGCCTGTGGAGCCAGGCATGGTAGAAGCGGCTGCGGCTGAGAGAATTTTTTTTTTTTTTAAACAGATAAAAGAACTAATGAGCTACACTAACAAGAACTGACAACAAACTAACTACTAGAACAGGTAATAGTAACAAAGTGAGGGATTTCCTAACGAGTCTGCTGAGCTCCGTCTCAGGCCAGGGACGGTAGAGAAGGAACTGAGGAGATTGGCCACGCATGCGCACTATTATCCTAGACTCACTGCGGGGGGCAGCCTCTGCGCATGGGTGGCCAGTATGAGTACTGCTACGAAAAGTCTCCGAGTGAAGGCGCAGGGACGCACCAACACCTAGAGTGGAGCACCCACAGGGACATCTCTCGAAGAAGAAAGGATGTTACATGAATACACACTGTCATATGACCTAAGAGCAATAGGCACATTCACACGGTAGTTTTTGGTCTGAGGCAAATCAAAGAAATCCAATTGCACATAATTTGAAACATTTCTGAGGGATCAAAGCTCTTGTGGAAACAGAGTCCAACATAGCTTCTATAAAGTGTTTTGTCCTTGTGGGGAATAAAACAGACTTTTCTCTGTTCACACAAACCCCCAGGGCTGCAAAGCTCTGGATGAGGAATTGAATAATCAACCTGACTGTTGAAAGTGTCCTACCAGGAGCCAGTTGTCCAGATATGGAAAGACAGTGTGGCCACCACGAAGAAAACTTTCATAAACACTTGGAGTGCTGTCGCTAGACCAAAGGGAAGCACTAGAAGTGCTCCTGGTGCACCAAAAATCATAGGAACCTCCGGTGGGAGGTATGAATGTCTATATGAAAATGTGTCCATTGTGACACTCTCTACCTCTGGAGAACACCCTGCACACCCACGTTCATCTTTATAATATGATTGTGTGATTTCCAATGCAAAGTTTGTCATGTCGGGTGTCTTCCGAAGGCTCATAGTGCAGCATTGGTTTTATAGTAATATTATAGGTTGTAATTTCATGTATATAGTTATGAGGCTGAAAATGAGTCCTCATGGCTTAAAACAAATCCAGGCAAAACTCTCCAGGAGCAGACGGGCAGTTCACACCTCATCGGGGCATATATGGGACAAACCCAGCCCAGCCTCACAGGAACACAGGATACTGGCTTAGGCAGCAACAAAGGATCTGTTGGACTCTCGAGTGAGTCACTCCCCTTCCCTTGGTCAGTTTGGGACTATGCTCACCTGACTCTGAAAGGGGGGGGGGCAAAACCAAGAGGGAAGAAAAGACATGATGAAAAGGAGAGATGTTTGCCATGCTCTCTCTCTTCCACCTCCATCTACAGACACCACCACCAAGCGACCGAAGCGCTGATCAAAGGGGAGAGTCTGGCTGAAGGGCAACCAGTCAGCCTGTGGTGAGAAGCATCTAAGTTTGCAAGGGCACTGAAAGTGTTAAGATCAGTTTAGGATGCATTTTGCTTTTATTTCATTTGACCAAATCTGACTTGTTATGCTTTGACTTATAATCACTTAAAATCTATCTTTCATAGTTAATAAATTTGTTTGTTTATTCTACCTGAAGCAGTGTGTTTGGTTTGAAGCATGTCAGAGACTCCCCTTGGGATAACAAGCCTGGTATATATCCATTTCTTGTTATATTGATGAACTCATATAAACTTGAAGCATCCAGAGGGCATAACTGGACACTGCAAGACGGAGGTTCCTAGGGTTGTGTTTGGGACAGGAGATATTGGCTAGTGTCAAGGAGATATTGGCTAGTGTCATTCAGTTGCACAATCCAAGCAGTCACTAGTCAAAAGTGCTCACTCACTTAGCTGGGAGCAGCTTACGTGCTAGAAGCTGTGCATGAGCAGCCCGGGAGTGAGGTTCTCACAGCAGAGCAGGGTAAGGCTGGCTCCCAGAATTGAGGATTGGAGTAACCTAGCAGATCACTGGTCCAGATAACACCAGGGGAACTTCATAGTGGTGCAGCGAGCAGGGTGTATGAACAGCTTGTTACTCCAAGTGGAGTTCACACTTTAAGTACTGATATTAGTGATTTTAAGTGAGTCTTAAGTGCAGTGGCTAAGAATAATCAGGAGGAGGTCACAGTTTTGTTATTTCCTGTTTGTTTATTTTGGGTGAGGGAAATAAGCACAGGGAAGCAGAAAAATCACTACCAGTGAGGCAGCTACAAAACTAGAGCTGACCAGACTGCAAGTGGTGGGGAAGACAAAGGACCGCGAGTTTCAAATGTGGCAGGCAGAAGTGAGGCTCAAAGAAGCAGTTACGGCCAGGGAAACTATGGGGGCAGAGGCAGCCAGCCAGAGAGGAGGCTGCATACAGAAGGGCTATGGAAGAAAAACAGAGAGAAAGAGCGAAGAAAAAGAGAAAGAGAGAGAAAATACCAGCTGGACCTGCTAGAGAAGCAGAACCAGAGGCCCCAGACCACAATGATTCCCATCACTCCAAAAATCCACAAATGGGAACACGTATGTCCTGCATACAGTGAGAAGGATGATATTGCTGAATATCTGACTACCTTTGAAAGGCTGTGTGTAATACATGAAATCCCTGATGATAAGAGAGTTCCTATCCTGATTGCGAAATTAATTGGTAAAGCTTGAAATGTATTCAATGGAATCCATATTGAAGATGCTTTAGACTATTGTAAATTTAAAGATACTGTTTCGTGAAGTTTTCAGATTACCCCCAAAACATATAGAATTACATTTAGGAATCTTAAAAGGGATATTGGGATGAGTAATGGGGAATGTGTAAACATCCATATCAAAAGCCACAAACCACATCCCCTCTTGAAGAGAGGGGGTTATTGATGCCAACATAACTATCCTGAATCTTGACTTCTGAATGAAAATATTGAGTTGTCGGAGATCCAGAATGGGTCTCCACTCTCTGTTCTTTCTGGGGACTAGGAAATATGGAGAATAGAATCCTCTTCCTTGATATTGAGGTGAGATGTGTTCTATTGCCCCTAAGTGTAATAGGGATTCCACTTCCTGTTGAAGAATTATCTTGTGAGAGTGGTCCCCAATGGGGTTGGGAGGAGGGAAGGAGAGGTACTCTGTGGAGTATCCCTCATGGATAATCTCCAAGACCAGGCCATCTATCGTGATTAGCTCCCAGTTCTGGTCAAAGAGAGTAAGATGGCCCCCAAAGGTGACAGAAGAAGGGGCAGGTGGTGTCAGAGATGGTAAGCGGGTCTTGACTAAGACATCAAAAATGGCTCCTAGTAGTGGGCTGGGAATGGGTCATGGTCGTGGTGGTAGAAGGGGCTGAAAAATGGGGGTCTTTAAGTCTTCTGTCACTTGCAGTGAGGCTCAGCAGGATGCTGGTAGTAGAAAGCATGAGGAGGTGGTCTTGGTTTATAGGACTGCCTCTGGTGCCTCCTCCTTGGGGCAGGTGTGTAGATCCCAGGGAGCAGAAGGTAGATCTCGAGCTCTTTAATGAATGAATAGAGTCATCAGTTTTCTCATTGAAGAGGTTCAACTCATCAAAGGGAAGATCTTGGATAGTTTTCTGCACTTCCCCGGGAAGCCTGAGGATTACAACCAAGAATCCCTCCTTATAACAATACCAGTGGCCAACCTTCTGGATGCCATATCTGCTGCACCAACTTGCCTTCTTTAAGAAGGGAGAGGAATTGTGCTGTCCTCAGGGGAAAGTTTGTCCTGAAAGACCACCAGCCCAGAATAGTTGTTGAAGTTGTACTTGGCTAGCAAAGTCTGGTAATTGGCAATGTGGAACTGCAAGCCCACAGAGGAGAACATCTTTCTCCTCAGAAGGTCCAATCTCTCGGAGCCCTTGTCTGACAGGATGGTCCTTGTGACCTATTTTGTTCCGTATCAGCCTGTACCAGCAGAGAGTTAGGAGCAGGGTGGAAAAACAGAAATTCAGCTCCCTTTGCTGGGATGAAATAGTGCCTCTCGGCCTCCTCAGCCCCTGAAGCTGCAGGAACCTTGGTAAGGTCATAACAGGTATGGATGCAGTCCATAATCCAGGAAGAAATGCGTTGTGAGGAGACTGGAAGCTCCTTCATCCGGTCTGTTACCACTACAAACAGCTGATTCGACTTCCTGAAAGGCTTTGTACGCTCATTGTAGAATGGTTGCCTCTGTAGCATCAGGGGCAGGTCTATCTGCTGGTGACTGTGCAAGATGATGCCCTGATATCATGGACCTAGAAACCCGGGAAGGGGTACCCTGGGCCTGATGGTAAGCCCAGGGGGTCCAGAAGGGCCATTGCATAGCGGGTGGCCACTGTGGCTTCCGGGTGGACTGTGCGTGTCTCCGGCGTTTATCAGACCTGTGCCTACTGTGCCGTGAGTAGTAGGAGTCGCCCTCAGAGTCTGAGGATCCCGAGGGTGATGACCATGGTGGTGCCAACGGTCCTTGAGCTGGCGGTCGGTGCCGAGAAGAGGAAGTTGGGGATTGGTGCCGTGGCGATCATGTAGAGGATCGGTGCCAGCTGTCCCGCGATCGAGACCGGTGCCACGAATCCGGTACTGGAGAATGGTTCCTGTGTTCTGGTGCCATGTCTCAGTGCCAGCCGAGAGAGGGTGACTGTGATCGGTGCTGATTCCTCGGTGCCGGAGACACAGATTGTTGCATTCCCTGCGCTGGGCGATTGTGTACTGAGGTTGGTGCCGGGGAGATGTTGCGGCGATGTAGACAGGAAATGGTGTCCCTGCAACGAAGAGAGCCTCTAGATGGCATCCGTCAGGGCGGTGCTGGAGGCTTCTCTCTGACAGCAAGGGGCTGAGGTGCAGTACTTTCTATCAGTTCCTTTGCAGCCTTGAAAGTGTCTGGGGTGGAGGGGGGTTCAACTCCTCCACCAAGCACTGCCCCACCGGAGAGTTGCTGAGTGCCAGCTCAACGGTGACAATTGGGGCACCAGAGTTGATGGCACAAGCTCTTGCTGCTTGGAAGTTGAGTCCTTCCTTTGAGGCACCAAAGTCTCCTCAGATGGTCTTCTCTGAGGAGAGCACCCTCTGTCTGTCTTCTTATGGTGCTTGTAGGGCATCGGGGATGTGGACTGGTGCTGGGGCACCACTCCATGCTGCGATGCCGGGGATCTCCGGTACTGAGGATCTCTAGCACCAGAGTTGTTCCTCGGTACTGATTCGTGAACCGACGCCAGGGCACTCTGCACCGAACTCAGGCCCGGGACTTGACAGTTGGGTGCCACTGGACCAAGTGCGACTTCCATAAACAGCTGCTTCAAACTGAAGTTGCGTTCTTTCCTAGTCCTGGGCTTGAAAGCCTTACAAATCTTACAGTGCTCAGACTGATGTGCCTCCCCTAGACACCTCAGGCACGAGTCATGAGGGTCACTATTGGGCAAAGGCTTCTTGCATACACCACAAGATTTAAATCCTTGGGCTTGAGGCATGCCCCGAAGCACAAGGCAGCGTGAGGGGAGAACGACCCACTCATCAAGTCTATCCTAACTACAGATAACAATAAATTAACTACAAAACAAAACTGGGTAGGACTAAGTAATAGCTAAGGGAACACTTGCAAGCAAGCGAAACACAGTTCCAACACCGCCACGGACAGTAAGAAGGAACTGAAGGGGGTTCAGGTCGGCAGGGTCATATATTGAGCACCATGAGGGCGCCACTCCAGGGGGCTCCCTAGCTGACCTGACGGGTGCTGCTGAGAGGAAAAGTTTCTGACGACCACGCACACAGCGCCCGCACACCTAATTGGAATCAACGTGAACAATCACTTGAAGAACAATCGTTGCTAATCACAATTGTCACTATTGTAAAGTGTCAAAGGCTGCTTCCCCACTTTGAACTTTAGGGTACAAATGTGGGGGCCTGCATGAAACTTCTAAGCTTAACTACCAGCTTAGATATGGTCCGCTGCCACCACTCTCAATGCTAATTCCCTTCCCTGGGTAGCCTTGAGAGACTTTTCACCAATTCCCTTGTGAATACAGATCCAAACCCCTTGGATCTTAAAACAAGGAGAAATTAACCATTCCCCCTCCTCCCTTCCACCAACTCCTGGTGGATCAAGATCCAACCCCCTTGGATCTAAAAACAAGGAAAATCAATCAGGTTCTTAAAAAGAAGGCTTTTAATTAAAGAAAAGGTAAAAATCATCTCTGTAAAATCAGGATGGAAAATAACTTTACAGGGTAATCAAACTTAAAGAGCTCAGAGGACCCCCCTCTAGCCTTAGGTTCAAAGTTACAGCAAACAGAGGTAAACTCCCTAGTAAAAGGTACATTTACAAGTTGAGAAAACAAAGGTAAACTAACACGCCTTGCCTGGCTGTTTACTTACAAGTTTGAAATATGAGAGACTTGTTCAGAAAGATGTGGAGAGCCTGGATTGATGTCTGGTCCCTCTTAGTCCCAAGAGCGAACAACTTCCCAAACAAAGAGCACAAACAAAAGCCTCCCCCCCACCAAGATTTGAAAGTATCTTGTCCCCTTATTGGTCCTTTGGGTCAGGTGTCAGCCAGGTTACCTGAGCTTCTTAACCCTTTACAGGTAAAAGGATTTTGGAGTCTCTGGCCAGGAGGGATTTTATAGTACTGTACACAGGAGAGCTGTTACCCTTCCCTTTATAGTTATGACACGCCCCCCAAATCACAGATAGTGTTGGACAGCCGGTTCCACACTGGCTGTGATTTCTTCCTGGAGCTCTAGGAGAAAACAGAGTTAATAAGACACATGCACCTTTAGACATACTACTGATTATATAAAAACTAACAATATGTTCCACATTCCAAGAACAATGTTTAATCAGTTGATTCTGGGAAACTTTCCCGGGAGAGTGCATCAGCCACTTTGTTAGAAGCCCCTGAAATGTGTTGTATTTCAAAATCAAAATCTTGGAGAGCTAAACTCCACCGAAGAAGTTTTTTGTTATTCCCCTTGGTGGTATGAAGCCACTGTAGCACAGCATGGACTGTTTGTAGTTGGAAACGCCATCCCCAAACATATGGGCGTAGCTTTTCCAGCGCGTACACAATGGCGTAGCATTCCTTTTCGCTGATTGACCAGTGGCTTTCCCTCTCAGACAGTTTCTTGCTGAGAAACATGACAGGATGGAATTCTTGATCCAGTCCTTCCTGCATTAAACTGCTCCCACGCCCCGCTCGGACGCATCTGTGGTTACTAGGAATGGTTTGTCAAAGTCTGGGGCCCTTAGCACAGGGTCAGACATGAGTGTCGCCTTAAGCTGGTTAAAGGCCTTTTGACACTCATCAGTCCACTGAACTGCATTTGGCTGTTTCTTTCTGGTTAGGTCTGTCAGCGGGGCGGCGTTTTGGCTGTAGTGTGGTACAAATCGCCTATAATATCCGGCCAAGCCTAAGAAGGATTGGACCTGTTTCTTTGACTTTGGAACTGGCCACTTTTGGATAGCATCCACTTTGGCCTGTAGGGGATTTATCGTTCCTTGATCCACCTGGTGCCCCAGGTAAGTCACTCTGTTTTGGTCTATTTGACACTTTTTAGCCTTAACAGTTAGTCCTGCCTGCCGGATGCGCTCGAAGACTTTTTCCAGGTGCTCCAGGTGTTCTGTCCATGAATCAGAAAAAATGGCCACATCATCGAGGTAGGCAAGTGCAGATTCTCCCAATCCCACTAGGAGACCATCTACAAGTCTTTGGAAGGTGACGGGTGCATTTCGCAACCTGAAAGGGAGTACATTGAATTCATACATCCCTGCCTGGGTGATGAAGGCTGACCTTTCCTTAGCGGGTTCATCTAATGGTACTTGCCAGTACCCTTTGGTTAAGTCTAAAGTAGAGATGAATTGGGCATGTCCCAATTTCTCCAATAGCTCATCTGTGCGTGGCATTGGATAGTTGTCAGGACGAGTTACAGCATTTAGCTTACGGTAGTCCACACAAAAGCGTATTTCCCCATCTGGTTTGGGAACTAGAACCACTGGAGATGCCCATGCACTATTAGAGGGGCGGATTATACCCATCTGTAGCATGTCCTGGATCTCCCTTTGTATAGCAGTTTGGGCATGAGGTGACTCCTGGTAGGGTGGGGTTCTAATTGGGTGAGCATTACCTGGCCAGGAGGGATTTTATAGTACTGTACACAGGAGAGCTGTTACCCTTCCCTTTATAGTTATGACATAAACCCTGCCCAGATCGTGCAATGTGAAGTGGCAAAAGGATGGAACACGTGGACTGCGACACCCCCAAGTTGTGGTAATAAGGCAGATAAGGACCTTAAGGGTCTACCCATAGAAAATTGTACTGCTGATCCCCCCCATGGGAATTTGGCAGTGTTGGTATGTTGTGTATGGATGGTCATCTGGACATGTGTTTTGTCACGGAGGGCCCAAAAAACATAACCCTCTGGTCTCCTGGGGTGTTTGGGTTATGGGGTCCCACAATTAGGGCGTGATGTTACCATATGTAATCTTAATGGTACCTGCACAGAGGAAAATCCCTGGATGTACAGTTGTTATGTGCACATCACACTGGGCATACAGTCTCCCTTGGGATGCTGGGTATGACAATTTAACCGCTTTGCAGAATGTAACCCCACAGGTAATATGGATGCCAAGCTGGAAGAATCCTGATCTAAGCTGGCCACAGCCTGGAGCCAGAAATACTTCCTGACAGGTGAATGCATGGGAGCCATTGTGGGAGCAGGTGCAACCAGTGCTTTTCAACGCGTCTTTCCAGTCCATTACTTGGGTGGTACACCCCAGAGAATGGTGTACACCCCAACTGCAGTACATACATAGAAGGGTTGAAGGAACAATTTAATTGGTGGGTGAGGGGACATACATGGAATCGTCGCTGGAAAAGGGATTTGTGGGCTGCAAGAAACACAGGGTTGGGAGTATGAAATCTGGGGGACCAGACTGTTGGATAACTAAGTAACTGATAAGCCAGAATGTAAAATTGCAGCAGCAAATCAATGAGCTATTAGCACAGCAACTGTCAGCAATCGCAATGGGATGGAAAAGGGCGGCAAAAGTCAACCTGTGGCTAACTCAATGGACAGGAAACCTCATGACATGGATGGAGGATGGCTTCAAAAACTAACTTGGGAGGAGGAGGTATGTATGGGGATTCAAAATGCTCAACTCTGGAGCTAGCCCCTGTGTAATAGTTACTGTTGTATCTTGGAATGGGATGGCTATTAAGGTGGTCCCCATGAGCCCTATGGGAACAATGAGAAAGGGAGGAGCTCACAGGGAACCACTGGGAGGTAGATGGGGAGCATAGAATGGTATAAAATGGACAATAATTCAGTTAAGTAATTGTTTGTCCAGAGAAAATATTTGAATGTGTCCCTCCTGAATGGCCATGGAGGAGCAGAATTAATGGTCTGTTGCAAATGGGGGCCATTAGGGGTGATATATATGGGGTATGGGGTGTTTGCTGGGAATGTACACAACACTTCAGGACCCAATTGCACCAGCATCTGGCACAGTTACACACATCTACACGCTACCATCAGGACTATGGTGCACGTATGGATCTGTGTAACTCATTGCTGTGCACAATTGAACCAGTGCATACTACCCAATTCCATACCAAGTGGTCGAGCCGTTTTGGACAATACCCCATTTTTCTGTGAATATTTAGTGGACTTATGATATGGACAAAAGCATACAAAACCTGCAGGGGCAGCTCACTGCAATTGCCAACAACTGGACACATTTAAAATATACACTTCAGGATGGTGTTAACAGGGTTTTAACTCTGTCAAAGGAGAGAAGAGAAAGTTACTCACCTTGCAGGAATTGAAGTTCTTCGAGATGTGTGTCCCTGTGGGTGCTCCGCTCTAGGTGACGGTGCATCCTGGCGCTGTTGATCAGAGATTTTCGGTAGCAGTGCCTGGTCGGGACGCACGCACTCAGTTGGTATCTCCCGTCTCATTGGAATCTTCCTGAGTGCATGCATCCTGCATCCTCCTCAGTTCCTTCTCTACCGTGGAGAATCATACTAGTACTCCAAAGCAGAGGGGAGGAGGGCGGGGAGTGGAGCACCCACAAGGACACACATCTCGAAGAACTTCAGTTACTGCAAGGTGAGTAACTTTCTCTTCTTCTTCTAGTGCTGTCCCTGTGGGTGCTCCACTCTAGGTGAATATGTAGCAGTATCCACTATGGTTGGTGGTACTTTGAAGATGCGGAAGAGAGTAGTGTAGATAATACTGTATGGCCTACTATGGTGTCTGCTATGGTATCTTGCGTGAGAGCATAGTGTTTGGCAAATATATGTTCAGATGATCATGTAGCTGCTTTGCAGATGTCAGGAATGGGAACATTATGTAAGAAGGTTACGGATGTCGACATAGCTCGAGTGGAATGAGTTCTAATGCCTTCGGGCGGTTGAATATTTTGCGTGCAGTAACAAGATCTGATGCAGTCAGAGATCCACTTGGACAGACGTTGTTTAGAGATAGCTGTACCTTTCGATCTTTCGGTAATGGAGACAAAGAGTCGTGGGGACTTACGAAATGGCTTAGTCCTGTCTAAATAAAAGGCAATTGTTCGTCTGACGTTGCGAGTATGCAGGGTTGCTTCGTGCGGAGTCTTGTGAGGTTTGGGATAGAAAGTAGGTAAGTATATAGGTTGGTTGAGGTGGAAGGTAGATACCACCTTAGGGAGAAATTTAGGTTGTGGTCTCAGAATGACTTTGTCTTTGAAAAAGATTGTGTAGGGAGGATGGGTCATCAAGGCACTTATTTCATCTACTCTCCTTGCTGATGTTATTGCAACTAAGAAAGTACCTTCATGGACATATGGAGAAGAGAGGAGGTAGACAAGGGCTCGAATGGAGGTTTCATGAGAGCATGAAGAACGAGGTTAAGATTCCATGTAGCCGCCCGTTGGGTAAATTTCACGGTAGAGGTTTTGCAGGCCCGTGAGAAATCATTTAATGTGGGGTGGGTAAAGAGTGAATAACCTTCTAATAGGTCATGGAAGGTGGTAAGCGCCGCCAAGTGCACTTTGATGGAGCTGAGCAAAAGTCCATCCTGTTTTAGTTTCAGGAGGTAGTCTAGAATGTTAGGGAGGGTCACCATATTGGGCGTTAAGTGATTACGTGAGCACCAGAGGGCAAAATGCTTTCACTTCTGCAGGTAAGTTTTACGAGTGGAGTCTTTTCTACTGTGCAGGAGGATGTATCGGACTTGCTCGGAATAGGCTAGTTCATGGGTTTGGAAGCATGAAGGAACCAGGCTGTGAGGTGGCGCTTTTGGAGCTGGGGGTGAAGAACCCATCAATTGTCCTGGGAAAGGAGATAGAATCATAGACTTTAAGGTCAGAAGGGATCATTATGATCATCTAGTCTGACTCCTGCACAATGCAGGCCACAGAATCTCACCCACCCACTTCTGTATCAAACCTGTATCTGAGCCATTGAAGTCCTCAAATCATGGTTTAAAGACTTCAAGGTGCAGAGAATCTTCCAGCAAGTGACCCGTGCCCCACACTGCAGAGGAAGGTGAAAACCCCCAGGGCTTCTGCCAATCTGCCCTGGAGGAAAATTCCTCCCCGACCCCAAATATGACGATCAGCTAAACCCTGAACATGTGGGCAAGACTCACCAGCCAGACACCCAGGAAAGAATTCTGTGTAGTAACACATCCCACCCCATCTAACATCCCATCACAAGCCATTGGGCATATTTACCGCTAGTAGTCAAAGACGAATTAATTGCCAAAATTAGGCTATCCCATTATATCATCCCCTCCATAAACTTATCAAGCTTAGTCTTGAAGCCAGATATGTTTTTTGCCCCAACTACCCCCCTTGGAAGGCTGTTCCAGAACTTCATCCTCTGATGGTTAGAAACCTTCATCTAATTTCAAGTCTAAACTTCCTGATGGCCAGTTTATATCCATTTGTTCTTGTGTCCACATTGGTACTGAGCTTAAATAATTCCTCTCCCTCCCTGGTATTTATTCCTCTGATATATTTATAGAGGGCAATCATATCTCCCCTCAGCCTTCTTTTGGTTAGGCTAACCAAGCCAAGCTCTTTGAGTCTCCTTTCATATGATAGGTTTTCCATTCCTCAGATCATCCTAGTAGCCCTTCTCTGTACCTGTTCCAGTTTGAATTCATCCTTCTTAAACATGGGAGACCAGAACTGCACACAGCATTCCAGATGAAGTCTCACCAGTGCTTTGTATAAGGTACTAACATCTCCTTATGTCTACTGGAAATACCTCGCCTGATGCATCCCAAGACTGCATTAGCTTTTTTCATGGCCATATCACATTGGCGGCTCATAGTCATCCTGTGATCAACCAATACTCCGAGGTCCTTCTCCTCCTCTGTTACTTCCAACTGATGCCTCCCCAGCTTATAACAATAGTTCTTGTTATTAATCCCTAAATGCATGACCTTGCACTTTTCACTATTAAATTTCATCCTATTACTATTACTCCAGTTTACAAGGTCATCCAGATCTTCCTGTATGATATCCCAGTCCTTCTCCTAGCTTTGTGTCATCCTCAAACTTTATTAGCACATTCCCACTTTTTGTGCCAAGGTCAGTAATAAAAAGATTAAGTAAGATGGTCCCAAAACCGATCCCTGAGGAACTCCACTAGTAACCTCCCTCCAGCTTGACAATTCACCTTTCAGTATGACCCATTGTAGTCTCCCCTTTAACCAGTTCCTTATCCACCTTCCAATTTTCATATTGAGCCCCATCTTTTCCAATTTAGCTAATAATTCCCCATGTGGAACCGTATCAAATGCCTTACTGAAATCAAGGTAAATTAGATCCACTGCATTTCCTTTGTCTAAAAAATCTGTTACCTTCTCAAAGAAGGAGATCAGGTTGGTTTGGCATGATCTACCTTTTGTAAAACCATGTTGTATTTTGTCCCAATTACCATTGATCTCAATGTCCTTGACTACTTTTTCCTTCAAATTTTTTTCCAAGACCTTGCATACAACAGATGTCAAACTGACAAGCCTGTAGTTGCCCGGATCACCTTTTTCCCCTTTCTTAAAAACAGGAACTATGTTAGCAATTCTCCAGTCATACGGTACAACCCTTGAGTTTATAGATTCACTAAAAATTCTTGCTAATGGGCTTGCAATTTCATGTGCCAAGTCCTTTAATATTCTTGGATGAAGATTATCTGGGCCCCCTGATTTCGTCCCATTAAGCTGTTCGAGTTTGGCTTCTACCTCAGATGTGGTAATATCTACCTCCACATCCTCATTCCTATTTGTCATCCTACCATTATCTCTAAGCTCCTCATTAGCCTCATTAAAGACTGAGGCAAAGTATTTGATTAGATATTGGGCCATGCCTAGATTATCATTAACCTCCACTCCAACCTCAGTGTTTAGCGGTCCCACTTCTTCTTTCTTTGTTTTCTTCTTATTTATATGGCTATAAAACCTTTTACTATTGGTTTTAATTCACTTTGCAAGGTCCAACTCTACATGGCTTTTGGCCTTTCTAACTTTATCCCTACATGTTCTGACCTCAATAAGGTAGCTTTCCTTGCTGATCACTCCCATCTTCCATTCCTTGTAGGCTTTCTGCTTTTTCTTAATCACCTCTCTGAGATGCTTGCTCATCCTGCTTGGTCTACAACTCCTGCCTATGAATTTTTTCCCCTTTCTTGAGATGCAAGCTTCTGATAGTTTCTGCAACTTTGATTTGAAGTAATTCCAGGCTTCCTCCACCTTTAGATCCCCAAGTTCTTCCGTCCAATCCACTTCCCCAACTAATTTCCTTAATTCTTTAAAGTTAGCCCTTTTGAAATCAAAAACCCTAGTCACAGATCTATTTTTGTTTATCCTTCCATTTAGTTTAAACTGAATTAGCTCATGATCGCTCGAACCAAGATTGTCCCCTACAACCATTTCTTCTATGAGGTCCTCACTACTCACCAAAACCAAATCTAAAATGGCATCCCCTCTTGTTGGTTCAGCAACTACTTGGTGAAGGAATCCATCAGCTATCGCATCTAGGAAAATCTGAGCCCTATTATTATTACTAGCACTTGTCCTCCAGTCTATATCTGAGAAGTTAAAGTCTCCCATGATCACACAATTCCCATTAGTATTTACTTCATTAAAAACATTAAAAAGGTCTCTATCCATATCCAAATCAGATCCCGGCGGTCAATAGCACACCCCAAGCACTATCTCAGGGGAGGCTCTAATAGCTTTCTTCCCCAATGTGATTTTTCCCCAGACAGACTCTGTCTTATCCATTCCATCCCTTCTTATTTCTTTACAGTCTACCTCATCATTGATATACAATGCTACTCCACCACCTTTGCCTTTATTTCTGTCTTTCCTAAACAACACATACCCTTCAATACCTGTACTCCAGTCATGATTACTATTTCACCATGTTTCTGTTATCCCTATAATATCCAGTTTCACTTCCTGCACCAGTAACTCTAGTTCCTCCATTTTGTTATCTAGGCTCCTCGCATTGGTGTACAAACATCTTAATTCTTGCTGTTTGGCTTCACTCACATTCTTTACCCGATTAGGCCCAGACATTCTACCGTCAGTATCATCTATTAGAATTGTATCTACAGTACCCTTCCGCCATATGTCCATTCTCCTACCCACGACAGTATCCTTTCTTGCTTCGTTTTCTTCCCTCTCAATGTTAAAATCCGGCATGGAGATTACCTGGACATCTCCCATCTCCCCCCAATTCCTAGTTTAAAGCTCTCTTAATCAGTTGTGCCAGCCTCCATCCTAGAAGTCTATTTCCCTCCCTACTCAGGTGAAGTCCATCCCAAGAGAACAATCCTCTGTCCATGAATGCCTCCCAGTGACCATACATCCCAAAGCCCTTCTTATAGCACCACTGCCTGAGCCATCTGTTGATTGCCATAATCTTGTCACACCTTTGTTGCTCTTCTCTAGGAACAGGCAGAATCCCACTGAAGATCACCTGAGCCTCGATTTCCTTAAGCGTCTTCCCCAGCCTGGCATAGTCTCCCTTGATACGTTCCAGCGAGAATCTAGCCGTATCATTCGTTCCCACATGAAGGACAATCATTGAATTCTTTCCTGCTCCCGTTAGGATCCACTTCAGTCTCACGTCCACATCCCATATCTTAGCACCCAGCAGACAGCACACCCTTCTGTTCTCTGGATCAGCTCTGGTTACAGGCCTGTCTATTCTTCTCAGTAAGGAGTCCCCAATCACGTAGACCTGCCTTTTCCTGGTGATGGTGTGATTCTCCAGTCTATCCCCTGTTCCCTCTGGCTGCAAGTCCTCTCGATTCCTATTCACCTTGCAATCCTCTGCAACCCATCCCGTACCCTCCTGGGGCTCATGTTTGGTGTCATCTGCATTGACTCTTCCCCTCTCCTTATAGGGCTAGCTGCTCTTCTCTTCTTCCTTGCGCTCTCATCTTCAGTGACCACCTGCTGTGCCCCTTCTTCATTTTCCAACTCTGCAAACCTGTTCCTGAGCTCTATTGCTTCTTCACTAGCTCGTCTTTTCCTCTGCCTGGTTCACTTTGTCACATGCTTCCACCTTCCACTTTCCTCACCCAGCAGTCTCTCCCCAGAGTTTTTTGGTCTTGCTTCCATCTGCAAGTCTGAGCTTTTCCCTTCAGCCTCATCACGTCTTTGCTCCATCATCCGCTCGAACCCCCTTCTAAACTCAACCAGAGTTTCCACCTGCATCTCCAATCCTCAGATCTTTTCTTCCATCAGCTCTACCAGGCGGTACTTCAGGCAGACAAAACTCTTTTCAGGTACCCCCTCCAGGATCATATACATGCTGCAGCTTCCACATCCAGTCCAGTAGCGTAGCTAGCAGAGTGCAGGGGAAGTAGCCACTTCCCCTCAGCACATTTCCCAAAAGCGGCGCCTGCCGGGCTGGCGCTGGGGGCAGCATGGCCGGAGGAGCCATGAGAGGGGGGAGGGCGGCAGGTGCGGCCGGAGGAGCTACGGGGCCGGCTCCTCGGCCATCGCGCCCTACGCTCAGCACGGCCCCAACATCGCTGCAGCCACCTCCTGCGGTGGCTCAGGGCTTGGCGGCCAAGCGCTCCCCGCCCCTTGCTAATGCACCATGGAGCGAGGCTCAGCCAGCGACTCACGAGCCGGAGCCGGAGCCGGGATCTGCCCACGGCGCGGGGACAGGATCGGCCGGGGACAGGCGGCGGCGCTGGACAGAAGGTGAGCGGCAGGGGTTCGGTGCTTTGCACTGGGGGGTCTGGGCGAGGGGCTCCCCGGGGCCAGGCCCGCAGGGCAGGGGCGCAGGCCATGCTGTCTGGATGGGAGGCCCTGGTGTGGCGCAGGAGCCTGGAGCCTGGGGTGGGGGGGGACGGGACCCCGCAGGTGGGGCCAGGCAGCACAGCCAGCGGGGGACACCTGCAAAGCAGGCTGGGCAGGAGAGACTCTCCCGGGACCATGGGGGGACAGGGGTATCCGCACCCCCGGGAAGCCCGCGGGAGTCCTGAGCTGGGCCCCGGGGTTAATCTGGGAGGGAAACGGGAGGAGCCAAGGGGGGCATGGCCAGAGGAGGTGCCAAAAGGGGGCGCCTTTTTATGTTTGCTCCCCCTACACTTAGAACCTGGCTAAGCCACTGATCCAATCATCTTCATTGTGTCTTCCACTGCTTGGGTCACTACAACTGCTGCCTCTGTATCTGTCATAGGCTTCCCACCTAAATCCTGTACATCTGGGAAACACAAACCAACCCAAAACACCACCATCCACAGCAAAACAAACCCCCAATGAGCACCAAGACACTGCTAGAACACTGCACACTCCCTTCAGTAGCCTGTGTGTTCCTCTGCCTGCCTGCCTCTCTTAGTCTTCCCCCAAACTCCACCTGTAAACTCCCACTCAAACTCCCCTGTTTACAGCTCTGTTTGCTGGCTCCTGTGCGGCTGCAGTTGTCTATGCTGCTGCCTGACTGGCTGGCTACCTTTATAGGACTCCTAGCACACTGTCCCTACCAGCCTGGCTCTGCCACTGCCTGATCTGGCCTGTTGGGGAGAGCCCTTGGATGACGGGAGGACATGCGGAGTAGGTAGGGATACCACGTCTGTCTTGGCCAAGCCGGGGCAATAAGGATGACCCAGGCCTTGTTGTCTACGATCTTCCGAAGAACCCTGTGTAGCAGAGGGATTGGTGGGAAGGCGTACAGGAGAGAGTTGTTCCATGGGATGAGGAACGCGTTTCCTAGGGATGTAGTCCTGAGTCCTGCTCTGGAGCAAAACAGGGGACATTTTTGATTCTGGGTTGTGGCAAAGAGGTCTATTGATGGGGTGCCCCAGAGGGAGAAGAGCTGTTGAAGTACTGTGGGGTGCAGCTCCCATTCGTGTTCTGTTGAGAAGTGCCTGCTGAGTGCATCGGCAGTAGTGTTGTGGCAGCCTGGTAGGTAGAAAGCGATGATTTGTATGTGATGTTGTATGCACCAATTCCATAGTTGGATGGCTTCCATGCAAAGGGAATGTGATTAGGCTCCTCCTTGTCTGTTGATGTAGTACATACATGCTATGTTGTCTGTTAAGACCCGAATAGATTTGTTCTTTATGAGGGGATGAAAGTGAAGGCATGCTTGCCTCACTGCTCTGAGCTCTAAGAGATTTATGTGTAGGTGCGTCTCTGATGCAGACCACCGGCCTTGTGCCCCGCGTCCCCCTAGATGTGCTCCTCAACAGATTAGGGAAGCATCCATGGTGACCATGAGCATTGGGGATCATTGCTGGAAGGAAACCCCCATGAAGAGGTTTTCTGGTCTTGTCCACCAATGTAGGGAAGCTATAACATTGGGAGGAGGAGTTAGCAGTGTCCCTAAGGGGTGTGTCTGTTGGGTTTGAAATTGGAATTGAGCCAGCCCTGAAGACCTCTCATGTGTAGCCTGGCATACTGAACCACGAAGGTGGTGGCTGCCATGTGACCAAGGAGCTGTAGCCAGATTCTTGCCTGTGTCCTGGGATGAATAGAGAGCATGTGTATGAGCTGTGTGATAGCGAGGAATCTGTGATATGGGAGCGAGGCCCTGCTCTGGATTGAGTCGAGATGAGCTCCGATGAACTCGATCTGTTGTGTAGGTGTCAGGGTGGATTTTTGGATGTTTATTTGGAGGCGTAGGCTGTGAAAGAGGGAGATGGCGAAGCGGGTAGCTTGAAGTATCTCGCCATAAGAGTCGCCCTTGATGAGGCAATCGTCTAGGTAGGGGAACAGCGTGATCCCGTGTTTGTGGAGGTGAGTCACGACCACAACTAGAGTCTTGGAGTCGCCGTTCTGGAAATCAGTTGGCCCTCAGTTAGGATTGATTTGAAGTCTGCTCTCCTATCCTCTGGAATGTAGGAGGCAAATTCAAAAAGTTTATTGTAATTATCAAAGTCGTAGCTGGCGAGGAGGGCAGAATAGTTCGCAATTTTGAATTGTAGAGTGGATGACAAATAAACCTTATTAACCAAGACGTCCAGATGTCTAAGGTCCTTGTCTTGCAAGGTAGGCGGATATTGTGACTGTTTCATCCTGTGTGCGACTGCATTCATGACAAGAGAGTTCGGTAGTGGATGAGAAAATAGGAAGTCAGTGTCCTTAGCAGGGACACAGTATTTACGTTCAGTCTTTTTGCAAGTTGGTACTAAAGAAGCTGGGGTTTGCCAGAGTGTGTCAGCTGGTTCCAGGAGTGCTTTGTTTATAGAGAGCGCAATCTTTGAGGGCACAGACGGTTGAAGGATTCTGAAAAGTCTGTGTTGTGGGGATATCTTGACTGAGTGCCACCCTCCTGAAAAGTTCTTGGAATTGTTTACAGTCGTCCACATTCTGTGGAGGCAGAGGGAAGAGGGTTCCGTCTGGGGCTGATGGAGAGTTAGGGGTCGGTGAGTCAGGAAATGGTGTGTAGCTCGCAGTCTCAGGAGGGGGCTCAGGCACCCTAGAAGTGGATGGAACTGGAGATCGAGGCACAGAAGGATGATTGGTAGGAGGATGTGGCCAAGGGTACCACTGAGGCCAAGGCATAGGGTAGGAGAACCCAGGTGCCGCCCACAAGGAGGGTGAAGTAGGGAAACTGAGGCTGGCGGCCTTGAGCCGTGACCTGATGTGGGAGAGGTTCCGGTGGAGGAGGAGAAGCAGGAGGGGAGAACTCCGCCTGCTGCTGTAAATCGAGCTCGCTGTCAGTAAAGGTAGCCAGTTCAGGTGGAGAGAGCGGTTGTTCATAAAGTGAGCCCTGTGTATCTAGGAGCGGAGAGTTAGGCTCAGGTGGCACTGAGAGGTCACATTGAGTGAGAAACTGTTGCTCCTGCTCCCTGGGCTGCACCGAGCCTGCTCTGTGCTCTAGCGCGTTATCGAAAGTGAAAGTGACAGCGGTGCCGCGGATCACTTGGAGTGCCTTGCAGGGGGTCCGCTGCTGGTGCCCAGGCGGAAGACAGGCTCGGTGCCAAAGAGGAGCGCGCTGTCGGCACCGCGTCTGTTTTCGGTGCCGAGGAGCGTGCTGTTGGCACCGCATCCATTGTCAGTGCTGAGGGGACTGGTGCCACGGGAACCTTCCCAGCACGGGAAGTCGGGTCCCTACCTCTGCGCTCTATCAGAGCTGCGGTTGAGGCGTTAGAAAAGGCTGAGGCGCCTGCCTTTGGCGCTGTCAGCATAGAGGGTAGGGATCTCGTGGGAGAGCCCCTACCCTTGTTAAAGTCTCTCCTCTGAGACTTGTTGTGCTTCTTGCCTCCGCTCCAGGGAGAGTGAAGCAATGCCCTCAACTGGTTTGGAACTCGCCAGGGAGCATGTTTAACTTTCCCTGTCTCCAAAAGCGGCTGTAGCGATTTTTCCATCAGCAGCATTTTAAGTCGCAGGTCCCTGTCATGCCAAGCCCTGCCCTAGACTTGAGGCTCGTGCAATGGAGGCGTTTTGCAGGGATGTGAGTTTCTCTGAGGCACTTTACACAATGTGAGGCCCATCTGACCTTGGCATGGAGTCTTACAGGAAACACACCTTTTGAATCCTGAAGCCCCTGGCATTGTGAATTAGAAATGGCAGGGGAGTCTCAACGGGAGACAAGCATGAGGCAATTTTTTTTATTTTTTTAAACTAAGTAACTATGTAACTATACTAAAGAAAGGGAAACAACTGGGATGTAACTAATAACTATTTCTATGTTCTTTGTTACTGTTTCCAATAGAGACCAGGGAAGAAAAGGCAGCACTGCTCCGAGTCCTGTCTTCAGCTGAGGATGGTTGAGAAGGACCTGAGGAGGGTGCGGGACGCATGCACCCAGGAAGATTCCAACGAGATGGGAGATACCAACTGAGTGGGTGCGTCCCAACCAGGCACTGCTACTGAAAATCTCCGATCAATGGCTCCGGGACACACCGTCACCTAGAATGGAGCACCCATAGGGACAGCACTTGAAGAAGAAGCAGTGTTTTTGGTGGTGGCCAGGATGTTGGACTATACCACAGTGGTCAGGACTCTCGGTGTTGCTGTGGATTATCATAGCAGCTGGTGTATTGTTAAGTGTACTTGTGTTATGTTGTATATGGAAACAGTCAGGAGGGGCACAACCCTCTAAAGAATGACCACTAATTATAACCTATAAGTAACGTAGTAAGGCCCCCCCCCCCCCCCCCCCAGTCTACTAGACAAACCGGACCCAACCTTCTCAGCCCACTATAATGGGAATCTGGAACACCAGTTGGAATAGGTGTGGTATGCCTGTACGAGAGAAGGTGCAGGGCACAGTACTACACAAGGGGCAGTGGGACAGATGGAGCATTGACACATTCCACCTTGGTGCCTGGCCCTATCAGGAAACATGTCACCGTATGTCCTATGCTTTTCCAGGGATACTTGGCAGGAGGATCCCAAAAGAAAAAGGAAGGGGGTGGAGTATTAGAATATAGATATTCAGGCCTGCCTGTAAAGGCCTATACTTTAAGAACTTATGTGTATTTTTATCACTTAGCTAGTTATAGAGGTTTAAAAACAGAATCAAAATCACAATCCACCTGTGTCTGGGCCTTCTATCACTAGGAGAGTCTGAGGCCTTGTTCTTAGGCTAAGGCCCTTGGCTAAGCAGCAGGGGCAGCCATAAGCTGGGAAGCATATGGTCACATCCTCACATCCCAAACCAGTCACATTGAAATAAGGTGGCATTGGGCTTTTAGGAAGACTATCCTGTCCTGATAGCACCCACCGCCACCAGCTAAAGAAACAGATCTTAAGATGGTTAAATAAAACTTAGTTTGATAGCATCCTGTCTCCAAGAAATCACTTCTCAATGGTTGTGGGTGCGAAACCCTCATTTCTCTATCTTTATGGCTCCCTCTTTTTTACTGTTAATCTGTCTAGTTCTCTAATAGTTTCTGTCTGCTGTATAAATAATTTTGCTAGGTGCAAGTTAATTAGTGTAGTAGGATATAATGGGTTAGAGAACAATGTTACAATATCTTAGGAGTGGTTAATAAATTTTCAGTAAAATGATTCATTAAGGTATAGCGGAGAATATTACTATATAAATGGGTGGAAACAGGAAGTGGAGGGGAAATTGGAATCATGCTTGCTAAGGGGGGGGAATGGGAACAGGGACACAGGCAAGGCTCTGCAGCATCAGAGCTGGGAAGGGGAACACGGGGTAAATGCTCTGCGGTGTCAGAGCTGGGGATAGAACAGTGGGGAACTATTGGCACAAAGAGATATGCACAACCCGTGTGAAGGGCTTCGGAATATGCTTGCTTGAAAACTAACCCTGATAAACATTGCATTGTTTGCACTTCGGTCTTCTGCTTTCTGTCTATGTGAAAGGAAAGCCCTCTAACACTGCCTATGGTCATCAGGTGGGGAGGCAAAGAGGAAGGAATTCCAGTTGGAACGTGCAGTTCGGTATGACATCCTCCTCCACCTATGGAACCGGTGCACTGAGTGGGTCCCAGGTATCTGCTATAGGGATCCCTCAGCCCCCAGTAAGGCCAGAAAGAGGGGCCAACCATTTGAGGTGGCCACCATGAGGAATCATCAGTCCCTAGGAAGGTTGCGTCCACAAGGGTACTGACTAAGTCCTGGATCTCCTGTCCAGTCTTGGTTCTCTCCGGGGGGAAGGAGGAGGGATGCGCTTGTGAGATGTCTAAATATGAAAATTGCTCCTGTTGGAATGGCAAAGTCATTGGTAACAGGGCAATCAGGCCTAACCATTGTAAGTGAGATGGTTCCTGGTGTGGTGACATGCCTCAGGAGGACTGGGGAACAGGTACCATTCTACCTAGACTTTTTTAGGCTGCTCCCCACCCCATGGCCTAATTTGCCTTGCCAGTGGTTTACACGGCATTATCCCTAGAGCTAAGCAGGAAAATTTTCCTATCCTAATATTTTTAATGCGTTTGTCCCAATTTGGAATGGGGAAAATGTCCAAACACAGACCTTTTAAAGTTTTTTTTAAACAGAAAATGTGAGAGACCTTCCCCCCCGCCCCCTCACCCTCAGTATAACCAAGTTTGGTGGCTAGGGGACTAAGCTGGGATGGGAAGAGCTAGGTTCAAGTCCCACGTAGAGGATGGAATGTCTCTTCCCTCCCCCCGCAAGAATTCCTACCAGCTTTAGTCATCCAATCACATCAGTTTCCTCACATTTCAGACATGCTTATTTATAGATAGGCCCCCTCTGTCACTGCCAGGTACCTTCCCAATTTTTGCTTTTAACAGGCTAGTTTTGTATGCCTAGATAGGACCAAAGCACACTACGTATCTGGCCTTTACAAAGCTGTACCAGGATTTAACTTTTGGGGGCTAGATGCACTATAAAGACCCTCTTGTTTTAAGCATGGTGATTGGAACACCCTTTCAAGTACAAATGTAGGATAGGACATAGCATTAGGAGGCCTGCATTCTATTGCCAGCTCTGCCACTGAGTTGTAGCAGGGTCTGGTGCATCTACCAATGTACAGTGTAAGTTAGCACAGGACAGTAACATACCATAAAACCATATATATTTATGTTTCTTGAGTAACCAAATCTCTGAAGTCCCCTTTAAAAGATCCATGGCTGCCTCTCCCTCTCACCTTACTATTCTGTTCAATTTAGCTTCTTACAAACATCCATCCCTGGTATCTGTACACATTACAGAATAAAAATACCATATGGCCTGCATCAATACATTGTTTCTTCTCCATCTCCCCCTACTTTGAGGAAAAGGTAAAAAACTTGTGTTTTTTTGCCCTATGTAAATGGTGATGTTATTAGTTCCTTTGTAGGAAAACAGATCAAACAACATTTGTAAATGGAAGAACTCCCAATAGAGGTGTTTCTAGTGGAGTCCCATAGGGATCAGTTTTTTGCTTATTGGTATTCAATATCTTTATAAATGACTCCAAAAAGGATATGAATCATGGTTAACCAGGTGATCTTAAGCTCCTAATGTGATGTGGTGGCTTGGAATGGTAATGTCACCTTTGGAGGTATAAACGGAACATTTGAATAGGAGTAGGGTTGTGGCATTACCTCTGTAGATGGCATTAGTAAGACTACTACAAGAATGCAGTTTCCAGTTCTGTTATCCACACACAGTGCAAGTCAAGTGGTGATTTGACCATGGTCTCTTAAGTACCTATATAGTGAGATCTCTGACAATAGAGGGCTCTTTATGTTATCAAAGACATAGCAAAATTCGAGTGACGGTAATGAATCACTGGAACACTGCAGGATTCTCCATCACTTGAAGTCTTTAAATCAAGACTGGGTGTCTGTTTCTAAAAACAATTCCTTAACTCAATCACAAGATATGGGTCTGACACAGGAATTACTGGGTGAAATTCTTTGGCCTATGTTAAGCAGGAGATCCCTTCTGGCCTTAAAAATCTATAAAAGCAAGTCTGGAGTAAAACTTTGCAATTTAACCCAATAATAGTGAGATTGTGATCATACTTTGTACTGATCACTCCTACAGGAACACTGGATAAAGCTACGAAAGCCAACTCAGGATAGTTGCTACCTTCTCTCCATTTTCATTCTTGTTTTACCTCTCTCTATCCCCATCCCCACATATTTTTCTTTTCCTTCCTGGTGTTGTTGATCCTTTAAGTTCCCCACCTCATATGTAGGCCATATGCTGCTCTTCCTACTTGTGAATGGGTGAGAAATCCACTGATGGCAAGCAGTGTAGCAGACAAAAAACCAAATAAAAAAACACTTTAGTAAATAGAAGAGTGGTAGGAAAGCTACTTTGTAGTTTGAGAAAGTAGGGAACTAGTAGGCTAGTTCTGTACATTCATGGTCTCCAATACTTCAGAGATTTAAAAGCTTATGCAAATCCCTGAAGTATTACAAAAGCTACGCTTTCAAGGAATAACTCCTTTTTTAAAAATTGAAACAGTTTAGCTGGTACCTTTGGTAAGTGAAAACCTCACAGCTGAGCGCCTCGGACTTTGTATGCTCATTAGTTGTGTACGTGTTGTCTACTTCAGTGAAAATCTATTCCCTGCCTGGTCCTAATAAAGCACATGGTCTCATTCACAAGCCTTCAGACATAACATGTTAGGAGGTGTAGAATGTATTCTGTCACCCCATGACAGCCAATTAAAAGCTCAAACATCACCATATAACAGTAATTTATAAAAAAGCCTTCTCCAAGTATACAATAGTATTCAACATACCCCTCCCTCCTGCTAGTGTACAAGTTACACATAAGGCTTGACTAGTCAGACCTTTAGATAAGCATCTATTTACAAGCCACAAAGCAGCAATTTCGTAGAAGTAACTTTTGTCCAGATAAAAGCGGTATAAACTTAACATTTTATTAATGGGCTTCATACTATGCATATTCTGGCGGGCTGTGAAGAAGGGCGATGACTGTCTTTTCTTAGTTAATTAGCTGCTGAATTTGAGAATTGGAGGAACAGATTACTTTGGCTATGCATAAGATATGGGAAGTAAAAATCAAACTGTTTATTATTTTTTACCATTTGAAAGCATTTTACACAGGTTTTGATCTTCAGAATATCCTGGAATCAGTAGAAAAAACTTTAAATGAACAGTTTTGTATAATAGAAACCTTTCAGCAGTCAAAATTCTGACTAAAAAAATACATGCAAAACATACTCCTCTCAAAAACACAACTTTGAACAAAGCACCGAACTACACAGATATGCAGAATGAAACAGCATTTTAACTTCACCAAAAAGTAGTCTTCATAAAAGGTGTAAAAGTCACCTATTCACTAGGCACTGCTCACTTTTTAAACAGAATAGACAATAAAAATATTGTCCACATATCTGCAATCCCAGCTCAAGGGCTGTAGTTAGAAATTCCTCTAAACTTCTTTCTGTTTTAATAGCGACCTGTAAGAGGAAAAAGTAAACATACATTAATTCATTTTGTAATTACTAATAGGCTAAATCTTTAAATATATCAATCAAAGCCTTTCAACATCTGTGATCACCTTGTTCAAGTGGGTAACAGGAATTCAAGAGCTAAGGGCTTGTCTGCATAGGGAAATTTACCAGTATTAACTATAGCACTGATCTTCCCTGTGTAAGCAAGCCCTCAGACACTTGACATATGGAGGACTGGTGTCTCAAGGTACTGACAAAGGACAGATACAATGCAGATTACTATGTATGTTTATTAGCAAAGAATGTGGGAACATCATTAACATGTATCCCTTATGACCAAGTAAAAATAATTTAATGACATTCTATTTTAACAGAACTTACCCATATAAACACCTCTCCAGAATATGTGCTGATATAGTGAGATAATCCAGAGAGAAGCCCTCATTTTAGCAACTTTTGGATATTAAATATACTAATACAAAAGCCATTACTCTGACTTTAATCTCAGATTAATTTAAAAAGTATTATCTATCCTATAGAAGGTACCGTGTTGGGAAACAGTTACAACATGTTAGCCTCTGCCGAGATTGACCGTTTGATCTTGGGCATAACCAAAACGTTAACCGTGACAGTCTCCCATGACTTTTTAAAAGGAAAGTTATGCATGGCAAGGACACAGTAAGGCAAGGAGGCAAGAGTAAAACTGACATTTGCCTTGTCCTTAAAAGGTGTTCACTTGCTTGGAGAACTCAGTTTTTTTTCAAGGGGCATTAAAGTAGATGGCGAGAATATTAAAGATCCAGTAGTCTTGCTCTCAATTTTTTTTTCTACGTGGAAGTCATCATCCAATAAATGACACAACCAATTCTAAAACAAGACTTACGAGGTGAATAGGATCGAGATCTGGAGCGAGATCTGTAACCTCCTCGGCTGTAGTATGGGGATGGTGATCTTCTCCTGTGGAAAGGATTAACATAATTAAGCTAATTCAGGTTTTAAAGTAATTAATACTGATATACACAAATTCAAATGATACCAAGAAATACCATATTATAATTCTCCTTCAACACCCCTATTGCTGATTAGTCTACATCCCATGAATACTGGTCACCAGAAATTTAAGGTTAATCCGGTCACACATGCACTGTAGCTGCCTGTGCAACATTCTTAACTACCAGTTGATTCACTGAAAACCACGCATTGCAGAGCTGACAGGAGCATCTGTATACTGTATTGATAGATGCTACCTAAAAGTCAGTAAAGGTACTAGAACATAATGGCCATACAGGGTCACACCAATGGTCTACCTAGTGAAATATTCGGTCTTCCAACAGTGCTGCATGCTTTAGAGGGAATGAACAAAGCAGGGAAGTTATTGAGTGATCCACTCTGTGTTGTCCAGTCTCAGGATCTGGCAACCAGCCACTTAAGCACACTAACAGCATGGAGTTTGTCCCTGACCATCTTGGCTAATAGCCATTGATGAACCTATCCTCCCAGAACTTTTCCAATTCTTTTTTGAACCTAGTTATACTTTTAGCCTTCACAACATCCCCCGGAAATGAGTTCCACAGGTTCACTGTGTGCTGGGTGACTGCATGCCTATAAAAGCTAGTAGTCTATGAAGAAAGCAAGCTTGAGGTACTTAATATTTCCAGAGAAAAGGTTTCATTTTATATTTTAAAAAACAAACCATGAGTAATGCCAATGTTAATTTTTGGACTATTAAATATTCAGAGCCTGAGAAACATTAATCTTATCTGCAATCAAACAGCATACCATATGATAAGCAACAAACCAATACTACTTATCTTTGATTTGTTTCGAATTTAAATATTTATTTGGAGATGAACACCAACAGCTGCAATCTCCTTCCCCCCAGTCCCCAAATCAAGGCTCTCTACATTTGTTTTCCCCCCTGCACTGGGTCCTGTCCCCCAGCACTAAAGTTCACAGAATAGTTTAAGAGTAACTGAAAAATTCATAACTCTTTGGCACAGATTGTGAATTTTCTACGCGTAAAGCTCCATCACTAGCCTATGTTATCACCAACCTATATAATTTTAATCAGGTGGACTTTTGTTTTAATGAGTTCTGTGGCTTGCTGAAAAATTGTATTCATTTGCTAGTGACTACTCCACTTTCTTTTAATGCTTTTGGATGTACATTAGGACTCAGCTGTTTGAATTTTTTAGGCAGGCTGTTTCATGAACATTTCTACTGTTCTTTGGATATTAAAACCTGTCTAAGCATACCTGTAGATCTGATCCCTGTCTTGGGCAGCTCTCCATCCTCCTCCTCCTCCTCCTCCACCACCTCCTCTGTGAAGACAGAAGCAAAACAACATTTTTCGCACTTTATTATTTTCAAAGGTATAAAACAAGGAAAACAAAGCGTTATATCTAATATAAAACTACAGTTGGATCACACAGGAAAGACAAGAAAATACCTAAATAAAATTTGCTGCATTGTGTAAGTGTAAGCTACCTGTCTCATCACAGTTCATTCATGTACTATGCCCAGCATGGCTTGGCAAAAATCACAAAGTGTCTGGGAAAGTTGAGGAAATCTCATGGTCCAGTTTACCAATATTGTACATTATAATTTCCTATCCTCCAGGTAGCAGCAATTTGAGATTATCTTCCATTTTAAATTGAAGCAAATGCAGTCACACTACTCTGTGCAAAAATTTGTACTTGCTCACTCACCAGGGAGCAGTAGTTTTGTTTCGAAATGAGACAAGTAAGATCAGTTCATTCTCATGATAGGATTTCACGCATTAGCTAGTAAAATTCTCATTATCATTTTAATGAAACTGTCTTAATTACGTAGTGGGGAAGTGGTCACATTTGGTATAAGGTAGCCAAATAAAATATACTGTAAATGTTATACATTGTACACCATCTACAAATGTTACAGGTATCTTGCAATGCAAATACTGTCTCCGGTACAAAGACATTATAATCAAAGTTCTAGACAAGACTCAAATGACGGAAGGAAGGAGGAAAGGAAGAAAGTGTTAGAAAAATAAGGAGATGATTACTTTGGAATGAACACACTATTTTGGTAATTTTTCTGTTTGAAGTTACACAGGTAGTCTAACATACATAGGTCTGTCCATTCTGCTTTCCGCTCTGCCCCTGCTCATCGCTGCAATCTCAGTGCTTATTTGCAGCATAGATGAGGCCACAACTCTGCCCTTTCACAATGATCCTTTGGGCCTAATGGAAAACAGTGTACATGGAGATGTCAAAGGCTGAGCAGGTGGCTAAATGGTCAAACTGGGAGTCATCACTACAAAGACTCAGACAACACCTCTGGGTGAAGGCCAGTCAGCTTGTAATTTAGATTACAGAGAATAAGGGGGAAAAGAGGGGATAAGTGGATATTCAAAGACCTTTAACTTTACTGCTCAAAGGCCAGAAACAAAATGATAAAAATTAACACTTCCAGTGAGAGGCAGGCAGGAAAGGAGACTACATACTGAATATTTCTAATTAGGAATTCCTTATGTATTTTTTCTAAAGACTGAATAGAATTTTATTCAAATAAGATCTCCTAGTACAGCACCAACGTATGTAATTAGTGTCTGCTTGCAGCAAAAATGTTATTTATATTACTTAATTTGCGACAACACTCCTAGTTCCATAAGATCTGGCTAGGCGAGAGTACATTTCCTTAACACAAGGGGACCTGCTCCATGACTAGGGTTCCTAGGCACTATGGTAATACAGTGCAAATAAATTATAGTGTGAGGGAGTTAAGTTTAACACGTCAAAAAGAGATCAGGCATTTTAGCTATAAGGACAACTGATGGATTCTTAAACATCCAGACACAGGAAGTAAGATTGTGGCTTAGCCTCAGCTTCAATTATGTTAAAGGCTGTAAATATGCTGCAGAACAAGGTAAAATCCAAAAGCTACCTGCTTATTTTTAAGTAAGGGTAGGTGGAAAAATTGAGGCCCAGACATTTTGTTGAAATTACATAAGGTGAGCCCCTGTATTCTTACCAAGCATTTCTGTTCTAAAAGCACGACACTTCTAGAACAAGAGTGTATGTAATAGGTAAAGGGGAGGAGAAAATAGTGGATAGGAAGATGAACATATGGAGAATGTGTACAACTTATGAATTTTGGTTGATATTGTGAGGTTATGAAAATTTCTGTATGATGAAATGCCTCTGTCTGTATGTATCCACCGCAGCTGACAAGACTGTAAGCACATATCGCCCAGATGAGATACAATGGAGAGTAGGTAAAGTTAGATACTATACTCTGGCTGGTTAATAGTTATGCTAAAGAGATTGGCCAGAGCTGGGAGAAGCCATTTGGCTGTAGGAGGGGAGTTCTGGAGAGTGGAAAAATTATCAGCAGCAGAACAAAAGCAGGTGTTTTTGGTGAGACATAAACATGAGGGACTCAGAGCCACATAGGATCCTCTGGGCAGGAGAAGAGACAGGCCTGGCTTTCATGGGGTTGGGGATAGCTGTAGGACCAACCAAGATGAGAGAAAGCAAGCTTGTTTGGGGGGGGGGGGGGGGGGGGGGGGGG
>NC_048306.1:53557297-53618902 GCF_013100865.1 Trachemys scripta elegans | reverse complement strand
CCATCATTCAGAAGTTAAAGCCATGAGGTGCAACAGACTGGTCTGACATCTCCAGAGGACCCAGCTCCCAGCCCAACGAATACTCTAGAGTGGTAAGGAAACTGAGCATGGAGTTTATTTTTGTATAAATCTGTGCACGTCTCATGCTACTAAAGGATGAGCAGTGGTGTTTTAGAATCCCGTGCAAAGTCTGCATACATTGTGTGTTATACCTATTACATGTCCTTGAAGAATTAACTTGTGGGCCCAAACAACCTACAAAGCTGGAGTTGTGGGAGCTACAGGAGCCTGAGGGGCAAGGCAGCAGCTGTCAAGAAGGAGTGCTAGATAGAGCATCTACACCCCAACAGTGCCTAGATCACCAAAGACAGGGCAACGGCTGTACTCTGCTCAAACTCCGCAGGCTTAAAGCACGTGGGATACAGGGGCTGGAACTCCTCACAGCAGTCTGGTGAGTGACCACAGGTGTGCTTGACTAGATGACAGTGAACACTGTCTACAGAGCACCTACCACTAGCCAGGATGCAGAGCAAAGAGAATGGTCCTTAATTCTAACAGTGACGTCACTAAACCACTGGTCCAGTCTTTATGTTTGTGCACATCATTCCACTCTTAGTTAACATATTTCCTTTGTTTTAGTCTATGCTCTCTCTAGGCTCCCATTCCTGTTCCCCATGCTCAGAGCCATTCCTCATACTCTCGACACCAGTATGAGCACTGCCAAGAGTGAAAGTAGTTAGTTTCACACTCCTGCTGTTATGCAATGGTCAGGAGCATAATTCACCCTAAAGGAATTCTCCTGCATGAGCAGTTTCAAATAGTTGGTGAGATTCTATCTAGCCTGTATTTAATATAAGCTTCTGTAAAACCAGCTACAACATAAATAAAGGGAATAAAGCAAGTAACATTTGGAGGATTCGTTGACTCTCTAAAATGAGAGACTTTCAGATTTAGAAAAAAAAGAAAGCATGACCAATTTTGAGTGATTATTACAAAAGGAGACAAAATAAAGTAAGGTTGTCCTAGAAGGAGTGACAGGAAAAAGGACTAAAGGAAATAGTTGCTCAGAAGGGATATTTTGACCCAGCTAAGGAATAAAAGATTTAAAATCTTATAACTGCACAAAATCTGCCTTAGGCCTGATGATAGGAAGTCATTAAAATACACACAAAGAAAATGAACTACTAGATATTAGCTTAACATTTAAATTGTGTCTTGACTCTATTACGTGGTCCAACTTTGTTCATGCAACCAATCTGAAAATTCAGATTAACATGACATTTTTCATCAAGACCCACCACCAACTAGCTATATTCAAGTGTGTTTTAAATAAATTTCAAACAGTTCTACAATTTATCCATGGCAACATGTTAACTATGAACTTTCAGTTACATGAAGTACAACCACGCTAGGTTTGTCAGACTTAAATCCTCTGCAAAATAAAACCGCTATTAAGCCTTGTTAGCACTGCTGCTTTAAACAGTTGCCCTCTATCCTTTTATCTATATCATAGAATTCAAAGTTCTTACACTACCCCTGCATTCTACAGTTTTATCTACAATTCAACACTGCATGTGTCTAATGTTTCACTTTCTCCCTTAATTTGTTTTATCTTCTCATTTCCTAGTTAGTAGCTGTGTTGGTAGATCCTGAAGCAACTGTTGTCCATAACAGGCTTTACAACAGGAAAATCCAACTATGGGTGCCAAGGAGTTAGTTGATAGATTTGAAGCTGTGAAATAGGATTGCCCTCTTTTGTAGAAAGGCTATGTGACATTTTCATAGTAGATCTGTCCAGTAAAAGGACAGGTTTAATTTATGACCTCATCTACACTCCAACTTTCAAAATAATCTTCCACTGTTGTACGCCAAGTGGCAATAACTTTGAGCATTGGTGGTCACTGCTATTTTACCGCTGTGTTGACTACGTTTCTCCAGAGCATGGCTAGACCACCAGATGGGAAAATGCAAGTGGCAGAGGTGTATACTAATACTTTCAGCACTGCTGTCTCTTGGGAGATTTTTTTTTCCCCCCTTTTGGGCCAGCATACAGAAGAGGTGTGTATGTGTGCTTGCTCTTAAAGCTGAAGTACTCACAGCATAGACACTATTAAGCAATTAAAATTATACAGATATACATGTAACTATAGCATTATGGACTATTTATGTTGAAATTAGATCTCATTCAAACTGAAATTCTGATCTGTCTGTCACACTGGCTGTACATCAAAAATAACAGATGGCAAACAACAATTATTTGCAGTAAAGACCAAAGATTTCAAAACCAGAGCTTGGATGTAAAATAGTGACTTCAAATGAGTTTCAAAGGTACAGTTATAACATTTAATAAGTTAAAAAGAAATGCAAATAATTTACTTCCAAAATGGAGGCGTTTCAAGAGAAACTCTAGCCCAAGGTGATCTGCACATATTTTGTATTTGTTACTAGTGGCTCACCTATAAGATCTGCTGTAATATTCACGATCATCATACCCTCTGTCATACCCTCTGTCATAGTAATCTCTTCGTCGGGAGCTGCCACTGCATGGAACAGTGAAACAAAGTTAGAAAAATACAAAATACTGCATACAGGCAAGGCTGGCTGAGCTAACAGTACTGTCGGAATCTTCAAATAAGGTGGCCAGGAAATGTAACTGCAAACTTAATCTGGATTTAACTTTTTGACATGAACACTAAGTTTAAATATCGCAGGAGAAATTATTTTCTAAGACAACTTTCACGGGGGGAAAAAGTCCCTTTTGGAAGGATTTTTCCTCAGTGAGCCCAGTATCATAAAAGATTAGGGTTGGAAGAGACCTCAGGAGGCCATCTAGTCCAACCCTCAGTAGTGACTTAAAATGTACCAGCTACTAAACTGACTTTTCAAAAAAGCTATCAGCTGACAAAAATGTTTTCTTCAAGTGTTTCAACTTGAGATCTTAGTTCTCATGTGCCTTTCATGGTATGAAACCAAAATTTTTAATGCAAGCTTTTTAGATCGCAAGCTCAGATTTAAAGCTACAAGTTTAACATTTCTGGGTATGGCCTCTCCTACTGTTGGCCTCCAACTGCCCATACCCTCTTGGTTTTCCAGGCCCATTTCCCATGGAAAAAAATTATGCTGATAGATCTGGACGAGTCACATCTGCCAACTAGAAGCAAGTTAAGAACTGACTAAATTAAGGAACATTAGACAGGTGGATACAAAGTACTGAAATTGATGCATTTTTGGTGCATTAGTTTTTTTTTTTTTTTTTTTTTTTTTTTTTAAGCGTTCAAGTGTTGTATTACCAGTAAGAGAAATAAAACTACATGAACTTTTTTCAATTTATGGTTATCTAAACACAATGTTACAAGTCACTAAATTATTGTACACAAATGCATCTTGACTTTTTACAGTTGGAAAAAAGCATACAACCTTTGAGGGTTACCCACCCGTAAGAATTAAATAAAAGTTATGGAATTTGCTTCAACGATCACTATACAAGTTTGTCATTTTCGTAAACTGAGTGGCAGTTACTTTGCTAATAAGTGCCATCATTTGACATTTTAAAGGTTGCTTTATCTGAAAATAGAATTTTTAGATCAATTACATTTTTTCCTGACAGTGTTGTCTGATATGTAGCCTCAATGTTGACTGGCATGATTTTAACATTTGGTGCAAGTACACAAATCAAGATGCACTACTATTTTATGCCCATATACCAAGAGTTGCATGTGTACTTTTGAAAGTCTTTAACAAAAAGCACCAATAAATAAATAAGTAAAAAATAAAAATCAGGATTGCGTTGATACTGAATTCCTACAAGAGCACAGATAATTTAGCAAAATAAAACAGACTACGTGGTAAACTAAATGTGCATTTCCTTTATGCCACTTGTGCTATTCAATGTCTGAAGTAACTTACTAAGTTGGTCTCCCCATATAGATTCCAGGTGTAGGGGTGTGAGGCCTTTTTGTTATGGAGAAATCTACCCGGATTCTTCTCCCATCAAGTTCCATTCCATTGGCACGCTCTTTAGCCTATACGGAGTGAAACAATCATGATTTAGACAGTTTTAACTGCAAATAAATTAACTTCAGCCTAATAACTGCTAACAAGTTTCTATCAACTACTTCTCCTTTCCTAACTAGCTGGGGTTGTATTGTTGATCTGTCTTTTCCAAGCTTGCCAGTCCAATGCTTGCTCCATATTCACTTAGTCTTCCCTTACAGCCTATCCACCGTTTACTTGGTTGTCCTCTTGTTCTCAGCCCACAAACTCTAGTCTCAGATGTCTCCCTAACGGGATGCCTTTCATCCATCCTTGTACATGCTGATACCATTTCAGCTTCTTCTTTTATAGCTTCTCTGATACTGCAAACCTTGGTTTCATGCCTGAGGACATCTTTCCACATGTGGTCCTGCAAGGTCTCCCTCAAACATCTCATTTCAATAACTTCAAGTCTTCTCAAGTGCCCTCTCTTTGGTTACCCATATCTCTGATCCACACAGAAGAGCTGGTCTTACCATGGTTTTCTATAGTTGCCCCTTATGTAATCTGGGCATTCATTTATTAGAAGTCACTCCATTTACCTTGCACCAGACTTCCTCCATGCTCAGCTATCTTGGTTATGGTTCTCAGATTTCTCTATTTGTCACTAACCAGCCCCACAAGATAAATACAGATGATACCTGATTTAGGCGCTGGCCCTCAATGTTGATATTCATCTGTCTTAGTTCTGAGCAAGTCACCCACATGATCTCTCTCTTCTTTACTCATTTTGACACTATAGTTTATTAGTTCCCTATTGCCTGGACCCAAATCTTCCTTGCCATTAGCAAAATTTGTATAGATCATCTTCATACAACCTTCAATTTGGATTTACTTACCTATGAAGTCTATCACAATTATAAATAGTAATGAACTAAGCACTAATCCCTGGAAGAGTCCAACCTTCACCTTGAAGCCTTCCTTGAAACACAAAGGGGCAACTGGCTCTTGTGTCTTGGAACCCTCATACAAATCCATCACCCTCTGGACAAGATCCTACAGTGCCTCTCAGCATTAGAGGTGGGTGGGTGTGCGCTCCCCCACACACACACACCAAAAAAAGCCCAACCAATGAACCATGCTAGATATTTTCCTCCACCTTCTTAATCAACTGTCTGCCAATGAATACACTATTGTCTATTTTCCTTTTCTAAAGCCAAACTGTTTCTGTCCTTAAAGGGGCTTCACATTTCAGAGAATGCAGCTATGATTCTCAGTTTCACACAGTGGGACAGAAGCTTCAAACAGTTGTGTAGGTACTTTTATGTTTGTATATCGGTACCAATATGGAATTCTCTTTTCTTCCCAGACTGCAAGATTTGTGAGCCAATGTACCCTAGCTTCTCTCAAGGCTTTGATCATTTCCACCATCATTTCATCTGGACCTGCTACTTTTCCAGGTGACCTGTGGGCAGACCTCAAAGGCATCTACATTCATAATTATTGCTTCGCATGACAATGCAGCATATAAAGGGTTTTCCACATTAAGTAGACCCCCAGAATTTTCACTGTCAGTTACATACAAGACCCCTGCATCCTTTATGAATGATGTGTTCACTTTGTCATCTTCCTTTTGTTTCTTGTCCATGAGATCATATATATTTTCTTTTTGGCAAATTGAGAACAGTTGTGCATCTCATTATACAGCGTATCCAAAGCTAGGTTTCTTGCCTTCTTAACTGCTTGTCTGGAGGCTCTATAGGTAGCATCCACTTCTTCTGAAGGGTTATTTTCCTGATGCATGTTTCATTGGTGCAAGGCTCATACTGGATCCATTTGCCAGTTGCGATCATTATAACCAATGTGCTGGGGGTACCAGTGGTTTGCTTGGGGTAACAGTACACGCATCTTCAAATTGAGTTTGTATTTAGGAGGGTAACTCTGGTACAACTGGAGATTTACCTTGTATTTTTGTTTAAAGCATAACTCACACCTTTATTTTGTTCTGAGATACCAACAAGGGACAGGATCTAATAATTCCTCAAGATGGCTTACAGTTCTTATATGATGAATAGAGTTAGTCTTCTGGGATATGTGTAAGTTACTTTCACCTCCAGCTGTGAATGGGCAACATTAATAGTCTAACTACCATGGTCAGGTTCTAGTCTCCAAGTGCTCCGAAAAGGTGTTCATTTTTATTTATTGACATTTGAAATTTTGTTTCAATGTGTATTTTAAACACAATAGGATTGTGGCTTTGGGCACATATTTGATTAATTACAAAAACTAAAACCATATAAACCTTTTAAAATATTGTTTTAAGACTATCATATATATTTACCCATTTGCCAAGACCTACATCCAAAATCAAATGCACCCCACGGGAGAATTAAAAGTTAACTGGTTTGTAAGCCTGATTACATATTAAAATCCTCCATTCAGTTGATTTAAATACTAAAATAGTGTTTCATTCATCCCAGAGAATCACAAAGCAATTTACAATTATATTCATACAAACAATACTAGTGAAATGCAACAACCAACCAGCAGGAAAAAGCAGCTTTGGTCAAAAACATAACCAGCTGGGTGGAACTATTTATTTCTCACTAATGTAGAGGCTGAATTGACCATACTGAAATTTTAACCTGTGGTATTTGAAATAGTGATCACTAAATCATTCCTTTCAGAAGCTTGCTTTTTAACCACTTGGTCAAATCAGTTTGAGTAAATACATTCATAAGCCCATCAGTTATTTTGAAGAATCGTTAATAGACTACAGAAAACAAATGCCAATGCTTCCAAGATTGCTATTCTTGTTTTTGTCCAGGTGCATATTTTCCTTATAGCAGTTTCAAATATTAATGAATACTGTACCTTAATTCCTTTTCTACATGGTCTCAAACAAAGGTTTAAAAAAAAAAAAAACCACCACCACATTTTACAGGGCTATGTACTAGTTATGCAGGAATAAGTTTTTAACAGTAGGGAATTGCAAATTTTAAAAGTGTTATATATTCCAGCTTACCTCCTTTGCATCATCAACATTTTCAAAATACACAAATGCAAATCCTCTTGAACGCCGAGACTGCTGGTCATACACAATGGAAACATCAGCAATTGGGCCATACTTGGAGAACACTTCTCTCAGGTCCCTTTCTGTGGTGTATAGACTTAATCCAAACACACCGAGACAACAGTTTGGGTCAGGATTTGCCTAGAAGAATAAAAAAAGCTTCTCCTTTCAAACTTTCAGCAATGCAGTGACTTTATAAACATGCGTTGATTTGGCATGACTTCAAGACAGAAAAATCTACTGCTATCTAAAAAGCTAGTTTTACTTACAACAGACATGTCAGACTTAGCTTTCACAAAACATATTTTGCATTTCTCACCTCAAGAGGAGCACACAATTCCCATGCCAAACTTTGTAGTGGCATCACAACTTTATTTCCAGAAGTGGGTACTCTCTGGAAGCGCCCAATAGTCTAGCCACAGAAAAGGGTGCTGCTGGTGAATACAAATCTGTATATTGGTCTGCGAGCACCTCTATATTGGAGTAGTTTGGCATTTATTTTAGTCCTCATTTTAGACAGTTGAGAATGAACATGACTTTTTAGTCTAGCTGATTTGTTTTTGTTTATTGAAGACATCAAGGCAGTTTTCATTCCCCAACCTCCCCTCCAAGTGTCCTCCTGATTAGGAAACTTAGGAAACTCAAAAATGAAGCCTATATCTCAAGTGGGTATGTACATTTATTTGTTATTGTAGGGATGTTCTTGAGTCAGGACTGTATTGGTAGCTTTTTTAAGTGGAAGAAAAAAGCATTTGTTTGGCAACAAAAATTACATGGACTTTGTAAACGAGGCAGATAAATTAAAGGGCCTACCAACTTTGACTGTACCCTTTAAAAGATTTTAATAGAAAGCTTCAGGGTTTAAGGTGTCTGAATCTATGACAAAATACTGTGTATTTCAAGAGACTGATGCAACAAATCTAGTTTATTAATTTTGAAACCTACATACAAAAGGTAATTGTCAATCAGACCTGTTTAAGAGAGAACTACCATCTCAATTTAATTGACTGTGTTAATAGTCAATTAACATTTGTTTAGAAAAATGTCTACATTAACGTACAACTTTCAGTGAACAGGCACCTTAAGTTACTGTAAGCACTGTGAAACTTTAAAAATTACAAGCTCAAATGTGATCAAATAAGGAATATCCAAACATTAATGTACTGAAGTATGAGTTACCCCCCATAGTAAACAAAACACAGAAGACAAAACTTAAATACCTAAGATCACAATTTTCTTCCACAAATTATTCAAATCATCATAATGTAACATTTAAAATGTGATAATTTATAGTTACAAACAAAATTTCTCATGTTTCACTGTGAATTTTTATTAATGTAGTACACCACGAAAATAAATTTAATTTCCAAATCTGAGAAGAGATGGAAGCAGATTGCTTTTATAGATTCCTTAGTTCAAGGGGGAGGACAAACACATTAAAAATTGCAATAAACCCACAAACAGCTAAATTTAACAATCCCAATGTGTTAAAGTAACAGTCTTACCCTGTTTCCAACATGACGCCTACGAGTAGACATAGGGGAATGGCTGTGACTGTGTCGTCGTCGATAATCCCGACTGTAAGACCTGCTCCGGGACCTCCTGTGAGAGCGGGAACGAGAGCGTGATCTTGTATAGTGTCTACGAGAACTCCTCCTTGACCTAGATCTGTGCAGAGAAAGAACTAAGTTACTTCTGATGGGTTACCATGTTGCAACTACACATTAACATGAGGAAATCAAATAAAAATTACCTATAAATAGAAAATGGGTAACTTAAAAATCATGTTGTACTACATCTTGTAGGGCAATACACATACCTATTTCATCACCAGTTCTCAAGTTTCTCAACTCAATCTTTACAGTCAGATTAGATTACTTTAGGGTATTCATCACTATATCAGACCCCCATATAATTTCCATTGCAAAAACAGAATTCCAAACTCCATTTCAACCCTGTTGTCCAGTCATTCATAATTGTTGGTTTGAAGCAGTTCATGCATAATCTAATTCCAAAAGATGAACGAATGTTTCCACAAAAAGAAGAGGGAAAATGGCACCTTCTTAGACAAATAAACAACAAAGAAGGGGACCAGAGATATGAGACACAAATATGACTGCAAGCACAGAAAGGTTTTTTGTTTTGTTTTTTAAAATGAGGCAAGACTGGGGAGATGACCATTGTTCATTTCCAGAGGGGACATGAAAGAGGTTTATAAAACATTGAAAGATAAACCAGGTACTCCTATTTATCCTCAATAGAGGAGGCTACTTAAAGAAGCTGAAAAACAACTACTTTAAGAACTGTAAGGAAATCATCACCACAGTATAAAACCATGCAACACTTGGCCAAAAGGCATTAAGATAAAGAGCTAAGTGGGAGTTGAAAAAGATTAGACATTTATATTGAGTATGAGAAAATCCAGTTACTCTAGCTATTAAAAACTCACCACTAATCGTAGTTTTGACTGTTGCCATTGTAGTCACACTCGTGGTATGGACCCTCTGTGCAATTGAGCTTCTGGAACCTTTCCAGAAAAGCAGTACTTGTTGGGACAGTGCAAAGGCCCTCTTTCAGCATTGAATATTCAGAGATCATAAGAAGCTGTGCAATCCCAATCTGCTTTAATTCCTTCTATTAAACCTTCTAGGGCTCTTAAGACAGTAGAACCGTTAACTAAAAGGGGAAGTTGGGCGATGAAGCCAGGTAACATTGCTTGAGCTTTGTCTTGTGTTAGAACTTAACTAAGCAGGGAATTAGCTTAATATAGTGCTGACCACAACCTGTCCATGTCTACACTGACTAACATAGGATTCAGCATATTACCTTACTTGACCCCTCAACAGCGATGTTTAAGAAATTTGTAGTTGAGAAATGCCCTTGAAGAATAGAAGCTGATGGTCAACCTCTCTTCAAAGTAGTCTCTGCATATTCCCTTTTGTGACTTAAACAATCTCCAAAAGGACAGGGGACAAGAAGGGACTAAAGGAAATGCAAAATTGGTCTAGACTATTGGGCAACCTGTCAAATTTGAAACTGGATCGATGTTGAAAAAATATGAGCCAAACTTCACCTATTTCAAGTTGCAGAGACTTCTGGTGAAGGGATAATGGAGATAGATTCTAGAAGTAATACCCTTCATCCAAAAGGGAATGGAGGGGGGAGGAGAGAGCTAACTTTGTTCAAGTTGGAGCAACGCCTTAGATGGTGCTGCGAGTTTTATTTCTAGGCAAAGCTTGCCATTAAAAAAGGAAGGTTTCCTACGCTGGCTTGCGACTAAACCAACAAGCAAGACAACTTGATCTAAGCTCAGTTGACAATGCCCAATGTCACAGTTCTGACTTATCTGATGGTATCCAGAAAGCATGGAGTGCATGCCCTGGAACAGAGTGACCCATCAGTTACAGTCTTAATGGGAAGATGGGTCAAAAAAAAGGGAATACCTGATCCCAAACCTGCAACTGATATCAAAATACCTTAGTCACTGGTGACATGGAAAATGCCAAGTCAAGCTTCCTGGCATCTGTCAGAAACAGGTGGATAAAAATCAATGCTTTTTTTTTTTTTTTTTTAAATCAAATCTGAATTTTTTTTATTTAAATTGGATTTTTTGATAAAATGCTTTTTGAGGAAAAAACCTACCTAAAGAGAATTTTAATTAAGATATCTTTGAGCTATAATGTATCTCATCATGGAATCCGGATTATAAATTCTAATTCTATAGTATGAGACAATATATTGTTATGTTTAAGAAAAGGTTTATAAATGAGTTCCAATAGTTCATGGATTAGGGACCTAATCTTATGGGGTTCCAGGGGCTTCTGTATAGATTTAGGTTAATCTTTCTATCTACCCAATGGGACTTGGTATCCTCTAGACTGAGCACTATCAGTGCTGCTTAGTTTTGCAATTCTCAAACTGCAAATTTGTGTCTCCAGAGAACGCTTGTTAACAGCAAAAATATTTTTAAATAAATATATAGAGGTGAGAAATAAAAGACCTCAACCCTATTGTCCCTCTACAAATGTATATACACAGAGTCAATCCCTTACCTCTTTCTAAAATTGTTGGGGGCGGAATAGATCTGGACAAGGAGAAGTCTGGAGATAAATGTGAGAAGGGAGGGACAGGCAGTAGAAACAAAAGTAAAACTGGTTGAGCACCATATTCCAGAAGTCTTGAGGTCTGAGTGTAGCCTTCACTGATTTGAGATCAGTCATACCATTCTCTCACTAGAAGGGAAAACCCATAATGGCAGCAGGCCGTAAAAGAGACCCAGTTTGGGAATATTTTAATGAAGTTACTCTACCTGTGGGTAAGACAGGCATGGGTGCAAAATGCAAACAGTGCAACAAAGAAATGTAAGGCCTGGTTGCCCAAATGAAACATCATGAGAAGTGCTCCTTCTCAGGAAGAAGCTGCACTGAAGATGAAAGGAACACGTCTGAAAATGCAGGATCTTCAGGTTGGTAAACTTTTTTATTTCATACTACTTTAAGGACTGCCTGTCTTCTTTCTGGACTAGTCTTGAATTCTCATGTTTGAGCAAAAAAAATATAATAGTTACTCCATGGTACTATCGTTTTAGGTGCAGTTATGATAAAAAATAAAAAGCTGAAATAGGCAAATCTTCCTTTTATAATTTCACCTTTAAAGTAGTACTGATGGTCAGTGAATGCAATGAGTAATACTAAATGAGCAGTATGGTAATAATAAATAACTGCATTGACTTATTTTGTTTAGGAGAATCCATCCTCAACATACAGGATTCTGAAGACTATCCACCTTCAAGGTCACCATCTTTTTCTATAGTTTCAGAGTTATCTGCCAATTATAGTGTTTCAGTCATATCATGTATGTCATATAGCCACAGTATATCACCCGTAGCACAAAAAAGGAAGAAGTCTCCATCATCCAGAAACAACCAGAGATAAGCTGCTTCTTATCACAAACTTATTACAGAAAGAGGTAACTGATGAAAAAAACTTTGTTTATGCAACAAACTCTCCTTTCCGTATGATAGAGAACCTACACTTCATTAACATGGTTCAGTCATTAAGACCAGGATACAGTCCACCCAACAAAGCAGATGTCGCAGGCAAATTGCTGGATAAAGTGTATGGAAGAGAAATTGAGCAGTGTGCAAAAGATCTAGAGGGTAAAATTGTTCACCTGAGTCTTGATGGGTGGAGCAATGTCCACAATGATTCTGTTGTATGTGCTTGTGTGACAACAGAAGGGAATGAATTCCTTAGAGAAACAATTGATACATGAGGAAATGCACACAACAGCAGAATACTTACAAGAAGCAGCAGTAAAAGCTAGAACAAACTCTGGAAAAAAAAATTTCAAATGTCTAGTATGCAGCTTGGTCACAGACAATGCTGCAAATGTATCCAAGATGAGAAAAAAATTAGGAGAGAGTGAAGAGAGTCCCAAGCTAATAACATATGGTTGCAGTGTTCATTTGATGCACCCCCTAGCCAAAGACTTCAGTGTGCCAGAAATAAAGGTAATGTTGTTGAAATTGCAAAATACTTCTGTAACAACCACTTTGCAGCAGCTGCTCTGAAAAAAGTGGGAGGAACCAAGCTAACTCTCCCACAAGACGTGCAATGGAACTCAATAGTGGACTGTTTTGAGTTTTCAAGAACTGGCCTAATCTGATAACAGTTTGTGAACAAAACTGTGAAAAAATAGATGGCACTGTCACAGCCAAAGTTCTCAACATTGGACTTAAGAGAAATGTTGAACACATGCTGAGTACCCTGAAGCCTATTTCAGTAGCCTTGAACAAAATGCAGGGAAACAGCTGTTTGATTGCTGATACTGTTGAAATCTGGAAGGAACTGAGTGAGATCTTAAAAAGAGAAATATGCAATGGCAGAGTTAAATTACAAGCCTTAAAAAAAAAAAAAAAAAAAATGAATGGGACAAGCACTATCTCCAACTCATTGTCTTGCAAATATTCTCAATACTCAGTACCAGGGTCAAACCTTAACTGCTGAAGAGGAGTTGGCTATGACATGGACATCCAATCATCCCCCCATAATGCCAACTATAAAAAACTTAAGAGCTAAGGGTGAACCATTCAAGAAATAGGTTTGCTGATGTTTTAAAGAAAGTCACACCAGTGAACTGGAGGAAGTCAGTTAAGCACTTGGATTCAGAGACTGCTGAAGTGATAATCTCTCTTGTAACAGCAGTAGCTTCTTCTGCCTATGTAGAAAGAATATTTTCTTCCTTTGGTATAATCAATTCCAAATTGAGAAATCATGTGGGACCTGAAAAAGCAGGAAAACTTGGTTTTCTTTTCCAGATTGTGAACAAACAGGAAAATGAAGGTGAAGATGCCTGAGTTAGCTGCAGAAGCCAATATTTTAAATTTCTCATGCTGACCTGGCTGACAGTTCATTTTTTTTTTTTAAATATTTCATTTAACTATTTTAAACAATTTTAACAAAAACAAACCTGATTTTAAAAAACTTGAAGGTTTAACTAAATTCAAAAATTCATATGCTTGTTTTGTTAAAATATTATGTTTTCTGATGAAAAAAAAATCCAGAATACAAAACACTGGTGTTTTAGTTAAATAAAACAATTTAAAATGTCTGCCTGGTGATGTCCTCCTAACACAGCATGGCAAGAAAATCCTCCAAGTATTAATGATTAACCTGTTGAATTGGAGATATATATGAAGTCACTCGGAGGCGAACTATCTGCTTCAATTACCTTTGGTAAATAAAATAACCAATCATTCATTTTCTGATATAGCTGTAAAACTAATCTGAAAAGTTTTCAAAATAAATCACTTAAAAAATGTATAGTGTGTACCTTCTAAAAATGAAACCTACATCTCTGAGATGCGAAGAATATGTATTAAGGTTATAAAAACCAACAAGACTGCACTTTTATGTAGAAATCCATGATTAAATTGAGTCTTCCTGACTAGTGATTTAAATCAATTTGATTTAAATCAAGTCTACCCTGGGAAACTCTTGAACCCCTAACATTACTGATATCTGCAGACACAACCAGGAATCAGGTGTGGAAAGGCACAGTGGAATCCCTGTTGCAGGACCTAGTGCAAATAATCTGCCTTCTTGGTGACAACCGGTGCAGATGGTGGGGTTGTCTGGTATCTCAAACAAGGTTCAACAAGCTGTCATTGTCAAGCAAAGCCATCTTTCAATGCAATATGAAAAAAAACAGTTGGCACGTCTTCTCTTGGATTGTGGTGACTTCCAGTTCTGATGCCAGTCTCACCCACAAAAAATTCTTAAGGAATCAAAGAAAAAAGAAGTTTGTCATGGAAAAAACGGTTCCCTCCACCTGGAGCTTGCCACAGGAGGAAAAAAGCCAAGGTAGATGGGAAGCACAGAACTTCATAAACCCTTTCTTTCTCTGAACACTCAGTACTGCTAGGGAGAGTTCAGGTGGTCCCAGAAAGCACTGCTTTTCTAGAAATTTCCCAAAGCTGAACCACCTGAGGAGAATCTTACAAATGGGAATATGCTACAGTCACTTTGAAAAAAAAATAAAAATAAATCATGCTTCAGGGCATAATCCAACCATGAATTGTCAGGTTAGAAAGAAATTTCCTTAAGAACAGTTTTTTTTGCATCTTCTGAAGCATCTAGTAGTGTCCACAGTCTGTGGCAGGATATCAGAATAGATCAGGACTGGGCAACCACCCTCTCACATGCCATTCATTCTGCAAATTAAATTCAAAGCAATTTTTAAATTAGTCTCATTGGGATGCTAATTTGAGAGCTCATTATCACATTAATGTTAACAAATGTGATCACAATTTAGTCCATGAAGCTGGGAAGAGGGTAGGCAGTGAATCCTACATGGGGGTGCGTTTCAGAAGTTGCTGCGGGGATGGAAATCCAGAGGAAAGAAGATGGGAAACAGAAGAGGGCAAGAAACAATGGAGACTACAGAAAGCAATAGAGGGCAGAAATAATGGTGGTCACATTTATGAGCATTCTTTCTCACTGAATGTGAGAATAAGGTACTGAACAAATAAGGGTTAGTAACTAGAGGTCTAGCTGCTACATGAATGCCATATTCTACCCTGATCTTTGGAAGTTCTGCAGGTCGAGAGAGTATTTAATCCTAAACATATATGCCGGCCCACAGACCATAATTAACAATGGAGTTAACCCTCTTCAAAGAATGAGCTGTACATCACTGGACAAGATGGACCACTGAGCTGGAAAACTCCTGTCTTATAACAGATTTATACCCACTTTGCTTTTATTCTGCTCACATTGCAATGCCAAGAAAGCCAAAAATCCTGTGCTCAGAACTGTTTACTAATGGCATATCTATACTGCAGCAGCACAGCCACAAGTTCTTAGTTCTCCATCCTTCTAAACTACTGTATCCCTTTCAGGAGTCTGATTTGTCTTGTGTACCCTAAGTTTCACCTCACTTAACTACTTGCTTACAAAATCAGACAAATACAAAAATGTCACAGCACACTATTACTGAAAACCTGCTCTCTCATTTTGTCTGTACGAAGTATTAGTTTTTAGATTTTTCTAGTGCTTTTTATGTAGCCTATTGTAAAACTAGGCAAATATCTAGATGAACTGATATAATCCCAGAAGACCTGTGTGTACCCCTAGGTGTATGTATCCCCCGGTTGAGAACCACTGATAAGAGTTAATCTGACAGGCTGTAGCCATATCTACACTGGAGTTGGGTCAACCTAACCACAATGCTCAGGGCATGAAATTTCACAACCCATAGCAACGTAGTTAAATTGATCTAATTTTGTGTGGACAAGGCCTTAGCACCAATCATATACGCTTGTACAAACCAGCTGAAGGCATTTTGCTCATACAGGTGTCAAGGAGCACCATTTGAAGACAATGAAATTGCACAATTATCACTTTGTGCATTATCAGATTATTGCCTCTCTCTTCTACAGGTGTGTCAGAAAGAACCCAGTCTAGCTCTCAGAACTAAAGCTAAGTTTGTAGGGCTGTTTAGTTTCTGATCAGAATCACATTTAAAATGACTTGCCAATGACCATGTTCAAAATCTGACCAAGCTGGAAATGGAATGTAGGTACCTTGGCTCCCAAGCACACCTTAACAGAAGGCTGTAATTTTACTCAAGTTAGATGGTTAAGCCAATGGAGTTCATAAACTCTGAAAACTGAGTATTTCCAGTTCAAGGCATTTAAAGTTTATTACAGGTGCCTCCGTTCTAAGATCATGAAGCCACAGTGGTCAAAAGCTCCCAATGAGAGAGGGGACATGCTGTAAAGCCAGTAGGCTGATTATAAATTCCATTATAACGCTTGTGATCTTCCCAAGCTCAGTAGTTATTGATTTCTTATTTTCTTTAAAAGCCATGAGATTAAAAGCTAATATTGTGGCAACATTAAAGCTGCAGTATCAACCATAAGAACTCAGTAAGTCTCCAAATTTATATTAGTTCCTTTCAACATTTGGCTACTTCTTATTAATGAACAACAAAATACAAATTAACTGATATTCTTATCCAAGGATTTTTGAATCCTCCTGTTGTCCTCAGATCTCTCATGGCAATGAGTTCCACAGGTTAATTATAAGCTGTGTAAAGAGGAGTTTTCATTTTGCTTTTCAATTTCAGTTGATACCCCCTTGTTTTATTACAGTAAAGTGTAAACAGGCGTGTAGGATTTACCATTGTATGCCATTCGTTATTTTGTACACATTTATCATGTCCCCTTATTGGACTCTTCAGAGAAGAAATTAAATAGCTTCATACAGAAGCCTCTCCACACCCCTAAGCATTTTGTTGCTCCTCTCTGAACTTTTTTCCATTTTTTTTTTTGGCAAGGTCACCAGAACAGTATTCCAGGCAAAGGTGTACCACTGATATACATAACGGCATGTTTTCCGTATTTTTTCTATGAATTCTTTATACAGCCTAACACTAACTTTTTTTTCCTGTATAAAAGCATGTATGAACAGCTCAATGAAAACCACCTCTGCTCAGCAACACCCAAGTCTTTCCCAAGTGTTCACAATTAAATTTAGAACCCTAGCAACATGTATGAGTAGTTCAAGTTATTTTTCTATTTGTTAGCATTGAATATGTAGATCAGTACCTATTCATACACGCAAGTCTTATTTACAAGTTTTGCAGGTTTACTGTTCAGCCCTTTCTAAATAATTAATTTATGAAGCACCAATTTCTCATATAGTCCCTTTGGGTACCGTTAAGCCACTGTGATACTGAAAGCTGCAAATTTATTCCTACTGTTTAAGTTTTTAATCCATGACAGTACTTTATGTCTCATACCATAACTACTTTCCTTGAGAGGGACTTTGTTGCCAGTGACAGCAGGAAGTTGGCAGCTCAGATTGTTTTGTAGGGCGATACATCTCAAACAATGTTAATGTGGCACTAATTACATCTTAAAACAGCAGCAATATATACAGGTTACTTCCCTCCCCCAATCTTTGATAAGTCTTACAAAGCTCTCAGGGAATTTTAAAAATAATCTTTTCAGTTTATTGTACTAACGTTAACACTTGCTTTACACTTGTCAGTGTATTATGCACGTACATATGATGAGGCTGTATTAATGCACTTGAGAGCAAGCTGGATATTTATCAGTAGGAGCAACTCATACTCCATGTTTTTTGGGTGGGAACATACAAGCAGATCCTCTGAACAGGTTACTACTAAAAAATTGGGAATCAGAACACTGTACAATAAGCCACCTTTATGTACATTAAACAAAGACAAAAAAATTGGGAATTGTGCTTTTAAAAAAAGATACTGTTTAATGTATTAAGACAGTCTGAAAGGTGTGTAGTTTGTAAAACCTACCTCCCCCAGTCTCCCTTCTCTGCTTTTCTATTTAAATCTTGAATTCAGGCCATATGCCATGGAAGATGCTATGGTGACTGATGAACTAGTGCAATGACATCATAAGAGTCAAGAGAGTGAAAGCTGAGAGGGGAAGGAGTTTTAGTCAGACCATTTAGCAATTTGATGACATTTAACTATAAATGGCATAATATTTGAGAGACAGGAAACACACATCCCCTAAATGAAGTGGTGAGCCCGTACATGAAAAGACAGCAGGAGATCTTCCAGAAAAAAAATAAGGAAGACCTAACTTGATATACCTGAGGTTGAAAGAAAAGCAAGTCTTCACATCTCACACTTATTTTTATGTCATACAGCAACTGAAATGGCACAAGATTGTTTTTACTCAAATCTTCTGTAGGTCTGTTTTAAACTTTTGGTACCAGATTCAGGCTTAGCTTGAATAGCTTCCACCCCACCACTGTCAAACAAATTCAGACAGACATGTCTGTGTTGAAGGTAAACTCACCTAGATTCAGACCTGGATCTAGATTTTGATCTGGATCGCCTGGAGTCCTCCTTGGATCGAGATCTTGCAGGAGTGTGCCTTGCAGACTTGCCGGACCCATGGGCACTTCCGCTTCTGGAAGCAGAACGGGATTCCTGCATGCAGATATTGAAAGTCTAATTTGTACACAATTTCTGGGTGATCTAAACTCTGTAAACAAGCTCCAGTGAAAAAAAAATGGTAAAATTTGCATCTCAACTATGTGTCCGGGCAGTTGAAATTAGAACTGCCTAGATTTTAAGAATTTTTTTCCCCTGGTAGGCACTTTACCCTGCATATGCTTTCTCTATTAAACAGATAATGCATGCATGTTTAGCAAAATATACAGGGACACATAAACAGACTAGTAATTACTTAGCGTAGTGCTTTCAGATTCCAGATTACTTCTTATCTTAACTTCATTTTTATTCCTTTTCTTCATTCTTCCGTTTCAAATTCTGACTTCTTTCATCTTCCCCACTTCACACAAATTGCTCAATATTCTATAAGTGGGACTTCTGGTCTGATAATTAGCATGCATTCACTTTCTTTTTTTTTTTTTCAAATTTCAGCTTCACTTATTCCTGAGCTTCAAATAATTCTCATTTATAAAACTTGTCAAATGACGACTTCCGCATTTTCCTTCTTCAACATTAACCTTAATAGAAAAAGAACAGGATGAAGAATATTTTAAAACTCCAGGATAAAATCTAGTGCCAAAACTGAAACTAGAAAAAAATGCTACGTTTTTGGACCTTTTTTTTATTATATATGCAATTCAAGACTTGGATCTATCAATTTTTCTATTACTTTTTACATGGATGTCAAATCAGTCTTAGTATTGGGTAACTGTGCATTCTCTATTTATACCTAATTAAAATGAAGTGTGCAATGGAAGAATTGAAGATTTACCGGTCATTTTGACATGAAAAATTTCAAGGGATATTATATTTCACACTTCTTTAGCCACAGATTTAGATCTTAATCAACAAAAAAAATGGTTAAGTGTCAAAAGGTCACCACTGCACACACATCTAGTTAAACTGAGTAAACCGATAATCTTTTTGAATTCAAAAGTACAATTCAGCTGTAGATTAAATGACTTAACCTTTAATGTTCCCTTATGTCACTAATTCCACGAATATACACTATTATAACAATTTTGAAGACGTGATTTTAAAAGTTCGGTGTGTGCATGTTTAGTTTGCCTGCAAACTGACCGCACATGCAAGTTTTGTATTTCCATATGCAACCATGGTAATTCTGCACACAAACTGAAGATGCAATTGTGCATCTCAACATTAATTCTGGTTCTCAAAATCTAATGTACTATTTATACCATTGTTTACTACTTGTATTTTTCTCAATATGGATAATGAATATAGCCTAGTTACTTACATTTTATGATTTAAAAGTTTCTAGCCAGTGCCACGTTCAACTTTCATACACAAATCACAAGGCTGTAACACTTGAGTTGCAAACACTGGAGAGGAACGTTAGTTTTGAAATATTGGTTGGGGAAGTTTTTTGTTTTAAAGCTCGTGGAAACTTTCCTACTGATAGCCAATTTGGAAAACGCTTGCTATTTTATTTAAAAAAAAAAATCTAAACTTTGAGCCATGTTTCACCTATCAGCAACCGATTAATAACATTTTGGGGCCAAAAATTACTCCCACTCTTGTCAATTCTAAGGATTTTTCCCCCCTTCTTTTTAACTTCATATTCCCAGTGTTTGGAAATTCATACGAAAAGGTGTTTTCATACTGGATAGTCATTAGCTGAGCCAAATTAGTTTTAATTTTAGTTGAAACCACCACTTCCACAGAACCCAGAGGAAAGCTTGTTTTGCTGTGAGTTTGTTTACGGTGACTACCATTAATGTTTAAAATATTATTATGAAGTGTTAAATGAGAATTTATTTCAAATCAACAGCAATGGCACTTATGCTAGAAGTCAGATATTCCACTTATATTTGTGAAAATGTAATCAACTATACTACCTAGCTATGAAGAAATAAAAGCAGACCTTAAGTCTTCTTCACGAAGCAGTATTTACCGGGAGTAGTGCTTTACAGTTTCATGCAATGAAAACTAATAGGATTTTTCTAATTAGTTGTGAACATTATTTAATCTGTACTCACTACTCCATTTAAAGAAAAAAATCTTAATCCTTCCCAGAACTCTGCATCATTTTAAGTTTCTATGAATCAATTCAGCCAGTTAATTTTTTAAAAAAATTCAGAACTTAGTTGTCGCTTCAAACACAATTTCCTTTTACAACAGTGTTCCTTTTATGCACAACAGTGATAAAAATCAGTATAGGCTAAAATGTCTTGGAGATGAGGCTTCCTAAACCTAGCTCAACTTACTCAGGGTTTTCCAAATGTACTTCTTTTAGGCCTGGCACAGAAAAATATTGAGCATTAAAAATTCCCATTGCTTCTATAATCCTAGTTTTAAAACCACTAGACTTCAGAAGAATTTGAGAATTTGCTTCCTTTAGTGACGTTTGACCAAAAGCCTTAATCCACTTGTTAACACAGAACACTGTCCTGTATGTAGTTCATACAGACTTTGCTATATTCTCCATAAACTAAGCTCTCATTTCTAAACAAATTTATAGTTCTTTGTGGGTCTCAAACTTCCAGACAAAGAGCAATACTATTGTGTGAACTCCCAACACTCATTTTAATGGCATAATTTCTAAGCTTACATTTTATCCAAGAAAGTCACGCCTCAAAAAGATGAGTCACTTTACCTATATTACCCAGTGCAACAACATCAGAGGTGGAACATGTTAAACCATTTAACAGTGCCAAGACTATTACAAAGGTTGGCAACAGACTGGTTCATACAAATGCAGAGGTAACCATAACTAAGTGGAATTCCTTTCAAAAAAATCAGAGGAGAAGGAAACCTAAAAAGAGGAAAAAGATAATTGCTTAATATCTACATCCTTAATTAAGCAATTGGCTTCTCTCTCATTAGGCTCCTCTGGATTTTGTTCGCTCTCTCCTGTAATTCTTTCAACCTAAGTCATGATTCTATGCCATTTCTTTGCCCAACCCCTAGTTTCAGTCAATCTTTCTATACATTCTCCCCAGGTTCCTTTCTGGGAGTCTTTGAAGAATCTATTCCCCCTCATCTCTAAAGAGCGCACACATTACTGCAATAATCCTTAGAAGACTGAGGAAAACTGGACATGATTCCAGTAGAGCTTGTCAACACTACTCCTTCACTTGGCAAGAAAGGAAGCACTCCCTTCACAGTCAGAGAATATTGCCTCAAATACTAGAAGCCCATGGAGCAGAGAATCCGATAGTTCCCCACTATATCTTTATCAATCTCCGCTCATCTTGGTGAAAGCTTCTCCCACAGTTGAGTCTTACATTTTTCAGCTTCTAGTTTGCTTGGTTTTGCTCTTCCCAGTCTGAGTTTTCCACTCTTCATACTTGTATTGCTTTATGCTCCCCTCTGTATTAAGAGGTCTGCTGGAGGCTTGCTATGCACAGGAGCAGCAAAGGCAGGGCAAGTTTCTGCTTGTGCTATGGCTGGAGGGGAAGGGTAGCAGAAGAGAAGTTGGGTCCTTCTCCCCCTAACTCTAAGCAAGAGTGAATCTATCAAGGATTGTATTAGTTTCATACCACTGCACATCCCATTTATGGAAAGAGCAAAAATTTCTAATTGGAAATTTGTTTATCCAGTGTTTTACATCTAAATAGTTTTCTAAATCTGAATTTCAGAGGGGGCTTATTTTAGGACTGTAACTCCCCCACCCTTTCCCTGTATCTGCTACTATACTCATTCACATTTTTCCTTCCTTCATTCAAGTTTGGATTTTGAGAGTGCATGGGGAGCCTGCAGATTCAGGGTTGTAATTCCTGTAGCAGTCATGCCACATATTTTTGGCATACATATGATAAAAAATACACTTAATGCACTTAAAAAGGGAATACAAGAGGCCAGAAACTCAAACCTATGCCTTCTGTGTTTTCATTATTATTTGTAGCATTCCATTAATTACGATGATAGTTATGATAATAGAACAATTAACATGTATTTTACTAAAAATATGGAAAAGTTATAAAAGCAGAAATATCTCTAAGAAGGTAGATTGGTTTCAAGCGTTCTCCATGTGGTGAAAGCTGTAAGGCATAAGGCAAGCGCAAACAGCTAAAAAAAACCTGTTATTTTAAAGTTTTTGTGAAAATACAATCTCACATTCATTTCTATAATAATTAAATGACGAGTCGTAGGGCTTCAGTTATCTTAAAGGGATAATCAACTTGAATTTTAATTTAAAAATATAAGCAGTTTCAGATAATGCACTTAACCCTGATTTCCTGTTAATTTGTGAGTTTACAATCACATTTTCCCAAGTGTTTTTCTTATTCTTAGTTACTATGTAAAAGTTCCAGTTACGAGGGGAAACAAACTGAAAATCTTTCAGTTTTAGTAATATTAGTTACTTAAAACTATAGCAGATACATTCAGAGGTGCGATATTTAAGTTGATTAATGATCGGAATGAGCCATGCTTAAGTATTTTCACCACATGGAGTTGACAGTTCCTCTCATACAACTTGAGTACTATTGAAATTACTTATAACAATTTCTTATTCACAACTAACATTGTGACATGTTCTGTAATTATTAGTCAGAAATTTAAAATTGATGTGTAAGCATGCTATAAACAGGGCACCAGCAGGATATATTAAGTGACAACTAAAGGACAGAGGGCATTCAGTACAAACTATAATTATCTTTCACTGGCTATGTCCTTCACTAGAAAAGGGTGTTTTTTTTTTTTTTTTTAAGTTGGTAAAAAAACACGCAAACACCTTTTTCCATGTGAAGACAAGGTTAGTAAGTCCTATTCTGAGAGAGGTTCAGTGCCCGCAGCTCTTATTTGGTCATTCAAAGGAACAAGATCAGTATTTGCAGGTCTCAAAAATTACCAAATAAAAGTACACAGACCAAGGTAACCACCCATTTTCCAAAAAGGAATGGTATATTTCAGGAGTGACCAGAACACCACTGAATCAACATTTGGCATAAAGTGACTTGAAATAAAAGTAGGAACCATTTTCAGTGTTCATTGCGAAAAATGTTCCCATTTATTTCAAATCCTGGATTTTGCGCAATTTATATAATCTCACTTCATCTTGGGCAGTTTGTCAGTGAATACACTTCAGGGGGATAATGCTGGGAGGCAAGCACATGCTATTTCCATTGAAATAAATCACATCTCACTTGATTACTGGGCCCACAGCTTTACTACTATGAATAAAGCGGGGACTCCCCAACTTCCAGCTTGAAACAGCAAAAAGCCACTTCTCGCTAACCTTGCAAAAAAAAAAAAAAAAAAAAAAAAAAAAAGTACTTAAAAATACTAGAAAAATGTCACAAAACCCAGTGTTGTTGTAGTCATGTCAGTCCCAGGATATTAGAGAGACAAGGTGGATGAGGTAATGTCTTTTATTCACCTTCTGCTGGAGAGAGAGACAAGCTTTCAACCTTACAGAGCTGCTTTTTACCTGAAGAGCTCTGTGTAAACTCAAAAGCTTGTGTCTCTCACCAACAGAAGATAGCCCAATAAAAGATATTACCTCACCACCGTCACATAAGACAGTTTAAAAGAGCAAATCTGTTATAATCTAGTCTAAAATAGCAGAATTGTGGTAGCTAGTTGGCTATGTTCTCCATTTTTACTTTTAAAAAACCCCAGCCCCAAGTTAGTAATACTACTCCTGTATGGCTATGTTTTATAATTAAATGCTAGTGAGACATACCTGATTTTACGTCTTGTTCATGTCTATGTCGATAGGGGGTTGCTTGCATATGCAATTTTCGGAAAAGCCCCAAGGTCAGGGTGATGTATAGTTTAAATTTCACACATTTTCTATGATTTCATTATTTAAGGTCCTCTTCACACCAGTGTTTTGTGTTTTCACAAAGTTGTAATATAGTTTCCATAAACACTAAGCAAAGATGCAAAGTGGTTATGTTGGCAAACTGTACTCAAACCCTGCCAGTATTTTCTCAATCAAGTAGGGGCTTCTGCTAGTACACTCACATACAGCTACCAGTTTGGCAGCCCAAAGTGAACAGGGATTAAATGGTATAAATGGTAAATATGTTCTTTTCTTTGCAGAAAAGTGCTTGGTCAAAGTACAAGATGTAGACATTATGAAAAATAAGATTGGAAAAACACTAACCTAAAATTTGATCATTCAGAAGGACACCATCTGATAATGTCTAGCATCTTGAATGTACACTAAGTTTAAAAAGGATCTTGCCCCTAATTGTTGAACATTTAGGGTGTCTACACTGCAATGTAAGCCTGTGTTAGAGCCTGGGCTCAAGGCTAATGCCATTGTGTCTCCACTGTAATTGTGTTAAGCCAGGACCAGGACCCTGCAGGGCTGGAGGGTCCTAGTTCGAGTCAAGCCCAAGATCCAAGCCCTATTGCTTTGAAGTGTAGCTGCAGCCCGGCTTGACACAGATCCCAAGAATCAGTTGGAAGTATCCCCCAGTTCCATGCAACAACTTCCTGAGCCCTCTTACCTCCAACAATCTGCAATCCACCCTATTGAAAAGGGAAGATGCCCCCATCACCTCTTTTGCAAATGCATTCTGTTCTGATCATCATTCTGCAAATACACTATCAAAATTTCCTGGATTTGCAGTGGAAAGTGAGTCGATTAGTAAAGATGTCCCACACTGTACCACAGTCCTAGGGCTTAGATTGGCCACATTTCAGGGGGGAACATTAGGGACTCTAGGATATGTTTACTTTGACTTAGGACGCTGCAGTGTGTATGCCTGAGCCCTAAGTTTGAGCACGGGTTAGAAAAGACTTGAATGTAGGGTTTAAATACAATGTAGATGCTCAAACCCGGAGTTCCTTAATACTAGTCAGCTGACTTGAGTCCCACTAACCCCAGGCTTATACTGCAGTGTAGCTATACTCTTAAAGATCAGTACTACTGTCCAATACTGGTAAATCTGTGCCACTGGAAATTCTACACACACTACTGGAAAAATGAGCACATGGATAAAATTTAAGATTTCATACTAATACCCTACATATTGATTTCTATGGAAAGCTAAAGTTTTACCTTTTTTTTTAAATTATTAAGGAAATGAAAAACCCTCTGTGACAGATTTAAAAACTCAATTACCAACCAATATGTAGAAACAAACAGCTACATAGGTCTCAAGCATAACAGAAAGTCAGAATATTTCATTTAAAGAATGTGTATTTTTGCAAGGTTTCAATTTAAACTAATTTACTCTATTTGGGTTACATTGACGAGCTTTTTTTGGGGGGGGGGGGAACACACATATCTAAGTAATTCACCTCTCCTTTTCTGATTACCTTCATTTGTTATATTTGACCCAGCTAAAGAGAACATTTTTGCAGTAAATGCTGCTTGTTTCTGAAGATATCGTTTACTGTACCATAATTGCAATATTACTACTTGGCTTTCATAGCTAATTTTGTACCCATTGTGAGCATTTTTCCCAATAATCCAATGGTCCGCAACCTTTTTTGTCTGGCGCGTGCCAGACAACAAGCCACGGAGGACCGTGGCGGCGGACGACATCCGCCAAAATGCCGCAACGTTAACAGGTGTCGCTGCCGACAAGTAGCATCATCCAGAGGTGGCGGCATTTCGGCGACGCCTCTTGGTGATGCTGCTTGTTGGCAGCATTTCGGCCGATGCTCGTCCGCTGGCCAGTACGCAGGCGCACTTAGATGCCATGGCGCCCGTGGGCACCGTGTTGGGGACCCCTGCAATAATCACTGTTTTTTGGGGGGGGAAGAACCCACTTCAGGGCTTGTAATTTCAAGTCAGATGCTACTGTCCAGATATACAAGTCACCTTTAAACATGGTTCAGGAGGCCAAAAATATTTGTACAGACTAAAATTGCTATCACTTGCTGGGCAGTTCATCTGTCCCTCCCTCTCCCCACTGCCTTGGAGCTGCTCCCAGGAGCCTCCTGCTTCCTGTGCAAGGGTGGGGGGGAAGAGGGGTGCTAATGTGAGGGCATCCTTCTCTCCCTGCTCCCTATCTCCAAGGAGGGGGTCCGCAACTTGCAGACCTACTTAAAAAGGCAACCTACTTAGAGTGGGGTCAGCATACTTAAAGGGGCAACGCCCATCTCTCTCCCCCACACAAGGTGGGTGTCTCCACCTCTCTGCCATGCTGTCTTCCCTCCCGCCATTTGTGCTGTCTTGTAGAGTGTGAGGCTACATTAACAACAATGTGTTAACCCTTGAGGGCTCGGCCGAGTGCTAGCTCATCATTTAGCAGTAAGGCATTCCCTGGGAAATATCCCACTGTCTTCCATCCTGACTCCACCACCTCAACCAAGCTTCACAACTGCCACTGATGTGTACAGTATTAAATTGTTTAAAACTTATGTTGTGTGTGTATATATATATGTGTGTGTATATACACACACACACACAGTCTTTTGTCTGGTGAAATTTTTCCCCCCTGCAACCTAACTCCTCCTATTTACATTAATTCTTATGGGGAAATTGGATTCACTTAACATCGTTTCACTTATGTATAATGCAAAAGTCTACAGTATACTTGTCTGAGCAATTATGCTATTCCAGTTTTTGGGGAAAACATTCTAAGACTCAACCATCCTTGACAAGCCCAGTAAACTATGAAAAGTTACATCGTGTTTACAAGCAGCATAAGGTTTGAGACAGTGCTCCCCTAATAGTTGTAAACACAGCAAGAGCTCAGATGCAGCCTCATTCCAGCATCCCCTTGACTCAGGTTCTAGCAAATGCAGCGGATGTCTATGCCAGTACTGATGGTAAAGCAGGCTGGCCCTCATAAGCTATCCCTCTTCCCTCAAGCGCTCTATGCATTTTAGGCACCATCAACAGCTTCTGGCTATTGATAATTTGTCAAAAGCGGTCACACCCAACCATTCATAGCAAACCAACATGGACACTACAGGCAGCGTCAGTGCCTCCAGTAGTGAGCACAGGAACTGGAGCGTGGAGGCTTCAGTTCCAAACCCGTCTCCACGGTGGCTGGAGTGGGACCGGACCCACGTTACTTAATGTCGTCTAAATACCCCCATCCCTTACACGGAAACACCAATGCAGAGGAGAGAGAAGGCTATAGCCATGCTGGCTGCCCGGGCACCCGAACTACCAGCCCCCGACAGATGCTCTGCGGCTGCGATTGCCGGCAGACGGGTGGCTACGCCCCGGGGCAGCGCCGGGAGAGGTGCTGGGCCGGAGGGGGCAGGTGCCCTAGCCGAGCTCCGTGTTTCACCCACGATTGACTCAGCGGCTTCAGGGCGAAGCCCGCTGAAGCTCCCCGCTGCCACCAAGCGCAGGAGACGCTGGGGAAGAGCGGGGCGGGGAAGGGGGTTAGCCTGCGCGCCCCTAGCCGCGGAGCCCGCGCAAGGCACGTCCTGCCGGGGAGAAGCTCGGGTCGCGCCCGTGCTTCCGGGGCTGCCACAGCCCAGAAAGCGGCTCGCCTGCCAGGACCCCGGCCGCGGGCCGCCTGGGCACGGGACGCGCCTGGCCTCTCGGCCATTTTGTCCCTTTGGCGGGTCACCAGCCCAAGATGGCGCCGGGAGGACTCACCATGAAGCACGCAACCGAGCAGCTAGAGTGTCCCCACCTCCCCCATTAGCGGCCCGGCGGCCATTTTCCCGCGCCAACCCCAGCCAGCCCTAACAGACGGGCCTCCCAGCGCGCTCCCCGCGGAGGCTCGGCCGCGCTCCACACCGCCGCCGCCTGCGGGTTACAGGCCCGCTCCTGCCTCGCGGGGCCGTGGAGCGGCGCCCCAGGCCAGCCCCAGACGGGCCAGGCCGCGCTGCCGCTTTGGAGGCCCGGCCAGCTGTGCTCTCAGGCTCCGTGTATTACCCGCTCGCCGTAGTTCTGCTCCCCGCTGTCGCTCATTGTCCCTCGAAGGCTGCCAGCAACCGTCGCACTAACCGCCACCACCGTCCGGCACCACCGCTCTCCACCACGGAACGGAAGTGACGTGCGTCCCTCCCTCGCTAGATCCCGCCCGCTATGTGAGGCGGGCGTGAGTGACACACCCGGTGACCTGAAACTCTCTCAGTGACTGGATGAGCCTAGCCCCACCCCCCGCCTGCTCCTCCCCCTCCCGGACTGAGCGGTGAGACTAGCCCCCCCGGGGGCGGCTGTGTGTGTATTGGGAGGGGTATTTGAGGGGCTGGAGTGTATGTAGACTGAGAGGGGTACTGAGGTTTGTGTGTACTGAGAGGGATATTTCGAGTGTGTGGGGAGGGTGCATGTGTACTGGGAGAGGTATCTGGGGGAACTCGGGTGTGTGTCCTGGGAGGGGTGTGTGTCCTGGAAGGCAGTGATTTCCCTACACCCCTCCCCACTAGTTTTGTGAACTAGTTACATGCCAATTTAGTGACTGTTTGGAAATTTGAATAGAAATTGAAACATTAAAACACACTTTAAAAGCATATACAGTGTATGATAAAATACATGTATCTGAAAAAGTATAATAGATTTGAAAAGTATGAACATAGACTAGCTGCCTTGTACAGCTTTTGTTTTATGACAATGTCAGTGCATTCATTTTGGTGATGTTGGCCAACCTAATAATTTCAAATGATGTTTTGTAACCAAAGTCTAAATGAGCTCTCCCTGACAGCTAGTGATGAGCTGGGACTGGAGGGAAAGGCTTCAGGACCAGATTGTATTTACATTATTTTTTATTATCTAGGTATCCAGCAGACAGAGCTGTGTTGCCCAAGTGATAGATTTTGGTTGGGGTTGGGTTACAAATCACTTGAATGCGGGGGGAAGAGGGGCAGGGGATGAAATGTTGTTTTTATTGTATGAGTAAAAGGCAGTAGAACTGTACTCAGCCTGTGCTGATTGAGGGCATCGAGAGAGGGTGGGGACCTGTCCCTCTCCACTGTTTAAAGACAGAGCTTATTAGGCTCCATAGATAGTCTTTTGTTCTGTTAAGTGACCACTGCAGCTGAAATCACTGATAATCAGGTCTAAAAGTGCTTAGTCGTGCTGTGGGGTCATGTTTCTGTGGAAGAGATGTCCCAGACTGCACTAGCAGCGAGGTGTTCCCTCCCCCCCAGCTCAGCTGAAATCACTGAGAGCTGGGTGGAACCTCAAGAGACCAACTCACAGAGGTCACAGTGGCAGGTGGCAGCAGAAGATGACTGCGCAGGGCCATTGGCAACAGAGTGGTGCAGTGAACGGTGGCACAACAAACAGCAGTGGCCAGAGCGAACAGTGAGCAGCTGGAGGAATGAGCAAGGTGCCTTCTTGCCCCCCACCTGGGAGGTGTCTGTACTCACGTGAAAGCACCTCTGAACTCTGAGTCTCTACTGACCAAGGACAACACCGGTGAGTGGGGTGCGGAGGAGGGAAAAGTGAGGGGCATGTTAAATAAACATTTGTTTGTTGGACTATATTTTAGTGACTTTGCTTCAGAATGCTAGATTTGTGACTGAAAATGGAAACTTATACAAATATTTTTCCTAGTAGGCCAAGATTTTTAAAATGCATTATTTGCCAAGGTTGTTATCTCACATCGTTGATATCTTGAGAGGTCATTATGTTGGGGAGTTTCTGTACTAAACATTTTTATTATTATAATTAATTTTTACATAAGAATGGTCATATTGGGTCAGACCAATGGTCCATATAGCCCAGTGTCCTGTATTCTGATAGTAGTCAAGGCCAGGTGCTTCAGAGGGAATGAACAGAACAGGGAATCATCAAGTGATCCATCCCCTGTTGCCAATTCCCAGCTTCTGGCAAACAGGCTAGGGACACTCAGAGCATGGTATTGCATCCCTCCCCATCCTGGCTAATAGTCACTGATGGACCTATTCTCCAGGAATTTATCTAGTTCTTTTTTTAATCCTGTTATAGTTTTGGTCTTCACAGCATCCCCTGGCAGAGTTCCACGGGTTGACTTATGTTGTGTGAAGAAGTACTTCCTTTTGTTTTTTTTAAACCTGCTGCCTATTAATTTCATTGTGTGACTGCTAGTTCTTGTGTTATGTGAAGGATTAAATAACATTTCCTTATTCACTTTCTTCACACCAGTCAAGATTTTATAGACCTCTATCATATTCCCCCTTAGTCATCTCTTTTCTAAGATGAAAATTCCCAGTCACTTTAATCTCTCCTCCTGTTTCATATCCCTAATCATTTTAGTTGCTATCTCTGTACCTTTTCCAATTCCAATATATCTTTTTTGGGATGGGGGACCAGATCTGCACACAGTATTCAAGGTGTGCATGTACCATGGATTTACATAGAGGCAATATGATATTTTCTGTCTTATTATCTATCCCTTTCTTAATGATTCCCAACATTCTGTTCGCTTTTTTGACTGCCACTGCACATTGAGTGGATGTTTTCAGAGAACTATCCACAATGACTCCAAGATCTCTTTCTTGAGTGTTGTTAGCTAATTCAGACTCCATTATTTTGTATGTATAGTTGAGATTGTTCTCCACTGTGCATTACTTTGCATTTATCAACATTGAATTTCATCTGCCATTTTGTTGCCCAGTCACCCAGTTTTGTGAGATCCCTTTGTAATTCTTCGCAGTCTGCCTGGGACTTAACTATCTTGAATAGTTTTGTATCATCTGCAAATTTTGCCACCTCACTGTTTACCCATTTTTCCAGATCATTTATGAATATGTTGAACAGTAATGGTCCCAGTACTGACCCCTCAGGGATACCACTAGACCTGTTATGTGTTTTGGTGTAACTTGCATTATCCTTATGTTAAATTTGCATTATCCTAACAAAACATTTACTTTATTCATATCTCTTTTATATGTTGTAGGTCAAAGTGAAAATGAAAAGACAAAAAACAATAAAATAATTTTTCCACTCAAAGGCCTCAAAAACTAGCTAAGGTGAAGAACATATCAAGAACCAAGAATATATCAACATGTCATCTGAAGGTTCAAGTGGTATATCTACATCCGACCAGCCCGAAGCACAAATATAGCTACCTACTGAAGAAACAGTGTCTCCAAAACCTAAAGGCAGTTCCCGATGTTTGTCGGTCAAAGTGTTCCCATTTATTAAAGTTACAAAAGGTGGCTACTGGTGCACCTCTTGCAAAAAAGCTTACGAAGAAGGAAAACTTCCCAATGCTATAATTGGTAAAAGTGGAGGAGCTTGGTTTGTCAAACCGACCAGCAAAGCCAATGCTGACAAACTACATGAAAAGGCTGCAAAACACCAGGCCTCTGGAGTGCATCAATATGCAGAAAGCCTTATAAGCCCACTTTCAAAGCCAATTTTAGAAGTACTTAATGAGGCTGTTAAGAATGCTGGAGACACAACACAGTTCATGTGAACAAACATGGCTATGGCATCCTACTTTCTATTTAAGCAAGAGATACCACACACTACAAACTGGAGGCCAATGTTAAGTGCATTGTCCCTTGTTCATCCTGAAGTTGAACACTGGTTTCGAACAAGACCAGCAAATGCTCACTATCTTTCTGCAAGAAACTCAACTGACTGGCTAGAAGCATGCAGTGCAACAGTGAAAGACTCAAGAGTTGAAAAAGTGAAGAACTCTCTAACCACATTCAAAAAATTTGCATACATGGCTGATGAATGCACTGATGCAAATGGGCATCAAGTATTAAGTCATTGTGTACGTTATCTTGATGTCAGGGGTAGGCCAGTAGATGCATTTCTAGATGTTCAAGTTATAGAAGACACATCGGCTGCATCTATGACAACCCACATCGTAGAAGAGTTATATGCTTGTCAATTGGACCCCAAACAGATGGCTGCTTGTGCATTTGATGGAGCTGCAAACTTCTCTGGAAGACATGGTGGAGTACAAGCTTTGCTCAGAGAAAAGTGTAACCCTAATCTCTCCTATACGCACTGCAGAGGCCATCTACTCCAACTAGCGCTAGTACAAGCTGCAGAATCTTCAAAAGACATTTAAAAAGCTATAAATTTAATGTCTTCATTATATTCTTTTTTCAACAAGAGTCCAAAAAGACTGAATATCTTGGAAAATATAGAAGCTACCCTGGCTCCCAGTGCTTGCCCTGCAAAACTCATTTGCGGCAAGCCTGGGGGGGGGGAAGGAGGGGGAACGTGGTGCGCTGGGGAAGAGGCGGGGCCAGGGTGGGGATTTGGGGAGGGGACCAATAGGGACAGGGAGGAGGCGGAGTTGGGGTGGGGCAGGGGACAGGGATTTGGGAAGGGGTCCAATAGGGGCAGGGCAGGGTTGTTCTTCGGCAGCAGGCCCTTGACTTGCTCCAGGTCTTCGGTGGCAGGCCCTGCAGAGCCGCCAAAGACTCGGAGTGAGTGAAGGGCCCGCCGCCAAAGACCTGGTAGGGAACCGCCCGGTGAGTACAACCCCTCTGTTTTTCCCCCCCATCCGACCCTCTGTCCCCCCTCACCACCCCCCCCCCCTCTTTCCCTGTCCCCTGACCACCCCCCTAGAACCTCCGCCCCCTCCAACTGCTCCCTGTCCTTTCTCCAACCCCTCCTCCTGGCCTGGCCCCCTTACCATGCTGCTCAGGGCAGTGTGTATGGATGCTGCATGGCCTACTGGAGCTTGCAGCCCTACCTCCTTACCTATGCCGCTCAAAGTGGTAGGAGCTGCAGAGCTGCCCAGGAGCGGTCCAGGGCGCCGGCGGTGGGGCACGCTGAGGCTCTGCGAGAGGGGGGGAAGGCGGGGGAGCCTCCCAAGCCAGGAGCTCAGGCAGGCTGGATGTGGCCTGCGGGCCGGTGTAACAACAGAAAAACCTCCCTCTCCCAATTGCCCACCCCTTTAACAACCAGTTCTAAAGCAGCTTCTAAATTTAATAACCAGTTCACGCAAACCGGCTTCAACTCACCACTGAATACAGGTGCCTCCAAATAATTTTTGAGCGGTGTCATTTTCTTCTGGACAAGCTTCTGACACCCCCTCCATGCACTTCAGTGTCAAGTTTTCCTTGGCATTTGGAGTGGGGGCTGAAGGAGGGGGAATGATGACCCCTTGGGTTTGTTTCAGCAACACTAATGGGTGTGGGGGCAGGCAGAGTTGTAGGAGAGAGATCTTTATTGGGCACACTGAAGCTGCAGAGTTTGTGGGAGGGGCCTGGCCCCTGTTTGCGTCCCTGAGCCCCTGGTGACACAACAAACTAGGTCCTCCGGAAACATGGCCCTCTTTGGCCCAGGTCAGGGGAGATGCTGCTGTCTTGGATCTGGACTAGAACAGTTCAGAAGTGTTCTGCCATTGCACTCCAAACAGACAGACGATGGAGTATTATTCCCATTTTACAGACAGGGAACTGAGGCCCAGAGAGGTTAAGTGACTCATCCAAGGTCCCCCCAGGGAGTCTGTGGCAGAGGCAGGAACTGAACCTACATCTCCCAAGACCCAGTCTGTTGCCTTATCTAGAAGCCCGTCCCCTAAGCTGCAGATGCCCCCTAAAGAATGGGAAATGCTCCAGAGCTCATGTCTGCACCCTACACTTTCCAAGCTGGTAGCTGAGTTTTCTCTAGCAGCAGCAGCAGGATTGGCTGCTTTAAATGCTATATTTACAATACCCCCTGCCCCAGAGATTGTACCCTGGACCTGTAGCCCCACAAGTACCAACTCTCTTGAGCTAAGGGAACTACCTCATTGGTTGTGAGTAAGTGGAACCAGCCACTAGGGGGCACTGCACTCCCACAGCCTATCCAATGGTTACATCCATAGATGAGTGAATCTGATTCCCCCCTCCCCCCGCTTCACTAAAAATACAGCCAGGATCAGCTCCCTCCCTTATGCCGGCACAGAAGATGGCCTGGTCCCCACTGAATCCCTCTCACATATCATGCAGTCCCCCTGCATATCTGGGTTGGCGGGGTGCTCCCCACCACCCCTCGCCACAGGTTCTTTTATGCACAATGTAGGCTCCAGCAATAAAACCCAGACACCTAAGTCGAGCCCTCAGGCATCTCTCTTGCCTCTCTGTGCTAAGCCTTCACCCACTTGGAATTGCTTGTAGATAAATCTCTGATAATTTTCACATGACTTTACATTGTGCCTCTTCATATAACTTTGTAGTGGGTCTACCCATGTGTGACCTCTGTTTTCATGAAACTTTGTATCAAAGCCTAATGTAGAAACTTTGCATGCCCTTGGTATAATGTTATAGCCCCTAAGGATAGAATAAGATAGAAGAAAAATGTCTCTTTGCTAAGAATAGATAAGATTTCCCCTCACCCCTTAATTAATTGCCCTGTTGAATGAATGAGGTGTGAATGAGGAAGGTGTGGAAGGCAGGCACCTCCAGACAGCTGCAATAGTTGGAGAGGGGATGGAAACCAGACCCAAAGACAATAAAACTTGTCAAGTAGGCTCACGTACTTGTAAAACAATATAATTCTTGTGTTTTTATTTTAAGTACAAAATAAATATGTATAACAAATTTAAAAGTATGTAATTAGTAATTTGGTATGTCGGGTGGCGCCTTTTTTTTATGTGTTCGCTCCCCCTGACTTTAGAACCTGGCTACGCTACTGGCCAGGGCAGGGGAGAAGCAGAACACGGCGCTCAGGGGAGAAGGCGGACTGGAAGTGAGCTGGGCGGGGACCGGGGAGCTGGGCTGGGCTATCCCCGTGGGTGCTCCCTTCAGCCCCAGAGCACCCAGAGTCGGCAGCAGCAGGGCGCCACCTTTGGTGAATATGCTCAGTGGGGGAGCAGCTGCTCCCCCTGCTCCCGCCCTAGCTACGCTCCTGGGTCTGTGAGGATATTGAATTGCTTGGGTAGTTCTGGAGCACAGGCCCGGGCCCTGCAGGGACAGAAATCTATATGACTAGCATTGCCTTTGGGAGCGGGGCTGTCCCCAGGGATGGTGAAGATCAAGACAGTGGTCTCCAACACCTTCCATTCTCTGGAGAGTTTGATTAGGAAAGCTCTGAAGTGCTGATAGCAATTTGCAGACATCATGTGTTACCTTTGGGTGGACTAGTCCAGTGGCTCTCAACCTTTTCAGAGTACTGTACCCCTTTCAGGAGTCTGATTTGTCTTGCATACCCCCAAGTTTCACCTCACTTAAAAACTACTTGCTTACAAAATCAGACATAAAAATACAAAAAGTGTCACAGCACACTAGTACTAAAAAATTGCTTACTTTCTTACTTTTACCATACAATTATAAAATAAATAGATTGGAATATAGATACTGTATTCACGTCAGTGTATAGAGCAATATAAACACGTCATTGTCGGTATGAAATTTTAGTTTGTACTGACTTTGCTAGTGCTTTTTGTAAAACTAGGCAAATATCTAGATGAGCTGATGTCCCTCCTGGAAGACCTCTGTGTACCCCCAGGGTTACACGTACCCCTGGTTGAGAACCACTGGGCTAGAGTTCACTTCATTGCCCTTCTCCAATGCCTAAAAACCCCAACTCCCACAGAAAAAGCACCTGGAGACCCAGAGTTCAGTCTCTAAGGATTTTCAGTAAGGATCACACACAGTCAACCTCCCCACATTCAAGTCCCCAAAAGAACAAAAGAAATGAATTTAATTTTTAGTTAAGCTAAAGAGCATTAGAACTGAAGCTAAATGACCACAAGGTGGTGTTATACCACCAAAAATGAAGCTGGGTTGCAGCTCACTCCACCGCGCTAGCCAAAGGCTAGTATCACAGAGCAGGTCCCACACCCCTGGTTCCCAGTCTTCATTTCCCTGGGGCCTAGAATGCCTCCAGAGTTGCTGGCTCTCACCCACATGGGCCTCCAGCATCTACCCTCTCATTGCTCCCACCAAGCAAACACTGGGAATCGTTGGAAGGGTTCTGGAAGAGAACGGGCTGCTCTGCAGGAGACTGGGGATCATGTCAGTGCAGGACACTCAGCTTCCAAGTCCTTGAGTTAGCCAAGGAAGAGGAGAGTTAAGATTTAACTTTCCACCACAGTGTCTGCCAGCTGACCCTCCTGGAGATGCTCTCCTAGAGCTCAGCCGTGCTAGAACTGGCATGCGCGGGACCCAGAGCAGCACGGTGCTGATACCTTGCCCACCCCTGATTGTGTCTGAGGGTACATCTACACTGCAATTAAAGACCTGGGGCACAGCCACGGCTGGCTCAGGCTCACAGGGCTTAACAATTCCTGTGTAGACATTCCAGCTCAGGCCCTTGGGGCCCCCTCCCCTCCCAGGGAGCGAGAGCCTGGGCTCCAGCCTGAGTCTGAACGTCGACACCGCAGTTTTATAGCCCAGCCTGAGCCCCACGAGTCTGAGTCAGCTGATCTGGTCAGCCATGGGTCGTTAACTGTGGTGTAGACATACCCCGAGCAGCTGGTAGGGCAGACATTGCCTGTCCGGGCGGATATCGAAATGAACCCGATAAGACTTAGCTGGGGGAGGGGAGGCTGGGAATTTGCCCTGGCAGCATGCAATGTTGGAGAAGTTGTCTCAGGGTGTGTCCACACTGCACACTAAGTCCAGGCTCTGACTCCTTCCATACACACACAAATCAGTCTGACTCGGGTCAGCAAGCACCAGGTCCTAGGACCCTGCTGAGGGGTGGGTCAGAGCCCGAGTCCTGTAGTGACTCAGGCCCAAGCCCTGTCATTTTACAGTGTGGTCACAGCTCCACCTGCAGACCCGAGTCAGAAGGGCTGCGTAGTGCAGTATGGATGTGTTAGCATGGCTTCTGAGATCTGGGTCCAGCAACTGCCAACCTAGGTTTACAACATAGTGTGAAGTATGCATCTGAAGAAGTGAGGTTCTTACCCACGAAAGCTTATGCTCCCAGTACTTCTGTTAGTCTCAAAGGTGCCACAGGACCCTCTGTTGCTTTTTACAGATTCAGACTAACACGGCTACCCCTCTGATACTTAACATAGTGTGAACGCTCAACTGCGGGCTTGGAAACACCGTGCCCATGAGCTGGGGGCCCACCACAGTTCTGCATTTGCTATACGTGTAGCCCTCCCCCAAGGTTTGGTAGAGTGACAGGCGGGCACAGCCCAGAACTTCAATTGTAAATTAAAATGTGCGGGCCCAGAATCCCCTTCTGCCTCCATTTCATTGTGAAGGATGAGTGCATGCACCCTGCTCTGAGCCACTTGGGGCGGTGAATTGCCCCTTGTCCCACAGAGCTGTCTGCCCCTCTGGCCTGCCTTGCACACCAGGTGGAAGCACTGACGTCTCTCCCAGGTTCTTTCCACAGGCCAGGGAGCATGCTGGCCTGGGGGTGGAAGGATGGCAGCAAGAAGGATATTCTAATAGAACCCAGTCCTGAAAGGTGCTGAGTGCCTCTGCTAGGTACTGAGCACCCTTAGCTCCCATTGACTTTAATGAGATGAAGACACTTTCCCTGGCAGGGCCAGGGCCAGGGCCAGGGCCAGGGCCAGGGCCAGGCAGAACAAGCTCCTGCAGTAAAACAGCCCTGCGTGCAATATCCCAGGGCACGGTGATGCTCTCTCCTGAGTCCCCAGACAGTAACTATTTGAGGGTATAATAAACCCCAGGGTAAAATCACAGCCTTAAGCTTAAATGACAGCATTTCCCCTTCTAATCCCCGCTCCCCCTTTTCAGATCTCCCCAGAAGTGTAGGAAAAGCCAGGCTTTCTGAGCGCTGAGGACCCGATGTTTGGCTTCTGGCAGAGGAGACCAGATCGGGATCTTACAGTGACCCACCAGCTCAACCTCCCGTCAACAATTTTGACCAGTTCATGGCAGCAAACAAAGGAGTCCTAGAACGCCAGTCTGACTCCCACAGAGCAGGACTCGCGGTGGCATCATGCAGTCAGCTGGGCTGTGAATTAAAAAGCAGCTGGCACGTTATAAACTTTGTTTTCCCAGTTTAACATTTACTCTGTCTATTTTGGCTAGTGTCTATTGGGCCAGCTCATGGAGACAAGCTGCCTGAGAAGAGCTGGAGGAACACATCTGCAAGCAGCATTTGCAGTCTAAAGTTGCTATTTTTTCCTACACCAACAATCTCCGCTTCCATTTGCCCTGGTCCGTGTGGGCGCCCAGTGGTGCTGCTCAGAGGGGAGCTCCAAAGAGGCCAGAAGCTGTGTGTCTTACCAAGTCGGAGGGGCAGTGTCGGGTGGCAGATGAAGAGGGGAGCATGTGGTGTCTCCCAAAGGGGAGAAGGCACAGTGGGGCTGGATGGGGGATGCTGGGTGGGTGCTTAGATAGGGTAGCAGCACCCAGAGAGGGCTCTAAAGAGGGAGGCAGTGAGCACATGCCCAGGACAGTTGTGTGGGAAATACAAAACAAGGTTAATTTCCCAGGTCAGTATCCCAGAGGTTTGCATTCCCCATGGGGCATTAGCTGGCTGTGCCCAGCATATGAGCCCTTCCAGGGTGACTCACGAGCACCATGGCTCTTGGCCCTGCACAGGGGTCTTAGAAGCTCCTGAGTAGATCCAGGTCCTGGGACATGAGGCAGAAAATTAAAGGCCTTCCTTAAAATGGGGAATGCACTAGGGGGTTGAGGGCTTGGCTGTCTGAACGCAGGCACTTAGGGGAAAGGAGTGGCTCACGATATGCCGGACCAGGCACCTAGGAAGAGACACGTGCTCCTCAGCGGTCTCTTCCTCAGGCTGGGCTTTTCACTGAAGCCCCAGGACGGCAGGGGCCCAAGTCCTGTGAGAGTCAATGGGAGCTGGGCAAGGCATTTAACTCCTCCAGATGCCCTTGAAACCTCTGCTGGCTATTTACTACTTTCCCTAGCAGAGATGGCCTCGAATCAGAAACTGCGCCTGAAGGCTGAGTACCAGCCACTAATGTCTCCTGGGAACCACCAGTTACTCACCCTCACCTCAGCCACATGGGCAAAGGTCCAATGATGGGCGGGAGGACTTGATGTGAGCTGGTGGTTGTTAGAAGTGCTCAAAGGCATAGAGCTAAGTCCCACCCCTTCCACCGGCAGCTAAGCCAGCTTCAGGTATGAAGCGGGGCTGAGCCTCGCTTGATGCCAACCTCTGCATGTCACATGACATTCTTATATTCAAAGTAGGGAAATGTGGCCTAGATGAAATGAAATATGGGTGCACAACTGGCTGAAAAAACGAACTGAAAGAGTAGCTATCAATAGTTCATTGTCAAACTGGGAGGACGCACCAAGTGGGGTCCCACAGGGGTCTGTCCTGGATCCGGTTCTATTCAATATTTTCTTTAATGACTTGCTTGGATAATGGCGTGGAGCCGTGGAGAGCTTATGTAACCCTTCTGCACCAGAGTTCAGAAGTTCATCTGCAGAGTTTACCTCCCAGCCCGTGTGGAAGCAGGGGAGGTATGGGGGACATCTTACATGCTCTGCTGCTCAGGTTGATGGCCGAGTGCCACACCTCTCCATGGGGTTCTGCTGCAATCTTCACCGCCAGCCCCACCTCTCTGCCAGCCATCCTGTTGGCTGCTCTTCTCCACTCTGCTCCGCTCTCTGCCAGCTGCCCAGCCAACCGCCCTGATATCCCCTCCACTCCACTCACCATCCTGCTGTCTGCTCCACTAACTTGTCTTCAGGCGCTCCCGCCCCCAACACAGCTCTCAGTGAGCTCACCTCTTAATAACTTCAGCTCTCAGTGAGTTTAGATGGTAGTAGGGGAGCCTCAGTCCTAGTACACTATTAGCCCAAAGTAGGTCTAAGCATTAGGTATCAGTGATTTCAGCTCCGCAGTATATAACAAGACTACTGATAGAATCAAAATTAGCTCTGTTATTACACAATGGAGAGAGAAGAGGTCAACATGGCATTTTAGGACCTCAGAAGGAGGCCCCCACACTACTGGGTACACATACCTGTCCCCCATCTCTCTTAGTTCACTGGGCTTTGGAACCCATGTCCCTTGCCTAGTGAGTGCTGCTTAGTTGAGGGTGAATCCCTTCATCATAAAATGCCAAGTACAGTTATCCTGGTTATGTGAATCAAGGACAGTAGAACAATCTTTATTACTCCTGTCCCAATAACAAAGAGACTGGGGATCCCACAGCAGCCAAAGTGACCATTTGGGCAAGCAGTCCATCATGCTAGGCAGGGTGGATGTGCCCATGCAAACAAGATCAGCCCCTGAAGTCCTTTTCCACAGCTCATCACTAGATGTCAGGGTAGCGCTCATTCTGACTCTGCTTACACTTACAATTTCTGCAGATGACACCAAGCTGGTGTAATCCATTAGAGTTAAAATGATCTTGATAAACTGGTGGATCTGAAAGCAAGAAGAAATTTCAGTGAAGACAAGTGCAAAGTACATCACTTAAAAGGAAAAATCAAATGCACGACTTCAAAATGGGGATTAACTGTCCAGGCAGTGGTCCTGCCAGAAAGGATTTGGAGTTTACAGGGGCTCACAAATTCAGTACAAGTCAGTGTGATGCTGCAGTGAAAAAAAATCAAATGTCATTTTGGGTTGTATTCACAGTAGTGTTGTATATGAGACACGGAAGGTCATTGGGCTGCTCTGCCAGGCACTGGTGAGGCCTTAGCAGGAGTACTGTGTCCAGTTCTAGGCACCACACTTTACAAAAGTAAAGGACAAATTGGAGCAAGACAAATGATAAAAGGTTTAGAAAACCTGACCTGTGAAGAAGTTTGAAAGAACTGGGCATGTTCAGTGTAGTGTAGAGAAGACTGAGGGGGGGACCTGATAACACTCTTCAAGTATCTTGAGCTGTTATGAAGAAGACAATGATCAATTGATCTCCATGTCCACAGAAGACAGAAGTAGTAATGGGCTTAATCTGCAGCAACGTAGGTTAGATATTAGGAAAAACTGTCTAACTATAAGGATAGTTAAGCTCATGGAAAAGGCTTCTAACGGAGGTTGTGGAATCTCCATCCTTGGAGGCTTTTAAAAACTGGTTGAACAGACACCTGTGAGGGATGGTCTAGGTTTACATGGTCCAGCATCAGCATAGGGGGAGATTGACTAGATGACCTCAAGGTCCCTCCCAGCCCTACATTTCTATGATTCTACACACTTGTCTGCATTTAGGGCTCATCTTCACTAGAAAACCAGCGTGCTTTAGGACTCTGACTGTAAGGAGTCATGTCCACTAACAGAATGCTGACATGACTTACCACTTAGTGTAGACAGAAACTACAGTGTTCAACATCATGTCAGCTGGCCATGAGCAAACCCTGCTGAACTGTAGGGTTAACCATTACCAGCTGACACAGTGTTAAGTGTAACTTATCCCTGTTCATTCTGACTGCAAAGCCATGTTGAACTTTGTGTTTGTTGATGTGACTCTTCAGGATGGTGTTCTAAGTCTAACATGACCTGATTTCCCAGCTGGGATCCCTAGGCAGCTGCAGCAGGCATGCTGCTACAGCGAAAGCTGGCTGCCAATTGTTGAGTTAGGGCTACCCTCGTTCCATTGGATTGTGTTTTTTTTTTTTTTACCACACACATAACTGTTGTGCTAAATAGTGTTCACATAAAGAATTTGAAACAATTGGAATAGAAATCACCATTCCCAGTTGTCCAAGGCCTCTTCCAGAGAAAACAGCAAAGTCCAAACTTTAAGGTTTTCTTTGTCTCCCCAGCAAGAAGACAAATAAAAAGCAGGGGACAAACATTTTCTTCCCTTTGCAAGTCGCCTTTGGCTGTCAGATGTACAGTGACCCTGCTGGCTGCTCCTTGAACCAGGCTGTTTTCTTAGGACTGCGATAGGCCTGGGTTTCATGCTAATGCCATGTGCGCGTGCACTGCCTGCTGAGGCCAGGGTTGGTTCCACGTACATAATCACAGCTTATCATTACAAATCACCAGGGCCGGCCCACAACATTTTGGCACCTGAGGCAGGGAGCTCAAATGACGACCCTATGCCTCCTTGCTTGGGCCAAAACTTTGAAAGGTCTCAATTCTGCCTTCTTCCTGTTCTACTCCTCTCATGGTACTGCTCTGCTACCTACCCCAATAAAGGAGAACTAACAACTTACAATGCCTTGTTCAAAAATTTTAAGTAACACAACTTTCAAATGCTTGAACAGCAAATGTAACTTTTCTTGTCTGTATAGTAAACACTGGCATTTTTATCTGTTTGAATAATCAAAGTGGTGCTTTCCGTGCCTTCTTGGTTGCAAAGATTTGAACTGCTTCCTGCTGAAGGTCCACAGTCTGGGCCAGCTCATGCTCTATTGAGATGGTTGCAAGGCCGACCAGACTCTCCTGTATCATTGTGGAGCATAGACGTGTTTTTATTAACTTCGGCTTGGAGAAGCTGCGTTCTCCACTGGCAACGGTTACAGGAAGTGTTAGAAGTATGCACAGAGCAACAAAAGCATTTGGAAAGAGGGTGGTCATCTTATTTGTGCACATATATTCCAGAACAGCCTTTGGAGTTGATCCTGCTGAAATGTATCTTGAAAGGGCTTTCAGTTCATCACCTAAATCACTCACATCAAATATCGCGCATGTCATCATGTGTCACTGTCTCTAATGCCCTGCATTGCTAGTGTAGATCTTCTTCAGGTATAGTGAGGAGTTTTGGAATATCATACAACATCCCAAATATACTGCTGCATTCCTTGAGCTGCATGAAATGTTCTTCAACTGACTGTATTGCACAATCTAGCACCTAGTTAAAGAATTTAACTTTGAATTGTTGTTTGGGGTCTCTTATGGGATTATCCCGTGCCTCGTAATCAAAATGTCTTCTTCTTCGGTGACTCTTGTATTCTTGAATGGGTGGGGAAATAGCTTCAGTGTGAAGTTCCTCTGCTAACTTCCGTGCACTCTTCAGAACACTCTGAAATCCCTCATCTGACCTGTATGACTTTGCTTTGTCCAGTTGTTCCATTGCTCCAGATATATCAGGTCAACACCTTGGAGTCTCTTGCTTACAACATTTATTTCAAACAGTACGTCATGCCACAACACTAAGCCACACATAAATTTGAAGTTATGTATGTTTCTGGTGATTCCATTTCCCTCTGCCACTGTTCTCCCATGAACAGTTCCTGTCATAGCATTATCCTCCATAATGGCAACTTTGGCATCATGTATCTTCCCAACCTAGTGTTTGATAGGCTTTATCGCCTCCACTTGACTTTCCCATTGTGTGGCACTCAGTGCTTTCAATGTCAGAGAGGATGTTCCCAAATGTTGCTTCAAAATTTGCCATCAATGAGTTGATGCAGAGAAAAATAAAAACATAGATGCTTTGAAGTACATTAAAATATTCAGCAGCCTCACTCGAAGCTGATGCTGCATCACTGACCACCAATTTCAATGAATGAGAACTGCATGGAACAAAAAAAGCTCAAGGGTTTCACTCTCGGATCTGTGTCTGCACTCCTCTGTTCTTTCCTCTCATGTTGGCATCATTATCGTAGCCCTGACCGCTCATGTCAGCTATCGTACTTCCCGTATCTTCCAGCTTTTTAAGAAGCACATTTGTCATACCAGCTCCTGTTGTATCATCAATGTCAATAAATGCTAGAAAATGCTCTGACAGTCACCATTGCAGGGACATTTTCATTAGGTTCTGTTGTTGTTCCAAAACGCACCATTAAAGTCATTTGTTCCATACAGCTGATGTCAGGTGTGCAGTCCAGAATAACAGTAATATCTTGTTGACTTCAGATCTGCCACAATCTTCTGTTTGACTTTTGTTACCAGTAATTGTATGATCTCATTTTGAATTGTTTTTCCAAGGTAGTGGTGTATGTACATTTCTTGGTTGGTGACTCTTCTTAGATGCTCCTTGAGTACAGCATCAAACTCAGCCATCAGCTCCACAATTTTAAGGAAGTTTCCATTGTTTGGCACATACAGCTGATCTGAAGTGCCATGCAGTGCTAGGTTTTGGGTAACACGCATTCTCACAATGGCAGTGAGCCTTTTCAGGCCATTTTGCCAGTAAAGAAACTCTGATGCAATCTTCTCTTGATGCTGATCATCTATGGTGGCCTTTAACCTTCGTCTCATCTCAAGCTCTTTCCACCTATGGAATGCTCTCTGGTGATTTGCTGCCTTCTCATGGCATGCCAGATTTTTAGCCAGATTTTTCCAGTCCTTTGTTCCTATAGAACCCAATGTGTCTGGAACATTAGACTGGAAGAGTTTGCACCTAAAACAGTATGCAGCATTCTGGGTTTTTGAGTACATAAGCCATGGCCTCTTCACTTTGTCACCATTGGGGATTTCATGCCAGTAATGTGTTGGATGGAAACTTCTATTTTCATTGTCTTTGGGGAACATGAAGTTTTTCACTTGCTGTGGCCCATGCAGTACAAGGAAGTCATCTAGACTTAAGGAACTAAACTCAGCAGCAGCTGTTTCTTGCGCCTCCACCACACTCTTCTCTGATCTACACTTTTCTTCAGTAATGTGCATGGTTACATCCATTTGAGATGGAGATATGGATGCTGCAGTGGCTGCCAGGTAACCTGCACTCTGACTAACTGGAAGATCAGGCATCTCCTCACCACTCACGTCCTCACTGGGGACGGAAGGCTCACGGTGAACATTTGTGTCTGTGTATCTCAGGAGAGCTACTTCTTGCTTAGATAGAAAAGCTTCCTTTGCTTTCTTTCTTTTTCTGAATGCTGCCCCAGAGGGGCGTTTTCTTCTTTCACTCATGACTGCTGTTCTGTGCCAGCTATAGTGGCTCTCAACACTCAGTTGAAGGGGACAAATAAGCAGGCTGGTAGCAGAGCCTGAGTGAGGGAAGATATCAGCATCTTAAGGGCCTAACTGGCTCCTATTACTTCAGTTGACTGCCTGTTCTCCTCAAGTGGGTTCAGGGAAGCAGCAGGAAACAGGAAGCTCCCTGAGAAGCTGGTGTTAATCAGTCCAGGCTCCTGGGGGTGCTAAAGAGATACATAAGAGGCTCCTCCTCCTCTCTCTCCCTGCAGCTCCTGCTGCTTTCTGTTATTCCCTCTCATCTTTTCTCCTGCCTGCCTGCCATGTCTCTTGTACCCTCCTTTCTCCAGCACAGCACTCCACCATCTCTGTGCATCTAGAGCAGAGGGAATACATATGCAGCAGCAGCAGCCACAATTTTCTACACTCTGGGTCCTAGTGCCCCCCCCCCCACAGTCTGGCACCTGAGGCGGCTGCCTCAGTTTGCCTCATGGTAAGGTCAGTCCTCCAAATCACTGGAGCAGAATGGGATGTTATGGTACAGCTTGATTTTGTCTCAGTACCATGGCAATTAACAAACAGCATAAACAGTGCGCATGGCTGAACCTCCAAACTGGGGGGTGTGTGGGTGTGAGAGAGAGAGAGAGATTTAGTGACAGCTCCATTCCTTAGACCAGGACTCATGCAGCTGGATGCTCAGCTCCTCTTTGAACACAAGATGGGTCAGAGCCATGCCCCTCCCTGAGTCACATGGACCCTTTCTCTGCAATGGTGCAGAACTCTGGCAGGAGGCAGGGATACGTGACAACTCTGTGTGTCACAAGGAACAGCCAACCCAGACAGTGATTTCTAATTCATGGACTTTTCTTGGCAAGGGAAATTGGACGGTTCTTTGACTTAGAACTGCGTGAACACAGGGAGCCTTCTCCATCACATTTTCCCTGTATCTCTAGGGAATGTAACCAGTACACATGAACACCAAGGGGCACCATCTACCCTCACATGTGCCTCTCCAGCAAGAGAGTCCTGCCCTTTGGTCTTTCCCCTCTGGTCTCGAGAGCAGCATGCTTGCCCAGGTGTGCAGGGCAACTGCAGCCTGTGAGCAATCAACTGTTTTTGCTCTGAGATGCCCTGAGCTTTGCTGTGATCAGAACAAGTTAGGCCTAAATTCAAGGATAAGTCTCTGATTTGAGATCACTGGAGTTTATCATGCACTGACAGATGGTTACTTGGCCTGCCATGTACAAATCAGTGTCCGAGCACTTGGAACGTATGGCCCATCCAGAATGATTATGACTTATGAAGCCTAACGCGGCATTGCCAACTCTCCCAATTTCACTGTGAGCCTTGCAATATTTGGTCTTTTCCTAAAAGCCCCAGGACCTGGAGTCTTGTGACTTCACAAGAATCTCAGCCTTCATTTACAAGGAAAGGTAACTTTCTAACCTGGTTGTGGAGAGAAGCCTGAGAACAGGACCTGATTGCAACATAGAGGCTCAGAAACCAGAGGGCCCAGCTTTTAGTACAATTATGATGTTTAATCTCAGCATATCTGAGATTATCTCATGATCCTTGGCTGTAGGAGGCTGTCGATACTTCTATCAATCTCCTTTACCTCTTGCCCTGAAACTGACCTGCTCTGGGTGTCTCCTACTGGGCAGTAAGGCATCTGGGCTGGGGCAAGATATCTCAGAGGTTAAAAAGGCTCCGTCTTCTGGAAAGAGCAGGGCAGTCATTTTCACCTAGAAGATGCCGGGAGATGGGGCTGGTTGCACAGACCAGCCTGGTCTCCCCATCCCCAAAGTCCCCAGTAGCACCACGTCTTACAATTAGACCATAACAGCATGTGTGAGAGGGACCAGGTGTGCGTGTGTAGCACTAGGTGCGTGTGGATGCTCTGTGTCCCCCTGTGCACTGTGTGCACCTCCCCCACTCGAGCAATGGGTCAACCCCCATCTGGGCTGCTCTCCGGAGCTGCAGAGGACTGGGTTGGGACAGGGGATTGCACTTTGCAATAGGGGGAAGTGGAGTAGTATCCTGGCCTGTCTGCTCCAGCCTTTCCTCATGCTGGGTGCCCCCTGGCGGTGTGTGCGCCTGCCCTGGCGGGGAAGTGGCTGCCTAGACACAGTGGAGGTCACTCACGTGTCCAGAGTGTTTGTTACACACTGAATGACTCCGCTGGGCTCTCCCTGACCTCATTGCAGGAAAGGAGGCTGCAGCCGTTCACCTGCTGTGCCAACATATGGCACGGGGCAGCTGGAGACACTCTGCACGCAGGAAGCAGAGGCAGTTGTTCCTGGTGTGCAGTAGCACAGCCCTATGCACAGCAGGGGACCTTGGGCCCGGGCCCTGCTCACTAATGAAACCACACTTCACCTGGCACAAGATCTCTTCCTTAGGCAGGGAGCCTGATCCTTGCTCCTGTTAGATGTGGGAAAGGCCCAAGGGCCACCCACTAGTCTCACTGGACACTGGCCCTGGATTCAAGATGCCCACCAGAAATCTGTCCTGCCTGGCAACAGAATTCCAGACATACACTCCTCACCATTCTCTCCATGCTGTGTCAACAGCATCCCCAGTAGGGTGTTCACAGAGCCTCCCAGGGGACATGTGAGCTCTCCCACCTCCAATTTCTTAGTTTTCCAGGCATTAGTGAGTGGCACTTCAGCCCGTGCTTGGGTAACACTCCTTGCCAAACTTCTAGAGAATCCCATCATGGCCAGGGCTACAAGTTGTGCTCAAGGTGGTGTCCCCGTTTTGGGTTTCCATTTCACAATAGCTGCAAAGCTGAAAATATTCCCCTGCTTCAACTCCTCCCTCTGCCATGTTGCCTACAGAACACAATGACTGGTGTGCTAGGACCATGGCTCATTATACCAAACAGGAGCAGTTCTGGGTTACCTTGTGTAACCCTTCTGCCAGGCCAAGTTGATAGCAGCAAGGGCTGGGTTCAGTACATAGGGGTCCCTTCCCAACAGCGTGACACAGGACCAGCTCGAGCCCCCACCCAGTGACCTGGGAAAATCTTACACACACCCCTAGGCGCCTCGAAGAGGCAATACTTCCCCTCTCGCAAGCACAGAGCCTCGGTGTAGCAGAAAATGTTTAATAACATGAGGTAAACGACATAGCATTAAATTGGGAAAACACCACAACTAGAGTTCATAGACCAAACCATGAGCGAAGACCCACCCCAGCAAATTGGGCCGTGTCCTTTCCCGTTGGTTCTTGAAACCAGCGACCCAAGAATCACCAAAGTCCCAAAAGTCCAACAACCCCAAAGTCTCTTGGGTCCAGCAACCCAAGAATCACCAAAGTCCCAAAAGTCCAACAATCCCAAAGTCTCTTGGGTCCAGCAACCCAAGAATCACCAAAGTCTCTGTCCCTGATCAGTGCAGCCCCAGAGTTCAGGGGGGGGGGGCAAGCAGGGTGTTAAGGGGCACCTTAGCCAACCGGCTGCTTCTCCGTGGGGTTCCACTGCAGCCTTCACCACAAGCTGCTCCACTCCACCCGCACCGTCCCACAAACTGCTCTGGCAGCTGCTCCGCTCTGCTCCGCTCACCGACCTGTGAGCCGCTCCGCTCCAGCCATCCCTTGGGCCGCTCCAACAAGGCTCCGCTCTGCTAGCTGCTCCTCCAGCCACTCCACCCCACTCCGCTCCCCAACCTGTGAGCCGCTCAGCTCCACTCTGCTAGCTGCTCCACCAGCCGCTTAGCAATATAGCTTCAGGCTCCCCCACTAGTTAACACAGCCTCAGTGATCTCAGCTCTTAATAACTTTAGCTCTTTTGTGATTTCAGCTCTTAGTGATTTCAGCTAGTAGTAGGGGAGCCCCAGTGCTGGTGCACTATTGGCCCAAAGTGAACTCAGCTCAGCAGCCTGTAACTAGACTCCTAAGAGAATCAAAGTTAGCTCCAACATTAAACAGTGGAGAGAGGAGAAGGTGCGATTGGTGTTTCAGGCCCTCAAACAGGGGCCTATACTATCAGATGCACATACCTGTCCCCAGCCTCTCTCAATTCACTGGGTTTTGTAACCCATGCTCCTTGACAAGCAAATGCTACTTAGGTAATGGTGAAGGACTCACTCAGTCCTTCTGTCATACAACAGTTCCACTGGCCTTGATTCACAGAATCAGGGTAACAAAACTTTATTCTTCCTGCCCCAATAACAGAGAAACTGGGGATCCCACACCAGTCAAAGTAACCACTTTGAGTTGCTGTTGTTTCATGCCATATGAGTGGGTGTGCCTATGCAAACAAGATCAGCCCCTGGAGTTCTTTTCCACACTCGCCATAATTCACCACCAGATGTCAGGGTAGAGCTCATCCTGACTCTGCTTACACTTGTCCATTCCCTTCCACATCGCCAACCCCAAGGGATCCAAAATCATGAGCCAGGCCCCACAAAGTTACAAGAGTGGTTTATATAAATCCTGATCCTCAAGGGTGCCTCTAGGTGCTTGTGAAATCAAACAACAACAGATGGCCCTGACATTCCCCTGAAGTCCAGCTTTGCAGCATCCCTTCAGGGAGAAGTGGTGACATCACTTTCCATTCTCCCAGTGAGTACGGTCCCCGGGAGGACTAGCCCTGAGTCTGCTCACACTTATTACAGCTCCCTGCCCCCTTCCTTAGACAGCACTGGCCAGATCTAGGTGCCGACTCCATGGATACTCCGGGGCTGGAGCATCTATGGGGAAAAAAAAAAAAAAAAAAAAGGGGTGCTCAGCACTCACCGGCAGCCCCGCTGATCAGCGCCTCCCCCTCCCTCCCAGCGCCTCTCGCCCACTGCAATCAGCTGTTCAGCAGCATTCAGGAGGCATGGCAGGGAGGGGGAGGAGTGGTGGTAGGAAGAGGTGGGGGAGAGATTGAACAGGGTGGGGCAGGGGTGGGAGCTTGGGGGAAGGGGTGGAGTGGGGGTGGGGCCTGGTGTGGAGCAGGAGTAGAGCACCCTGCGGACCTGGGGAAGTCGGTGTGTTTGGGGGTGGGGGATGGCCTGAACATGAGTACATGAGGGAGGTGACCAGTGGGGTTACAACAGCACCTAAGCAGAGCAGAAGGGAAAATTTTTCCTGCAATGAAATTTTGCTGAAATATGCTGTTTGGTCAAAGCTGAGATGTGTCGGCGTCAGTGACCTTTTCCCCAGGAAGTGGGGCGAGCAACTCTTCTGCTCCATAGCCTGCTGGGTTAGGCACTGCCCTGGGAGAGCCAGGATCTAAGCCCTGTTCTGCCTGATTCAGAGCAAAGCCTTTCATCCCAGGGCACTCTCAAGCAGGCAGAGTGGGTCCCGAACCTGGGTCTCCCCATCCCATCCTGAATTTGTTTCAGTGCTGAACGAGAATAAATTTCAGAGCTTGAAGCAGAATGGGCACCCTCCGGTCAGCACTGCACCCAAGTGGGCTGGCCACCAACTCCCAGGGATTTCAGTGGGGATGGGCACCTAGCTTGCTCACTCACCACTAGGGCACTGTAATAGGGCGCTCCCTTAGCTTAGTACATGCAGGCCTGCACTTTCTCTCCCTATAGCCTTCCTTGGGCTTAGGTCCTTAATTAGTCCTGTAGTCTATCAGTGGTTTTAGCCCTGGTATTGGGTCATACTCCAGGGCTCCATCTCTCCTGATGGGCCACTAAAGGGTTCAGTTCCCCTTCTGGGGTGCCTCAATGTCCAGGCCACTTCCCCACAGTGGCTAATGAGGGCATGGGGGGGGACCCATTCCCTCCCACTACTCCAGGTCTCAGCTTAGAGACCCTGTCGACAGTAGCCATCTGCCGTGTCCCTTTATCTAAGCTGTGCCACTGCTCTAATTCTCTAGTCCACTTCCCCATGGCCCCACACTGTCTTCACTCTAACCTCAGGGCAGGACTGGCTCCAGGGTTTTTGCCACCCCAAGCAGCTAGAAAAAACAAAAACAAAAACCGCAATCGGCAGCAGCTCCACCACGCCACTTTCTTCTTCGGCGGCAGGTCCTTCTCTCCGAGAGGGACCCACCGCTGAAGAGCCCAACGTGCTGCCCCTTCCCTGCCCCAAGCACCTGCGTGCTGAGCTGGTGCCTGGAGCTGGCCCTGCCTCAGGGCCTTGTCCTAATGGAGTCCCAGCAACCAAACCAGAGCACCTTCTTGCTCCCCCTTGCTTCTGCCAGCACTAACCTGTCCAAGGTCCAGCAGCTCTCTCAGCTAACCACACACCATCAACACTCCTTCAGCTCCAGCAAGGAACTGAACTCAGTCTGGCTCTGCAGCTCTTCTTATACTAGCCAGCTGAGCCCTGATTGGCTGCTCCCTGCAGCACCTTTCTGATTGGCTTTGCGGAACACAGTACCCCATCGCAGGCACCTCCTCCTGGCTGCTTTGGGGATTAGCTCCTTCCAGGTCTGATGCTCCTATTGGCTAGTCATTTGCATGCCCTGCTGCCTCTGTCCTTCTCTCTCTCTCTCTCTCTCTGTATGACTCAGGGTTCTCTCCCTTCTTGGCTTGGCTCTCCGGCCAGGTCACTGTGTGTTTTCCCCTTCCAGGGTATCACAGTCCCTCCGTATACACTGTCTCCAGCAGTCTTCCCATTCACTGCCTATCTGTGCTACTTCCTCAGTGGCTGGTAGGGGAACCTGGGCCTGCCCTCTACTCTAGGTTCCAGCCCAGGGACACTTGAATCATCAGCCAAGGTCTGCACTGTCTTAAACTTTGCTGCCTTTTCCCTGAGCCTTTTCCTATATCCTCTCCCCTTGTCTCCTTCCTTCCCTCTCTAATGTCCAGAGGGTGGCTACCAGCTCCTCACTACAACCCCTTTCTGCTGCCAGCTGCCTGACTTTATCCTAGCCCCACTTGTTCCTTCTCAGTTGGGCTCCATCATCAATCAGGGGCTACTTAGGCCACCTAATTCTCCCCCAGGAGCAGCCTATCAGGTTAATTAGCCCCTTCCCAGCTACCTTAATCCTTTCAGGTGAGGGGTGCAGTGAATGCCCCATCACAGGCCTGGATTCATGAAGGGACTTAGGTGTTGGGTCTCTAAGCATCATGGCACCTAGAAAAGCACAGGAACACACTACGATTCACAAAGCCTGAGTTTGGAGTTTGTCTCTCTAGGTATGTGAATCATTCTGGGGCTGAGGCAGGAACTAGGAGTATGGACACCCAGAGGGAGGCAGCAGGGCGCATGCCCAGAGGCAGAAACTTAGGCACATGGAACTTCTGCCCTGAAAATGTAGGCACCGGGTAAATTTATGCTCCTACAAGGTTCAACAGGAGTTTTGTGAAATGCAGTGGAGCCTAAAACTGGGATGTGGGCACCTAACTCAGAGAGAGCCTTAATCTGGGGTGTTGGTGCCTAAATACCTCGGTGAATCCAGGCCTAGATGCCCACCTGCATCTTTAAGCATCTAAATCCCTTTGTCGGTCTTGCCCTCAGGGTTTGGGGTGGTCTCCTTAAGGAGCACATGCTGTTACAGCCATCACCCTGGCAAGGAAGGCCTTGTTTTCTCCAGGTAGCCAGCTCACTCAGGCAAGGCAGAAAGAAATGGCTGTATTTCAAAAGACATTTATGGACATGAGGGCCGAGCTCACAGTGCTTTGTTGTTGGAAAAAGTCCCATTTGGGAATTATGCAGCCGCAAAGCAACACTTGGATAATATCAGAGAGAACCTTACTGTGACCTGCTCAGAGGGATGGTGGCCTTGGGTAATGATGGAATACCACAGGAAGTGCACCTTCCAAAACCCACTCATTTGCTTGCTGAGTCATTATATTATGGTGTCTAAGGACTTTGCCTCCCCTGCCTATTATTTTAATTTGTAACCATTTTATATTCAAAAAGGCCTATTTCAACATGGACAGTTCATAAGAACTATAATGAAGACCCCCATCTAATGTTCCCCAGAATTTTTCTACTGCTTGTCCCATAAATAACTTGAGCAGAGACAGAGATAGAAGCTTTTAGTTGCATCTCTATTTGGAAGAGACCTTTACTGATGGTACTATTAATCTGGGTCACAAATAGGAGACCTGAGCTTCCAAATCCATTTCCATGCTCCTAGTTGACCGGGAATGCATTTTTTGTAAGCAGGGAAAGCCCTTCAGCTCCTTTCAGGTTCTGTGCAGAGGGACAAAATAAACGTTCCTTGACTTTTTCAATTATTGCCACACTGATCGCTGAACCTTCAGCCTTGAAGTTCTCCCTGTGACTAGCCCTTAGCAGGGAGCACAGCTCTGCTACATTTGGAAAAAGAATATGAATGACTGAACCTGCTGTCGTCCTGAGAGCTCACCCCAACGGAAGGTGCGCGGTGCAGCTGTGTGCATCTCAGGAGTGTGCATCTACTAAGAGGGATACTCCGCCCCTTCTCCACAGCCCTGGGACTGCAGTGGAGAGATGCCAGCAGAAAGTTTGCCCCAGAGTGCTTGTGCGGCACACAAGGGAACTGTATGTTGGAGGGTCATGCAGAGGATGCTGCATAGTGCTCTGTTCTATGCAAATTCCCTGTACAGCCTTGCACAGGGGAGGGCAAGGCAATCAGAGCCGCCCGGGGGAGGGAGGGGGGGCAAGTGGGGCAATTTGCCCCGGGCCCCACAGGGGTCCCGCGAACCCTGACCGAGAATCCCTTCCCTGGCTACTCACCCGGCGGCGGTCCGGGTCTTCGGCGGCACTTTGGCAACGGGCCCTTCAGTGCTGCTGCAGATGTGGAGCGAGTGAAGGACCCACCACCGCCGCCACAGACTCGGAGCGCCGCCCGGTGAGTACAAGCGCCGCAGCGGGCGGCGCCTTTTTTTATGTCCACTCCCTCGCTTTGCCCCAGGCCCCCTGAATCCTCTGGGCGGCCCTGAAGGCAATGGGGGAGCAGGGCCTGCTCCAGGCCAGGTTAACCTAAGAATAGCCCTTCAGAAACAAGTTTAACTCCTTCAACATAGTGCACAGCATGCTGATCTCAGCCTCTAACAGGAAAGTGCACAAAGTGGCTCATTTGAATGAGACTTAACCTGTTTATTATGGCACAGGACTTTTTAAAGGCTCTTGTTCAGGGAATCTGGGAAGCTCTCCTAGCCTGGGACTCCTTCTGAGAATCCGGTCATTTCAGCTTCCATTGAAGGCAGGTGGGTGCTAATGAGCGAAGGGAGCACAGCCGCTCCATCCAAACATGCTGCAGAGCCAGGAGTTGAATGAGGAGAGCTGTCTGCTAATAGCTCTAGGTGAGTTCTCTGTAAACCTTTGTTCACCACCCTGGAGTACGGACATGTGGCAAGCCAGAGAAAGACAGGAGAGTCTGCAGGAGAGCCCATTGACAACCCAGCTGCTGCTTGCGTGGGGCTGGTTTTTTCAAAGCACAAAGAGGAGAGATGTATTAGTTGTGCTGCCTACCCCCCATCCTATTTCTGTTATTGGTGCGATGCCTCCAACAGCTGACACTACCAGTGCCCATTGGCAGAACCATCTGTAGTGTGGTGGTTTGTGTCAGATGGGAGCTGTGTTGGCAGAGAATTTGCACAGGATGCACAGAGCTGGCCCTGGGCTATTGCCCTGTCTCCAGCACAAAGTATAATGGGGTTTGGGTACCCAGGCTGGGACACGTTCCTCGAAGATAGTGACAACAAACACACAGTTTCTCTGCCATCACAACCCTGGGATGAAACATCAGAAGAAATTCTCCCTGCCTGCCCGTCCCCTCAGGGCAGCACAGAATTGTTAGCTGCTTCTGAAAGCTATCTTTAAATGAACTCGTTCCTGGGTGTAAATGGCACCACAGGGACTCCTGGGAGGGCCCATTTAAGCAGGTTGCTGAGAACATATTTACAAAAGTTATTATTTACAATCCTTGTTTTTCAACCAAAACATCATGGGAGGGGGCGTCAGCACGTCTTTCTTCTCCTGGTCCCAAGCGCTTGAGATCGCAAACCTTGAGCAAACACTTAAATTGCTCTCCTCTCCTTCCTGAGTGAATGGGATCCCCCATGGTCCCTTACAGCTCTGCTTCTCCAGCTTGGAGCGGGGTGCATGTATGTCATTTAAAATAACCACACCCACCTCACTGGGGTATTTGCCCTCATGGAAATGACCTGCTATCATGGCACAAGTTACTTCATCTCTCCCTCCCTTTGTTCTGACACGAGGGCCTCCTGATGTGGATTCAGGTAGGACAGTTCATAGGCAACACCACTGATATCCCTGAAATGGTCAGGCAGGGATTTTCCCATCCAAAAAAATAAAAATGGTTCCTGTGTTGATTGCTCTGTGGCCCCTGTCCCTCTTACTGTCACCGACACCAGTGCAAGGTGTGCATGAGTGGAGCATGTTGGTTGGGTGGCGTTCCACACCCTCTCTGCACAGGTGGGAGTGACCACGCCCGGGGCAGGGCTGTGGAGGGTGGGGCCCTTTATGCTGGTGACCTACATGTCAGAGAGCCAGTGAGAAAACATGTTCCAGTGTGGCCAGCATTTCCAGCTGTGAAATCAGGCACTTGTAGCCATGGGAGGGAGTGTGAAAGGGAGGCTGTGCGCATGCTGGGCGTGGGTCTCATCAGCCAAGAGTGACGCTGGATGCGGGTAAGTTGAACAAGTGGAACTTTATTAAACCCCATGCACTGCTTTGTCTACATGGCCACGTTGCATCCAGCCCAGCTCCCCGCACTGCCTGGCCCGCTTGTGTCCCCTCAGTGACAGTCCCTCCAGGAGCATGGGCCCAGTTCCACTGGTCATGGTCCAGCTTCCTGATTTTACAGACATTTTGATACAGCCTGACACCCAGCTCCCACCCCAGGACCCTTGGCCAGAGGCTGCTAGCACCAAGCTGAGCTGGGCTTGTCTTTACCCAGATTCAGCTGGTCACAGGGTCTGTGAGACACTTTGGTCTCCTCAGCAGGTGACTGCACCAGGAGTGACCTTGCTCTGTGTCCGTCACCTGTCTCCGAGGCCAGCCACCTGTCTCTGGAGTCTCCTCCATTCCTGAGGGGTCGGCCTCTGCATAGTTCTGTCCCTTCCTTTGGGGGTGATCTCTGTATCGCTGTGGGCTCTCTCTAGGTGCTGTGTCTGCTGGCTCCCAAGTGTCTCCTCTTCCTTCAGGTCACTCGTCCCTCCCACGCAGTCACCTTGTGAGATCTGTGTGCCACTGCACCCCTTGTGACTCCTTTAGTTCCCTCCTTCTGCTGTGTCTCTAATGGCTCGACTCGCTGGATTGTCTGTCTCTGCAGCTGGCAGGTCTGTGGCTGATCTGCCATACTCTAGTGCCTGCTTTCTCTGATTGTCGGCCATCTCCTCTCAGTGGTTTCTCCATCTTTCTGGCTGCAACAGGTCTTCCCTGCACTGGATTGTTTTGGCACCCCTGGGATGGGTATTCCAGTGTGCCAGAAATGCTATCAAAGGGGTTGAACCAGAAGAAACAGCCTTGAGTAACAGCTGATTCCATCTTACTGTTACTCTGTGGGTATGCTGGGGAGGAGGGGTGGTGGTCAAACTCCCTGTAGCATCCAAACTCCTGGAATTCTTCCAAGACAAATGGAGGTTTGTTGTCAGTGAACACAGTGTCCAGTGTGACAGGTTGGGTCACAGAGACCCCCTTGGAACTGCCACCTGACGTGCTGGAACTACCTCTGAGCCCGTTTTCCCTGCCAGCTTGGGACTTCAGTAACCTGCCTTGTTGAGCTAGACACGCTAGCCAGACACTGCAACACAGACCCAGGTCTGAACCACGTCCCCCAAAAGCTGCAGGCTTAACTGAAAACAGCTTAAGCAGTGCCCCTATCTCCAACACCCAGATACCCAGTTCCCAATGGGGTCCAAACCCCAAATAAATCCGTTTTACTCTGTATAAAGCTTTCACAGGGTAAACATAAATTGTTCGCCCTCTATAACACTGATAGAGTGATATGCACAGCTGTTTGCTCCCCCAGGTATTAATACATACTCTGGGTCACTTAATAAGCAAAAAGTGATTTTATTAAATATAAAAAGTAGGATTTAAGTGGTTCCAAGTAATAACAGACAGAACAAAGTAAATTACCAAGCAAAATAAAAAAAAACCCACGCAAGTCTAAGCCTAATACAGTAGGAAACTAAATGCAGGTAAATCTCACCCTCAGAGATGTTCCAATAAGCTTGTTTCACAGACTAGACTCCTTCCTAGTCTGGGTCCAGCAATCACTCACACTCCCATAATTACTGTCTTTTGTTCCCGTTTCTTTCAGGCATCTCTTTGGGATGGAGAGGCTATCCTCTGAGCCAGCTGAAGACAAAATGGAGGGGTTTCCAGGGCCTCTTATATTCTGTCTGTTGTGCCACATCACAGCCACAAGATGGGGTCTCTAGCCACCTGGGCAAGTCACATGTCTATGAATTATTCAGCTTTTTGCAGGCCGACACCATTGTTTATATGTTAGTGTGAACGGTCCCAAGAAAGCTCAGATGTGGATTGGTGTCTCCCAAAGTCCATTGTTAGTTAAGTTGAATTACTTGAATAACCCCTTCACACTATGTTGACCAAATCTGTTTTATGTGCTTCCTACAGCAAACATTTTAATTACAAGCATAGACCGAACGCTCATAACTTCAGATATAAAGATGTTACATGCATACAAATAGGATGAATATATTCAGGAGATCATAACCTTTGCAAAGATATGCTACATGGCATATCTAGCATAAAACATATTCCATTTATGTCATATTTACACTTCTAAGCATATTCCTATAAAGCATTATGGGGTGCAACGTCACATCCGGAATGCTACATCTCGCAAACAGGCGTTCAGTTCGCCAATGACTGACTTGCTTCTGGTATCAGGCAAGGCATTGAGTGGTGAATAATAGTCCACTGTGCTGCTTTTCCTTGAAGGTAAATACACCTGCTCCAATCTTTTCCCATGGTTGGGTGGGCAGCTCACATGGTAACAGTCTCTTTCTGCTGGTGGTTATCACACGACAGGCAGGTGTCCCATCCTTCCACCAAGCAGCAGAGTTGCATGTTTATGTTTCTGCTTCTACCAATATATGGCTTTTCTCTTCTGGCCACCCTGCTAGTATTGCTCTCTTGACTAGATGTCCTTTTCCATCACCTCTTTGATTTCCATCTGCTTTGCTGTTGAAACTAGGATACTGAATCCATTAACATGCTGCAGTGTGCCCTGAGCCCCTTCCCCCAGCTTGCTGATGCTGGGTATATATGTCCTGCTCAGTGTGCTAGCTCACACCAGTAATAGTCCTTGACAGTGACTGGTCTCTAGCTGGAAGCACTGAAGGCACATCAACATGGGTTGCAATCTCTTTGGAGCACTAAGAGGTGGCTTTGCCATGATTGTCTCTAGGGGTCTGTGGTCAGATTGCCCTATTGCTGGGTGGCCCCAGGTGTCCTGATGGAATCATTCCACTCCAAACACCACACCCAGAAGTATTTTTTTTCTATTTGGGTGGATCCCTGTTCAGTCTCTGACAGGTCTCTGCTGGCGTAAGTGACCGGCTGCTCCTGCACCCAATCCTTTCTCTAATGCAACACGCTGGAGTGTCACTCTCCTGCCTGGTAATATTTCAGGATGGGGCAACTGTTATCATTTGTTTCAGTGTGTTAAATGTCTGCTGTTGGGGATCTGCCCGGTCCCACTCAACATCCTGCCATGTGAACTGACGAATGGGTTCCATTACTGCAGCCAGGTGTAGACAGAACATTTATCATTCCTATTAGGCACCGTTCCTCTTTCACATCTTCTGGAGCTGGCAGGTCTGACTGCCTTGCTCTTGTTGGGACTTGCTTTCAGTCCCTCTGCTGTGAGCAGATGTCCAATGTATGTCATCTCAGTCTGAGCCTGAAATGTTCTTGGACTCCAGGAGAGAGTCATCATGTCACCACCGCTGTCCAGTGTGCCCTCCCACTTTTGTACAAGTCTGGCTGAATCTTTCTGGATCCTTCCTCTGCTCTGGCACACGCTGCTAAAATGGCTCAACTTGCCACGTTCCTTGCAATGCTGTCCAGTGCAGGGACTCTACCTGCTCATGCCGTCTCCTTCGGTAAGTGCATCTCACAATGAGTATGAAGCCCTGGCCACCTGTTCGCCTTTGCTGTTGTCTCACTGTACATACTTCTGGGGCTGTTGTGCCTCCTAGGGCTGTCATACTTTCTCTTGCAGCTTCCACTGCACATCCCATGGGTAAGCATCTGCCTAGTCTGAGATCGCATTCCTGGAGCAGCCGCTTCCGCAGGCAGGATCCCAAGTGCCGCACACTGTCCTGTCCTGAATCAGGGAGTCTGACAAGTCCCCAGAATCGCATGTGTCAGCCAGTGTGCGTAAGGAAGTAGCATAGGGGGCCATCCCCTTCCCTTAGGATGGGTCTCTAGTGACAAACCAGTCCTCCCTCATTCTGTTTTGAGGAGCAATAGGTCCCCAGGGCTCCTAGGACTCCTGTGAGGCCATGGTGAGCTTCAGAGTGAGTGCAGGATCCATCGCTGGGCTAGGTTTGTGTCTGCAAAATCCAAGGCTTCAGGGGTCATCATACCATGTGCCACGGCACATGCCACCAGCTGCTGCACTGCAGAGAACTCACCACTCCTGTGCTGCCACCACGTTTCATTTGCAAAGAGTGAGGCTGGAGGCAGGTAAGCTGAACAAGTGGAACTTTATTAAACTCTGTGCACTGCTCTGTCCTGACCTTGTTGCTTCCAGCTGGCTCCCCACACTGCCTGTTCTCCTGGTGTCCCGTCAATATCAGTCCCTCCAGGGAACATGGGCGCTCTGACTCCAGTTCCACTGATCATGATATGGGCATGGATCCACATCTGCATTCCCCTTTGTCTATCACCACTGACAACTTCACTATCATCCCTGGCTCTCAAATGAATCATCTTGGCAAAACCCATCCCAAGGAGAAAGGATGGGCCAAACTGGGTGCTCTGAAGTGTCCCTAGCCTCTGTTTGCCAGAAGCTGGGAATGGGTGACAGGAGATGGATCACTTGATAATTACCCTGTTCTGTTCATTCCTTCTGAAGCACCTGGCATTGACCACTGTTGGAAGACAGGATACTGGGCTAGATGGAACATTGGTCTGACCCAGTCTGGCCATTCTTATGTTCTTTTTAACACAGGGCAGGTGGGGAGGATGTGGCGTCTGTGCACTGTCTCTTTAAATCTGCAGACGGAACCTGGGCAAGATCTCTGCAGTGAAGAAGAGAAAGAGAGGGAGCAGCATTAGGGATGACACTGTTTTTTTTATTCCAATAAAGTCCCTTGTTCCGTGTTAGAGGAAAGCGGCTGCTTCTGTCATTCGTTTCCACTGTCACTTTGCTTTTTACTACTGGTGCCCTGGTGGCCTCATGCTCCAGCCAGCAGTTCCCTCTCTGGGCAGTTGAGGTGGACTAGCTGGTGGGAGCCTTTTAGCTCATGGCTAATACTACATTAGTCAGGTGCTGCTTTCCCATCTAATCCACTTACCACACTAAAACGCTTATTACTTAACAAATAACTCTGCCCAGGAGAGCTTAGTGCTAAAGATGTTTGGAAGCTTATCTTTAGCAAGAGCTTAGAACGTAGACGTACGCAAGCAAGAAATCACGTGTGTCACCCTCATCTACCTTTGACCGCCCCTGGGTGACAAGTGGACATAGAGAGTTGAGGTGAAGGAAGGAAAAGTGCATTAGTCTTTGAATAACCCACTCAGGCTGCAAAGTCAGGGCTTTCATGCCATCGGAGGGCAGAGAGGATTCACGCCAAGGAAGGGAATCCCAGAACAGAAGGCCCCTCGCAACCTTCTGTTCAGATTGGTGTTTTTTCCGTGCAGGTTCTGGAGTCAGGGACCTGGCTCTGATTCCCTTTGCAGCATGCCCCACCAGGGGTTGGTGGCCAGGGGGTCCATTTTGACAATAACCAAATAATTTCCCCTTTTGTCTGAGGGTCTGAAATCACTTTGCAAACATGAATGATGCTTCCTAACAACCCTCTGAGGTCCATCTAACTAGGCCCATCTTATGGCTGAATAAACTGAGCAGAAAGGTGAAGTAGTGTCACGTCACATAGTGAGTCATTTGTAGGGTCACGAATAAATCGCTAGACATCACATTGCCCCAGGATTGTATGTGATTTCACTTTCCATGTTTTGAGCCTCTGGTTAGAGCTGTGCAGGAACCCCAATTTGTTATGTGGGACATTCTACCATTTCAAAAGTTGTTTTCATTGCCAACAGAATTTTTGAAAACTTTTTGTTTCAGGTCAATCGAAACAATTGTTTTCAATCAAATCAAGTCATTTTGTTCCGATTGCAACCATTTAAAAGTTTTATTTCACATTCTGATTTATAAGAATATAAAAATAATATACATTTTGCAACGAAAGGTCATTTTGAAATGAAGAATCAAAATGTTCCACACTGTTCTGATAAGGTCAAAAAGGAAAGTTTCAACCTTATTGAAATGCTTCGTTCCAATGTTTTGGTTTTGGTTTGTTTGTTGAAATCAGCACGTTTGATTTCAGAGATCAGAAAGTTTTGATTTGGACAAGATGGTATTTTCCACTGAGAAAACATTCTGTCCGATAACTGTTGATCTCTCTCCAATGCTCGCTAGAAGCATTTACAGAAAGTATAAAACCTAGGGTTACCATATTTCAGCAAGCAAAAAAGAGGACGGGAGGAGCCCCGCCCTAGCCCCGCCCCT
>NC_048306.1:53502877-53556965 GCF_013100865.1 Trachemys scripta elegans | reverse complement strand
CTCCTTGTCCCCTGACTGCCCCCTCCTGGGACCCCTGCTCCTAACTGCCCTCCAGAACCCCACCCCCTACCTAAGCCTCCCTGTTCCTTGTTCCCTAACTGCCCCCTCCTAAGACCCCCCCAAACTGCCCCCCAGGACCCTACCCCCTACCTGTACCCTGACTGCCCAAAACCTTCTCCACCTCCCCAAAAAGCCCCCCCCCGAACTCCCGACCCCCCCCGTCTCTTGACTGCCGCCTCCAAAATCTCCCTGCCCTTTCTCCTGCCCCCTGGCTCCCTTACCCCGCGGGTCAGAACATGGTGTTGGGCTCTGTGCGGAGCCGGACACGTGGGTGCACTCCCCAGCGCAACACACAACCCGGTCCCTGCCCCTGCACAGTGCTGCCGGAGCGGGGCGCTGGGCTGCAGGGGAGGAGGAGCTGCCGAGGCCCGATGCAAATGGCCCGGCAGGCCGGCCGGCTCAGAATGCGGGGGGGCAGGGAGGAGGAGCTCTACAGCTGCTCCGGAGTCCAGCCCGGCAAGCTGCGGGGGAAGGGCTCTGGCTGCCAGAGCCCCATGCGAGCGACTGACTTTCCTGCAGCCCTCCCAGCCGCGCCTCGCTCTGCATGTGGGGGAAATCCCGGACATTTTTAGTGATTTACAAATTCCCCCCCGGACGCTATTTTTAACACAAAAAGGAGGACATGTCTGGGTAAATCCGGACGAATGGTAACCCTAATAAAAACACTTAGCAAAAAATAACCCAGCAAACAAAAAAGTCAAGGACTTTCCACACCCCTAAAGAGAAAAACAACCCCTTCTCCTCCCCCACCAGCCCCAGGAAGAGCTGTGTTAGGAAATAGACGACGGGCTTTGCAGTGACCTGAAGGTCGGCAAACTCTGGCTCTGTCAGACCAAACACTGGTTGCTTGCTAGGCCAGGTGCAATCCCGAACTGAGCAGAACCAGCTGCTGTCTTTGCTCTGTCCTAGACTCAGTGCTGTGCTCCTGACCGATGGAAACACTGGGAATAAAGTCAATGGCTGGCAGCATTCCCTTCCTTGCTATTTCTGTCCCTGTGTCTGCTCCTGTGGCCCTCACTGTGGGCTAGGGTGACCAGATGAGAGGAAGAAAATATCGGGACACATGGGGGGTGGGAGGGGGTTTCCACCAGCGGAGAAAAAAAAAAAAAGCTGAATGCTGCCGGTGGAGCAAAAAATAAAAAAAGCTGCCGGCGGAGCGAAATATCGGGAAAAATTGCATCCCGGCCAATCTTTGGGGACAAACACCTAAATATTGGGATGGTTCAGATTTTATCGGGACACCTGGTCACCCTAGTGTGGGCTGGGGCTCATCCTCTGCTTTCTGTTTCTCAGTCCTTCATTATCTCTGCCCTTACCTGTCTCCTCCTGTCCCAGTCTCTGTCCTTTCCCTGGGCACGTTTAGTAGCAAGGGCCTGCTCCACAGCTCCTGAAATCAGTAGCAGCCTTACCCTTGCCTCGAATGGGGTTTGGCTCAGGTCCCAGGAGAAGATTGCTGTCTGAGGGGTGTAGCTCTATGCTTGGACCCAGCAGCACTTTCCCCTGGCAGAGTGCAGGGGTGCCGAGTTCGGCAGGCTCCTTCCATATCAGTGCAGAACAAAATGCAGGAGGCGGTGAGCCAGTGTCGATTTGCCTCCGGCCTTGTGTGCTACTCGAGCCTGTTGATAACAGTCTTTCTCTGCCACTCCCCATCTGGAAAGGAAGGATCCTTTTCGGGCAAGTTGCTTCCAGCATCCATCCTACACATGCTGTTGTCGTGGAGCAGGACATGAACTTGCTGCTCCTGAAACCAGCCTGAGACGCCCCAGAGGGATTAGTTCAGGGTCTCTCAAATGGCTGCACAGGGTGGACCCCAGGGTAACCAAGAGGAGATGGCCTTCTCACCACCCTTCACGCAGGCCAGCTTCCCACATCCCTGAGACAACTGCTGCCATGGAGAAGTATCACTAGGGAAGTAGCAAATGTATCCTTAACTGTGGGAGCCAGCAGCATGCAACCACCGGTTCCCCACAAGCCCAGGGACCTGCGCTCCATGGAGCAGTGCTTGCCCAGCCCTGAGAACGTGGGAAATGCTACGGAAGAGCTCTGTACTAGTAGCAGTAGGTGGGAATACCAATACCTTGAATGACTCCCCAGCCCCTGAATGACAGGTGGGGGGGGAGGGGACTTGTCAGCCCCTCAGAAGACAGCTAATGTAGGGGGCAGGGGAGAGCATAGCAGCAGGGCACCCCCAGAAGCTCCTGGGTAGTGTGAGCTGGCCAGCTGGGACTCCACTGCAAACATTGGGAGAGTGGGCAGAACCCCCTCGCCCAGCCCCAAACCCGGGTGGTGCTACCATCCCGTGTACAGGTCAGAATGCCCAGAGCAGGAGTTGTGCTATTGCAGGGTGTGGGGTGGATTTGCTCTCCAACCTCTCTCCCAGGTCTCTCCCCCACCCAGGCCAGAAAAAGTGTATGTTTGCCTAGACCAAAGCCCTGTGGTGGGTTAATCTGGCCCCAGACATGGCGACCCATCTAGAACCTTCTGCAGCCCACTGGTGGGTCAGGAGCTGCTGTTTGGGAAATGCTGCCCTACAAGTTGTTTTGCTTCATGTCAGAAGAGGGTTCTGCCTTTGAAGAGGTGCTGCGTTGTTGTTAGTTTTGTGCTGTGATTTATTTGGGGAGCTGTCGCAACCAGCAGGAGAGTTTGCTTGCTGCGCAGAGGCTGCTCTGAAATCTACTCAAATCATCTGTAAACAGGTTTCCCCTCCAGCTCCAGAACTGCAGCCTGGTAAGCCCTCCTGGTGCTTAGACAGCACAGAGACTCCACCAGGTACCTTCACCAGGGGTCTAGTCTTATTTCTTGTTTTGCATTCCAGGTACAACACAATGTAGCAGCAGGTCAGAGAGGCCTCCTCCCTGGCTCAAGTGTTTTCTATTGTTTGATTTTTTTCCCCAAGCTAGCCAGCTGATGAGCTAATTAGTTCATCAGACTCCCTGCAGACCCAATCAGACTAGCTAACTCCCTCCTACTCTAACTGCCTACTGCTTTGTGTGTTCTAAGTGACCAGGGTGCTGGCTCCCAAAGGGGAAGCTATTTATAGCAACCAACAGCCCCCTGTCACATCATCTCATAGTTAATGTAGTCAATTAGCATCTGTGCTTGCCGTACAATTGCTTCCTGGGAGCAGGGTTTTGGGGTCTGAGCTGAGATTTCAGAAAGAGGGGTTACCTGCATGCTGTTTGTGACCACCTCTGTTCAAGGACTGGTGTGTATAGAGTAATGTAAACGGGTAACATTAAGAAAATGCCTAGACTCTACAGCACTGATTTCTCCTTCAATAAGAAACAGGTGTGCAAAGCCCCAAGAGCTGCACTCACTCGGCAAAGGGGTGACCTGAGGAATATTCTCCTATAGTCACTTTAAAAATCATTGTTTCAAGGAATATTCCTGCCAGTAAGTATGTTTCATGGAAAACTAACACAAAAGTGGTGTGAACAGCATGCAAGTGAATTTGCTTAGAAGTCTGAATATTTGTGGACTATTTTTTGCATCACTAGCTCAGTTCTAGTCAGAGCTGATACTGAGGCCTGCAACGGGTTGGACACATCAAAGATGGGAAGCTTAGTGACCGTTACTAGAGATCTGAACATTTTCTGGGTCTCCCTGTTCAGCTCCAAATATCAGCAAAGAGGGGGGAACTCGTGATGCAACCACTCCCAACTGGCTCTTTATTCCTTATAAATAAGATCAGTTCTGAGGATCCGTTTCAGAAACTTCAATCCACCTAACAGGCGAACTTTTAACCCACTGGTTTTTGGGTTGTTCTCTATGGAGAAGTCAGTGTTTATTTTAGCACAGCTTGGTGTTGTTTGACAGGCAAGAGGCCTGCTTTGTAAATACTGGAGAAAGGCCAGACTTGTGCAATAATTCACTCATGGCATTTAGTGGGGAGCTGTGCAACCAAACAGTGTAATATTGGTGCTGCCCTGCGGTTAGAACCCAACAGTAATTCTAGCTCACTACTAAAGTCTGAATATTCTAACAGGGTAGCAGGACCCTCCTGTTCCCTGTCCAGATCTCATTGGCCTGCCGTAAGGCTCTTGCATTTGAACTATCCATCATTGGTACATGAGTATTCTGTTTATTTCCATCTTAGTGCATTTCAGTTTCCGGGACATGTGACTTTTCCAGCTGTTGTTCCCTGCATTGTCGTTTCTGTTCTGCTCTCCCTCCTTAGGCGTGAGATCCACCATCAGATTTTGGCACCTACCTGCCACTTTAGGTGGCAAAGTCCAAAATTTAGATCCTAAAAATTCCCACTCAGCTGCCACCTAACCTTGTAGGTGCCTAGGTTTCTACCAATGAAGTCCCCTAAATGTCTGCCTGGGGGTGTGCACACAGCCACCTGGCTCATGCCTACATTTAGTGTGATCCTTGAGCTGGCATTGTCCCATCTGTCTCACCGGTGGGGCCTGAACGGAAAATGCCTCACAATGCACAGCTGCAGGAGGTGCCACCTTGTAACCTTTCAGCGGGGCCTGGAGCACCCACGATGTGGGCGACCCAGGTGGACATCTCTCTGCCTGAGAGATGCACGGAGTGGAACCCAGGTCTCCCACCTTGCACATGACCCCTGGACTGTGTGGACAAGACAGCGTGAGATAATAACTCAGTGGCCCAGTGGTTAGGGACCTCCCCCGGGAGATGGGAGTCTGAAATTCAAGTTCCTGCTCTAATGAGCTAGCACATAACTCCCTTTGAAGGGTGAGGCTTAGCTACACCCCTGTCCTCTCTGCAGCTTGCTGGTATTTGTGAATCCTTTCTGAGGTGCCCAACTTTCACCATACATTGTCCAGGGAGCCTAGATGCCTGACTTGAGGCTGCAGATTGTACGGGGCAGGTAGGCACCTAAATGTTGCAATGCTGAGCCTACATCCCCTTTGTGGATCCAGCCCTAGATGTCAAACATTTTGAGTGAACACATATGCTATCGTAAGACACTGTGTCCTGAAATGTGGGGCAAACACATTGTATTTATTGGGGCGCAGGAAGGCTATCTCAGGAGGTGTGGACAGACTTCTCAATTGTTCTCCACAGTCAGAAATTTCCAATCCTTTCCTTTCTTTCAAGTAAGTCTCAAGCTGCTGTGGTTGCATAAAAAACAAAACAACCCCTCCTTCAAAACATGAAGCTAGTGTAACCAATGCAGAACTGCCTGGCTGAGTCTGCAGAAAGCCTGAAGCAATAGCTGTGAGAGGTTTGTACTGTCCTGTGCATCTCGGCAGGCGCTAACTCAGAGGCCAATGAGAACACTGAAAAGATCAATATTGTTAACCATCTCACCGCTGAATCAAACACGTACAAGAGGTGAGAAGCATCATATTATGAAGATCTGCTCCAGTGTTTCCAATAGGGTTTCTGTGTGTTGGCATAACAGACTCGCTGTGGAAGAGAGGGCATGCAGACGCTGTATAATTTAGTACGAGTGCCTTTTAGTAGCATATGTGAGGATTACTGTTGATTTCATTTTCCTGAAGCAGGGCTCAGCTTTCGAAAATTTGGGAAATTGTCTTAAGAGAAATTGGTAGGGAGCCTGATGTAGTGGCTAGTGCCTCATTCGCTCCTTGGTACAATGGCAATAATTAATAATACCTGCATTCCAGGGGTGTTTGTAAGACTTTACTCATTGAGTGTAAAAGATTTTGAGACTTCTCCTTCTCAAAGCCCTCCTAGGGTTAGTGATAGATTTTGTCCCTTTGAGATCTGTACAGAATGCCCTGGACTCATCCCTGTGAGATGCTCCAGCACCTTCCTCATTCTGCCCCCCCTCTCCCCCCGCCAGTTACTGGGAAGCCAGGCTATTCCTTGCTTCCAAGCAGGACGTGAACAGGTTGCAGGACCAAGACCAGGCGGCTGGGTGACGATTGGAAGAGGAGCTGGCTGCACTGGCAGAAGTCAATGTTATTCTTAAACATTCATCATTCTACTCGTGCATGTTTAAAATGGGTCAGGCATCCTTGAGAAAATAAGAGCTCCAATTAGGCACCTTCAAATAGGCTAAAGCAAGTTTAGGTCAATGGTGCAAAATATTGGGCTGGGCACTAATCTACTACCAGAAAATTCAGTGCATGGTTTGAGGATTCTGCTCTGCAGCTAAAGCCACTTTGTGCCCATGGTTAAACCGCACAAGAATACCTTTGGAGTGAAAACTCATATGGGTCAATGGCACTTTAAATGATTTTTCCTGGGGCAGGGTGTTGTCATGGCCAATTAGGGGGAAAGCCTTGGTTTGTTGTATTTTTTCAGGGTTTTCCCATGCCCCCCCCAACTCTTTCTTTTATAAGGGTTGGCGCATTAGTGTCATTAGAAATAGAGAAGGTTTCCTTAATTATTGTATTTATTAGCACTGATCTTTGATTGGGAAAAAATAAGTTTAGTTACAATAAAAATGGAACAAAAAGACCAAAGCAATTTAAAGAGGAATTAAATACAAAGAAACATGCCTGATTATTGAATTGACGTGTGTGTATAGAGATAGATAAATAATCATAACTTGAGAGCTCAGCTGTTGTACAAATGTGGGAAAGCGTCAGCACTCATTTAAAGGGACACATCTGTGTAATACATTCAATAGCTGCCAGAGAAACAAGTCTTGTTGTGCATGTGTCTCTTATTTCTCCCACCAAATGAGCATTTCTCCATCAGGGCCATGCCTGCCCGTCTAGCTAACTAAGCTGCTTTAGCAGGAGATTACGCTGCTCTGTCACATCTGTAGTTCACTCTGGTAGTGTCTCAGCTAGCCACTCTAAAGCCAAGAAGAGAGAGATAGATCTGAAACCTCAACCAGGAGGACGTGATGCTTAGCTCAGGGGCAATGAAGCAGAATGCCCAGCGCTTCTTGTAAACAGTTCATTTGGGATTTCATCACGGAACCTGCAGTCAGAAAGACTTGGGCACCAGCTGGAGGGAAGGCTGTAGTACCTAGATGTTCCCTGCCTGCCACCCATCTAAGTCTCTGCTGTGTTCTAAATATGGCAGCTCCAGAACACAAGTTCTGCCTTCTGGATGCTCCATTGTGTTGTGTAAGAGTTGGGTTGTTAACCCAGAGTCCTGGCTGTCATGTTTTCCCTACATACAGGCTGGTCTACACTAGGGTGGGGTGATCGAGCCAAGATACGCAACTTCAGCTATGCGAAGGCGTAGCTGAAGTCGAAGCATCTTGGATCGAATTACCTGGGGTCCACACAGCGCGGGATCGACGGCCGCAGCTCCCCCATCAACTGCTCTACCGCCGCTCGCGCTGGTGGAGTTCCGGAGTCGACGGTGAGTGCGTTCGGGGATCGATATATTGCGTCTTAACGAGACGCGATATATCGACCCGGATAAATCGATTGCTACCCGCCAATACGGCGGGTAGTGAAGACGTACAGACTTTGAGTGCAAGTGACCTGCTACTTTAGATTAAGGGACAGTAATAACACAAGAAAGAACGTAAAGTGAAATCTCCATGGGAGAACACCATGTGTACATCTCTTCTGTAAGAATCTGCATAGGAACTGAATACAAAATGGCAACTGCCTCCAACAAAGTAGACTTCTAGCAATGTGAAGGGGTAGAACAGAGAACCCAAATCTGTCACTTACATGGCTACAATCATAGTCAGAGTTAAAAAACAGCAGGGACCATTAGCCTGACTTCCTCTACATCACAGACCATTGCATTCACCCAGTTAGCCCTGCATTGAGCCCTCATTACTCCCCTGTTTATGTAGCCAAGGGTCACATTAGCCCCACAGCATTGCTCTAGATCTTTTTCAGAGTCCCTGCTTGCCAGGACACAGTCCCCCAGTCTGTTGGTGTGGCTTGTGCTTCTTGGTTCTAGCTGTATAACTTTGCATCTGGCTGTATTAACACACATTTTGTTTGAAATGGCCCAGCTTACCAAACCATCCAGATCCCTCTGTGACCAGCCTGGCCTCATGGTTTACCTAGTTTGAGAATCCTGCCAGTACTTAGGTGTGAATGAGGCTATGGCACTGCTTGGCAGTGTCAGGTTGCTGGGGGGGGGTTGTGCATGCCCACTGGCCAAAACTTAGGTGCCTAGGGGCTTTACCGGTGGAAACTCAGGGGCCGCGGTAATTCAGGTGTCTATAAGGTGAGACAGCAGCAAAGCAGGGTGTTGAGGATCTCATTAGCACCTAAATGTTGGATTTAGGCATCTAAAATGGCAGTTAGGCATCAGATACCTTTGTCGAGCTAGCCCTTAGTCATCACCGACCCACACCAGGCTGCAGGGGACTTTCCCTCATTTATTTTGGTAGGGCTGCCTTAATTACACAGCTCTAAGGCAAAGAAGGGGCTGGGGGACTGTATCGGGCCAGGTCCCCCAACATACAAACATCTGGGCTTGGGGGATTCCCAGAGACACACTCCAGGGCCTGACTCATCAATGTGCAGCGTTCACATCCCCATCTCGGATTTTCTCTTATAGAATTTTCTAGATGTTTGGCTGAAAAGCAAATGATGGTTACAAAAACAAAAGCTCCAGGGAGGAGCCTCTTCTCTCTCCACAACTCAGAAGCTCTGCTGATTTGCAAATATCCCAAATAGCTCATGCAAATGCTGTAACCTGGAACTATTTGACTGGACACCACCAAATGCCGGCTCCAGGAGAGCTCTGCTGATGGGGAGGGGCCTAAGCTAACGCCACTGAAATCCCTCATGAAAGATGCCCCATTCCTCCTGTGGTGGAGCTCCTGACATTCCCCAGGGGTTACAAAGTCTTCAGGAGCCTTCTGCAGCTCCTTTGTACCTGACAAATTTTGCAGGGTCTGAGGCAAGGGCAGTCTCCAGGGCTTTCTCAAGCTGCAGAGTTCCTAAGGTTCTCAAGAGAGGGGCCCTTCAGGATTTGGAAGGATAGTGGCTGCCACAGGGCACATCACTCACTGCCAGACTGGTGCCTCCTCCTGGTCACTCTGGGGATTAGCTCAAGGCCAACACCCTCATCCGTGGTTCAGACCCTGTCACTCCATCCCTGCATCTGCCTGCAGCCCCTCTCACAGCCTCAGGAACCGCACTGCCCTCGTCACAACTCAGCCCTTTGGCTGTGTCACCATCCTTGGTCTCCTCTTCCGGGGGTCAGTATCTCAATCTAATTATTGGGCCAATTCCCAGTATAGTATGGGGGGGGGGGAACCTAGGCCCATCCATTACTCCGGGTCCCAGCCCAGGGACCCCGTGGATAGCAGCCTTATGCTACAAATTCCTCTGACCACTACTACAATCCTTTGGGCCGCATCCCCACAGTCCCAGCATCTTCTTCACCCTTGTCTTAGGTTACTCAGCTCCTGCAGCCAGCCAGGAGCTCCCTCTTGCTCCCCCCAATCCCTGCCAGCAACTGACCTGTCCATAATGCTAGCTTTCTTTCAGCCTGCTAGGGACACAGTCCTCACCCCGTTGAGTTCCTAGCAGCAACTGACCCTGCATTGCCCTGTAGCTCCTCTTACGTGAGCCTGCTGGGCCCTGATTGGCTGCTCCTTGCAGCCTCTCCCTGATTGGGTGCGCCTCATGCAGCCTCTCTGGGCCACTTGGAGGACCCACCTCTACTGTTCCCTGCTGAGGTTAACCCTTTCTTGACCTGTGTGGGGCAAACACCCCATCACAGTGGCCCATACCAAGATGTCATCTGAGCCTTTTGGATGGAGAGGCGTCAACCATGCAGCTCTCTGACACCCCAGGCAGAGGGGGAATCCAGCCCATGGATGCAGTGGCAAGGAGGCAGGCCACTGGAGACCCTCTGAAGACAAATGAAAGTTGATAGTGGGTGGTTGGTTCCTGGAGAACCCAGCTCTTCAAAAGAAGTTGCAGGAGTGAGCTCAGCAGCAACCCCTACCCATGCAACTGCCATGAACTGGAGGTTGCAGGGAGTTTGCAAAGTACTAGTCCTGACTAATCTAACCCCTCAACACCCTGCCTCCAGTGCTTTAGTGATTCTGCCTCAGGTGGAAAGAAGGCCCTTTAAGCTAACTAGCCTAAAGCTCCAGCGCAGAAGATAAAATATTCAACACATTCTTTAGCTCATAATTTTCTTGGGTTTATAGAAGGCTCCTTGAAGAGTGGAACACACGGTAACAATGGACTGCTCCATTAGGAGCAAGCATGGAGGAGGATTCTCATTCTTCCTTTGGCTGATGGCCATAGATGGTAATTTAGAATCCTTGCTTGTGGACATGGAGTCGCTTTCTCCCCTGACGTGCCTGGCAAAGGTGTGCAGCTGTTCCTTTTGCCGACCGATGATGGACTCAAAATGGTGTTAGGTTTTATAAAGAATAGCTGTATTTTAGGATTGCTTGTCAAATCCAGGGATAAACCGCTCTTTGGTTCACAAATTCAGCTGGTTTCATAGTGTGGTGTTGGAATGGCTCATTCATTTCATCAGCAGTAACATTCTAGCCTGGCAATGAAAAGCTGGCCTGCTTGAGGCAGAGATGTGGTAAATGAGCCATGCCTTTGGGCTGTGCATCAGATGGTAGCTGCCTATTTGTTCGGTTAGGATAACTACATTCTAGCCCTGACTTTGCCATTGAGCACCAAGTGATATGCTGCTCTCTGTGCTTCATAAAGGGGCTGATAATACTTCCTTGCCTTTGTGAAGAAGCTGAGAGGCTCTTGGACAAAAGGTACCGATTAGTATGAAGAGAAGTCAGAAGGCAGCTAAGCCCTCTGGTGCTAACCCTGGTCTCAGGAGACGGCTGTGTGTGCTGTAGGAGAATGCATTCAGACGGGTTTGTTCTCCCCCCTGGACATTTGACCTTCCCTAGTTAGATCATGTGCAGGTTTGATCGCCTTATTTGGACCTACAAAGAATCAGCAGCAGCCATGCTTCAAAAGTAGATCAGCTGACTTCCCCATGATCCCTGCCTGCTGAGAGGAGTCCTGTGGTGGCTAATTAGGAAGTGTGTAAAGATTGGACTTCAAGGAACTGGAGAGAAAAGGGGTAAAAAAACAAGACAGCAATTAAATCTAACCTTTAGCACTTGCTTCCTAAACTGCAGGGTCATACGCTGAGTTGCATTAGCCTTATTACTCCTCCCCTGTCCTTGGTGGCCTTGCTGACAAATGTTGTCTTTATGTTGAAGCCAAGTGGAATGTGTGTTGGTTTTGGAAGAGGCAGGGCAGTTTTAAGGCCTGAAAGATCCAGTGACGAGCACAGAACTGGTGGAGCAGAGGGAGGCCTCGGCTTTGAGCAACTGCGATAATAGAAGTACACGCAGCTCTTCCCGCTGTCGGAGAAAGCGCTGACTCTAGTTCAGAGAGTGCGAGATGAGGAACACACCCTCCCATTGAAGATAGCTAGAGCCAGGGTAAGCTCTCCTCTTCCTCCATGAAAGGACGCACTGACGGCTCACCTGCACAGAGTATAGGAGCTGATTGGGCTCTGGTGCCAGGAAAGCATAGCCTAGATCAGCCATAAACCAGAGACCTAAGGGCTAATTCTCAGACCCATTACAGCTCCTTTGGGCTGCTCCCCCATCTCCACATGCTTGTCTTTTCCACCAGCTCTGGCTGGCCAGTTAGACTGCAAGCTATTTGGGGCAGGGACCCTTACTGAGCAGGTGTCTGTACATTGCCCAGTGTGGTGGAGCCTGGCCCAGGGGGACCTTTAGGCTCCCACAATGTATTGTTCAGCAGCTACAAAGTGGCTCTGAAGCCTGTTTAAACAGCCTCTGGAGGCTGCCCTGACCCGGCTCGTTGCTCCCCTTCCACACCCCAGGCTCTGGCACAGGACAAAGGCAACACTGCCAGGGAGCATCACTAGACCACATTCCCCAGCTCTAGTGATGCTCAGCATAGAGCATCACCGAGACTCCTATACGTTTCAAGGGAAGCCCTTGGATTGGGGTATGTGAAGGAGTTGCCACCTTCTTCACTGTCGCTATCTTCTGTCCTGCACTGAGAGCTCCTCAGCCAGCTAGAGGAGCCAGCCCCAAATATTTCTGCTGACTCTCCTAGGACCAAAATTCTCAAGCCTGGCTGCCTTGAGTTGCTGTTTTTGGCCCTAATGTTTTGGAAAGTGCTGAGTGATTCTAGGTGCCACCTTGAGACCTCACACAGGGGCCAGTTTGCAGGGAATAGGTGCTTGGAGCTGACAGTGCCTAGTATAGTAGGATAAATCTCCTAGCAGGGGATCCGGAATGGGGGGCAAGGCCAGGGGGCCATGGCCCCCAACATTTTACTGGCCGTAACGGTGAGCAACGGGGGAGGTGGCAGAGGTGGCATGGAAGCAGGGCCTCGGGGGAAGGATCAGTGTGGGAGCAGGGCCTCAGGGGAAAGGGGGCAGCACCCTGGGGAGAAAGAGCAGTGTGGGGGGCAAGCCTGTGGTTTGGGCACTATTGACCCCCCCACTTTTAGGGATGTTCTGCCATTCCTGGCTCCTAGGGGGCTGCAAAGAGCAGGTAGGTTCAAAGCGCTGCACATAGACTACTCCCTCCTGGATGACTAGGCAGCTGCTATGCCAGCAATTGGCCCAAAGTAGGAGGGCAGGTACTGCAGTCATTATAATTCACCTTCCAATTACAATGACAAATGACTAGAGCCCATTGGAATGACTGATCCAGCATCCTGCCCCCCCAGGGAGAAATGTCTCCATTCAGGCACCTGAGCAAGACTGGCTAGACGCTTTGGGGGTCGGGGTGGGGGACTTTATAATTGCCCTCGCTGTTCTCCATGATGTTCTGCTGCCAACTGCCCAGTTTAAGGCAGCATCTGCATCTGAACAAGCGGCAGTGTTCATCACTATGGAAACCAGGCCTGGCAATCGCAGAAGACATGTGACAACAGAACAGAAGCACGGCTCCCATGCCAGCCTCCGCTCCTAGGGCATCCTGGTGCAGGCGTGTGAACCATGGAGCACAGGAGGAAAACAGAGCGACCTCAGCAGAGAGGCCCCCCTATTAGCTCTGCCTGGCTCCCAGGACCCCAGCCTGTCACCCGGCTTTGAAGGGGCGCATTCCCCTTTCATGCCATACTCGGTAATGCAAGTGAAGTGTTACAGGACTGGCTGAGATGCTTAGAATTAGCAGCGCTGGCTGGCTTCCTGGAACCCTTCAGCTCGGCCTCGTTACAGGGGTGCCCCCCCGAGCCTGCTATCACCCACGGCATCATCAGCCACTGGGGTTAGCTGAGGCGTGAACAGCTCCTCCTCCTTTGCAGGGCTTGGCCTACAGTTCATGTGTCTAGGCCACGGTCAGCCCTTGACAAAATGAGCATTACCCCCTCGGCATAGCGGAGGCCACGGCTCTGCCCACGTTGCCATGCTAAAGGCTTACCCTACTCAATGCCAGCGAAGGACGGAGCCCTGCTCCTGGGTCAGGCCTGCGCACTGCACTGAAGCCTGGAACGTAGCACTGAAAGGGCCCTCCTAGGTCATTGTATCCAAAACAGTTTAGTTTTGTGCCCCCATGGCTCCTGTAGGGAGCCTGTTGCAGAACCGCCGTCCTCTGATGGCTGGAAACCATTGTCTCATTTCCAGCCTCAGTTTCTCCCCATTTGCTCTTGTGCCAACATTGTCTTTTAGCTTCAGTAGTTTGGCATCATCTTTGAGCTCACTGTAAATATACTGCAGGAAAGACCAATCAGCTCCGCGCTCAATCTTCATTTTGGTGGCTACACAAGCCGAGCTCTTCCATGCTCCTCTCATAAGATGAGCTGTCCATTCCCCAATCATCCTAACAGCAATTCTCTCCAGCTGTTCCCCTGTAAATCCATCTTTCTTGAGCATAGACCCAGGCCTACTGAAAGATGGAGGGCACAACCCCAGCACAGCTTGAGTCTCCCTCCACCCCCCACAGCAGCCCCTCTTCTCCCAGAAAGCATTGGCCCCTTATCAGAAGCTCCCAGCTGTTCCTCTGTCTCTCCCAGCACAGTTAAAGCAGCGGCCCCTCCTGCAGATCCCAGAGAGTCCTCTGCTCTGTCTCCTGCCTCTCCCTGCCTGGTTCAGCTCACTGGCTCAGCTGCTCCACTGGGAGAGGGCCCAGCCACACCATGTGACCAAGCAATCTGGGGGCGGGGGGGCAGGTGACCTTTGCCTGTCCTGTCTGCATCATCAGTGTTCTTGAGATTGTGTGACCAGAACTGTACACAGTCTTCCAAATGAGGTCTGAGCACTGCCTTGTATGATGGGATTTTACTTCTCTATTGCTATTGGAAATGCCTTGCCTGACACATCCCAGTATTTGCCATTTCCCAGTCACATCACATTGGTGACTCATAGTCACCCTGTGATCAACTCACGTGCCCAGCTATCTTGCCTCCTCTGTCACTTCCAGCTGATGACCCCTCGCCCCCCCCAAGCTGGTAGAAGAAATTCTTATTAGCCCCTAAGTGCCTTGAGCTTTGTACTATTGAATGTTAACGTTCTGCAAAGCTTTGACTATCAGCAGCTGCATGGCCATCTGCCCCAAGGGAGTGCTCAGAGCAGCCCAGGCACAGGCAAGTAACTTCTTGCCCAGTATTGTCAGGCCAGAGCCCTGGTCTCAGGAGAATAAGAGGCAGAAGCACTGTTCCGAGAAGGTGGGGTTCAGGAGGACAAGTAGGCCAATACGTGCAGGGCCGCTCTCTCAAACTGGGCATCAGATGATCAGGCCAGGGCACGTGAGCCTCTCCCCAGTACTCTAGCCTATGGCCAGCTCGAGGCCAAGTGGCCATTAAAGGAAGTAGCCAAGGCCCCTCAAGGCATCCAAGCCATGGACCCTGATGGCCCTGCTAGGGAATGTCATTTTAGTGATCTGGTTCAAATGCAAGTAAGGGCCCTTTTAGAGCTCGCCTGGGCTGAGGATTTCACACAACATCTAAGAACATAAGAATGTCCATCCTGGGTCAGACCAAAAGTCCATCTAGCCCAGTATCCTGCCTTCCGACAGTGGCCAATGCCAGGTGCCCCAGAGAGAATGAACAGAACAGGTAATCATCAAGTGATCCATCCCCTATCACCCATTCCCAGCTTCTGGCAAACAGAGACTGCCCATCCTGGCTAATAGCCACCTGAGCCTCCTCAGAGGCTATTAGCGCCTGGGGATCAGTGACACTCCTCTCTGAACCACAGAAGAAGAGATCAACTTTCCCAGAGACTCAGCTGATGAAATCACCACTTTAAAGCCAGTCCAAGGAGCAGCTCATGGACAGGGTGAGGGTATTGGACAGTTCCCTTAAGAATGTGATAAGGTTATGAACACATCATGCTCCAGGAAGGGGACTTCAATGTATCTATTGCCGGCATGAACTTTTAGGGAACTTACCTTGAAGTACAGGAGGAAATTAAATAGTCAGCCACAGGTGTTAAAGCTGGTCATGCTTCTCTGTAGAGAAAGCCAGAGGAAACCCCTTCCACTTGGCTGCATAGGAGTTTCTGTTAGGTTTCCTACAGTCCCTCATGGATCGCCTGATTTCCAAAGCTCAAGGCAGTGTGATCCCTGCCACTGGCTGCATTGGCTCTGGGTTTGGGTGGAGGAGGTCCCTTGGTTTTGAGAGAGGAAGCTTGGTGGAGATGGGTGAGGCCGAGGTGGCCGTGAGCACAGCCTGAAGGTGGACCTGGCAGTTGATCAGGCAGATTGGAGCCTTATGATTTTCTCAGTCATGTTAGGGGACCACCAGTAGCAGGGGGGAACATGGAGAGATAGTATTTGCTCCAGTCCAGTGAGGAGGTATTTCAGAGGAAGCCATGTGGCTATCTTCATCTGGAACAAGCCTGGGTCGACAAAGGGTCTTAGACATGGCAATGTCTAATTTGGAGCCACCTAGAAAATCCTAGGCACGAGACTGGGATTCACCAAGCCCGAGCAAGGCACCGAGACTCCCCACACAGTGACCAGGGAGAGAGGGACACCTATGCATAGGATCCACAAAAGCCAGCACACTGTGGGGAGCATCTTAACTAGCCAATGGCAGATGCCAATGAGAGGCATGTGTTCTAAGCCCCACCTCTCATGGAGCAAGGTGTTTAAGTCCAGGCTGCAGGGCCATCTATTTCTGCTAGCGATGCACAACCCGGGACCCTCTCCTGGTCTACACTGGGGGGGGGGAAGAGGGGGAAGGGGGAAATCGATCTAAGATATGCAACTTCGGCTACGAGAGTAGTGTAGCAGAAGTCGACATATCTTAGCTCAACTTACCTCCTGTCCTCACGGTGCAAGATCAATGGCCATGGCTCCCCCGTCGACTCCGCTTCCACCTCTCCCCCTGGTGGAGTTCCTGAGTCGAGGGGGAGTGTGTTTGGGGATTGATTTATCGTGTCTAGATGGGACACGATAAATCGATCCCCGATAGATCGATCACTATCTGCCGATCCGGTGGGTAGTGTGGATGTACCCCTGGCAATGGATGCCTTTGGCATCTAAGCCACTTCTGATGAGCATAAGTGAGGCACCTGCCTCATGTTGCACAAAACAGCTGGAGGAGGCAGCTGTGGTACCACCTCCATCCAGCAGGTGGAGCACTGCCCCAGAGCATGAGAGAGCCAGGTTCAATTCCCACTCTGCCTGAGGGAGAAAAGGTTTGAATGGGGGATCTCCCACCTCTCATGAGAGTGCTCTACCCACTGTGGGACTAGCCACAGTGGAACAGGTTCCCCCAGAGAGGGAGTCTTCCTCCCATAGCTCAGTGGTTAGAGCCTCACCTGAGAGGTGGGAAACCCACATTCAAACCCTGTCTTCCCCTTCAGGCAGAGGGGAATTGAACCTAGGTCTGCCACATCCCAGGTCAGGGCTCTAGCCATTGGGATCAGAACAAGGTCAGCACCACCCTCTCCAGCAGCCTCTGAGCACACCCACCAGATCAGGCCCCACGTGGGAGTTGGGGCTCCTCTACCTAGTGTATGTATCAGTCTGGGGCTAGGTGCCTAGAGGGAAGCAGCAGTGTGTGGGGTCAAAAACAGAAGTTTAGGCCTGAAGGGAACTTTTACAGTGAAGATTCAGGCACCAGGGGAGTTTAGGTGCCTACAGGGTTCTAGCTGGCATCAAAAAACTCAGAGCAGACTGAGCAGATTCCAGGATAAGGATAGTTACAAAGTTTTGGGGTTTAACACCCACTTCTGCAGGTCTTCGTTCAGCTCCTCTCCCTCTCAACCCAACAGGCAAAATCAAGACCGAGTTTCATCACGGTCACCATTTTCTTCTGCACCTTGAGTAACATCACTTTACCAAACTGGAAAAGGAAGCCAGAGCTAACCCTAGGAAAGAAGCCTGGGGCTATGGGGAACCCTGAATACTGCCTAGGTTGGTTAAAAAGCTCTCAGTAGTAGGACAGCATGAAAGGAATACCAATTGCTATTGAAATTCACAGAATTCCCTGCCCGTATGTCTCAGCGCATGAGCATGTGAAGAGGCATTGCAATAGCCAAGCAGGAAGGATGGCCAGAGAGCTGCACAAGCTGCTTCAGGGTCTCATTGTTGTGCATATATTTATAAGTCAAAGAAGTAGACCAGCTCAGTAGGTGCCGACACAGCCAAAGCTGGGCCACTCGTTTCCCCTCTTCCCCCTCCCGCCCCGAGTCCATCTCCTACAACATGTGAGCTGGAAGAGCATTCGAGGTATTGCCATTTCACCATCCCACGGTACTTGGTTTGTCCTCCCTATGCCCGACTACCCTGTACCCAAACACCCTCCTCCCCGTCAACCGAAGGATTTTCATAGGCCATATCAGCAAAGAGACAAAAGGCATTTCCCTGTTGGGATCATCGGCATAGCAGGACCACCCAGCGTGGTGTAGATGATGTGATCCCCACACAGAGATCTGGAGGCTAGTCGGAAAAGCCTTCCCCATGTCGTCTTTTCAAGACACAGAACGCACACCCCACATGATAGAGGAAAAGAGGCAATTTCAGCCACGAATGAACAGAAAGCAAAATCCTTTATTGTACACAGTACAGAATGTAATGCAGCTTTGCAGGAGATGCACGACCCTGCTCAAGGAAAGGTTATTTCAGATCACTCCTCAGATTAACCCTTTCTGCACTGTAGACTTTCCACCTTGAACAACAGCTAGCATCCATCCCCTCGGTGCAGGAGTGCAAGAGTGATGCCTGCATCCCACATTTCATGACTGTACAGGCCACTTTATACATCATGGGGAGAGAAATTTAGTCTACAAAGAGTTAATCCTCATACTTTCAAAAAAAGTAACGACTGTCAACAAACCCAAACCAGGTTAACTAAGAAGGAAAAAAACCCTATACAGCATTTACAACAAAAACGTATAGATAGTTGGGGAAAAATATGCATATAGGTATAGTATATAGGAGTGGTATGAGTAAGTTAGGAAGCGGTAACTGCATGAGGCCATGGGATTTAGGTGAACTGGAGTATGTTTTGTTTATGGTGAGACATCCCTGAAATCCTCCCCCATCCAGGTATTATAGCCTAATTCTTAAAAAAAGCCTCCTCTTATAAGATCAACCTAAACACACTGAAGAGGGAGGGAACTGTGACATGGAAATTAAGCGGAGAGTTCTGTTATTTGTATGTTTCACCCAGTCTCAAATCCCAGGAGTGCGATGGAGGGTTAAAATTTGAGCAGTGACATGGAGAGGAATAGGTAGTTCGGGAGGACCACAGCAGCCGTGCCACAGGGTCACGGCTTGGAGAGTTAACCCAGTGGGATATGCATGGATTATATACATATAATTCCCAGAGCGCGGGAGCTGCGCACAGGGGACCCAAACAGCAGGGCCCTGCTGTCTTGCAGAACATTCCAAACGTATAGTGCGCAGGTGTTCTGTACGGTATCCGATGCGGAGAGCGCAAAGAAGACGCTAATGGGCGTGGCTGGTGGCGAAGCTGCCACGCAGGGTGCAGTGTCCTCAGAGCATTGGCACTGCTGCGGGGAGGGGAACCAGCAGGCTTGCAAAGAGCAGCTTCGCCTTAAAATACAAAAGACTACAAAATTGGTTTATAAACTTTTCCCCAACACGTGGGAAAAAACCCTGCCACAACCCCCCTTCCCCTGCAATTAAAGCCATCCCCCCCAAGCATCAAACAGGGAGGAAGTGATGGACTCCACAGGAGAGCAGAAACCTGGTTCCAGAGAACCGGATCAGGAGTTAGGGGAGCTGTCCGGTGGGGTTTGTTTTTGTTTAGAGAGAAAACGGAGGTTTCCTCAGGTCCGATTGGGGTGCTATGCATTTGAAACCACCCAGAGTGCTGTCCCACTCCCAGGAGGCCAAGCACCACACTTTAAGCCTAAACCAGACTAGCTCAGATCGCCTCCCACCCCGCAAATCCATTGTCTGTGCAAAACAAAGCCCTTTCCAACACACAAGGCAGCTACAAGTATTGTGATTGATGCAAAGCAGATTGTCAGGATGGTGTGCTGTACAGTCACACTGTCTAGGCAAGTTCCAGGGGGACCATTGGGCACAATGGCCACACCTCACACACATGTCCACAGCAGTGTGGCCTGGAACAAAGACTTCAAGTTAACCCTCTCCCCGAAAAACTCTTCATGGTTGCAGCCTTTGGCAGATCTACTCCTAGTCCTTAAGCTATCAGATTCGGTCTTCAGCGGGGCCACTGAATGTACATTTTAGGCTCCACCAATCATGGTTAGAGAGTTCAGTTTTACGAAGAGCAAACATTCTTTACAAAACCACTGCCTTTATTTGCCCCAGCTTGACTTTCTAGCGCTAGCCTGCAGCAAGTCAGTAAGCAAAGCCCTCCGCATAGGGAAGGTTGCTGCAGTGATCCATCTCCAGGAGGTAAGCGGGGTTGTCTTCGAAATGTGTCAGAGGCAAGGTATCATCTTCAGTCACATGGCAGTCAGGCTCGGCTTTCAAGAACGGGCGCTGATTGTCCGGGTAGGCCATGGAGAAGAGGGCATCAGGGTCACAGACAAATTTATAGACGTACCGCTCGCCAGCCACCTAAAAGCAGAGACAAACGCCTGTGTTAGGAGAATTGGGAGTCTCCAGCACACTCCAAAACATTTGGCTCCTTCTACTTGTAAAGACAGTTTGTGCAACACTTCACAAACCCCATCCATAATAGGAGGAACAATGCAGAGCTAGGAGCCAAAGGCACAAAACTCAAACTGATGGGTCATCTCTGTGGGCTGTCAAATGCCTGTATGGATAGGGGTGCAACGGATAGAAAGAGATTGTGGAGGGGGGATTGTGTATGTGTTGGCTGATATTTTTCAAGAGACATCTAGGGAATTTGGACATGCATCTTCCATTACATTTGAATGGAAGATGTGCCTAAATCCCCTAGGCAGCATTCAGAGAGGTAGACAGCGGTGTCTTTAAGGGATCTGAACTTGGACCACTGCTGTTCAACATATTCGTAAGTGAAGTGGCAAAATTTTTAGACAATGAAAAATTACTCAAAATAGTTTAGTCCAAAGCAGATTGTAAAGAGTTACCAAGAGATCTCACAAAACTGGGTGACTGGGCAAGAAAATAGATTAAATTTAGTGTTGATAAATGCAAAGTAATGCACATTGGAAAACAATCCCAAGTATCCATACAAAATGAGAAGAGATTAAAGAGATAGACTTTTCATCTTGGAAAAGAGATGACTAAGGGGAGGAGTATGCTAGAGGTCTATAAAATCATGGTGTGGAGAAAAAGTGTTATTTACCCCTTCGCATAACACAAGAACCAGTGGTCACCCAAAGAAATTAATAGGCAGCAGGCTTAAAAACAAACAAAACAAAGTATTTCTTCACACAATGCACAGTCAACCCGTGGAACTCATTGCCAGGGGACGCTGTGAAGGCCAAAAATGTAACTGGATTCAAAAAAGAATTGGATAACTTGATGGAGGATAAGTCCCTCAATGGCTATTAGTCAAGATGGTCAGGGATGCAACCCCATGCTCTGGGACTGATCACTCGATAATTCCCTGTTCTGTTCATTCCCTCTGAAGCATGTAGCATTGGCCACTGTCAGAAGACAGGATACTGGGCTAGATGGGCCATTAGTATGTATTAGTACGGCCATTAGTATGGCTGTTATGTTCTTAGAATCTCAGCTGCCACACGTGGCTCAGGACACATTGATGTGGATTAGAATGGGATGTCTCAGTTCTTCCATTAGGGGGCAGAATTTGAACGAAGCCCTTAACTGAGCACTCATCCGTACAGTATTAGAAGTTAAAAAGGTACAATTTGCATAAGGGCTGGAGGATTCATTCACAAGGCCCCTGACTACAGGGTATGCTCACGTTCCCAGCACTGCTGTTTGGATTGGGATATTTATTGTCATTTATTAAGGCAAACTTTGCTCCTCTCCCAGTGAAAAGCAGCACAACACTCCTGAGGGCTTTTCATTGAAGCTACTGTAAAAGACTGCCTCCATAGGGCTAAACGAGCCCCTCCAGTTCCAAAGTGCTTTATCTGATAGTTTATTAGAGTATAGCGGAGAGGGCTAGTCTGTAGACTGTCTCCATCTAGCTTGAAATAGATTGGGGTGAAAGCAGAATAGTCAACAAGCCACAATCCCCTAGCACGGACGCAGCTATACCGGTATAAACGTGCCTGTAACAGCTCAGTGTAGGTTTAGGCACACCAGCAGTCATGCTAGGGTTGTCATTATTTCAGTATGACAGCCTAACAGAACAATTAACGCTTCGCTGCTTTGCATTCCATTTCCATAGGGCTGCATCTTTACAGTTCACCCATGAGATGCTAAAAAATTAAATTGGTGCTGCAGTCTCTCCCCTAACAGCTCCTGCCCCAAACCAGGTTACATCATGGTTTTCCATTGCCTTAGTTTGGTGGAGTCATTTCCCTCTTCCAAGTGTCTGTCCCCAGAGTGACAGAAGCCATGGGACCTGGCTCTCGCTCCTGAAAGGTTCTGCAGCCACTCAGCAATCCGACTAGCTGTGGGCACTCCACATGCTGTTCTCTGCTGCCGTTAGTCCCTGCCCCTACACCCAGAGGGGCTGTTCCCATGCACCAGCCCTCAACCCTCAGACATCTGGTCTGCCATTGACAGGCAGCGGTGACCTACTTGCCTTCTGCATGATGCCCTTTTCATAGTAGTAGCGCAAAGAACGGCTGAGCTTGTCGTAGTTCATGGCTGGTCGGTTCTTCTGGATTCCCCAGCGTCGAGCTACCTGAGGGGAGAGAAGACAGGCATGAAGACCCAGGGGCAGCTCTGATGGGTTTGCCAAAGGTTAGTGCTACTGAGAGAGGTCCCCAAGAGCTTTGGTGACCAGAGTCCTCCAACAGGTATAGACCCAGGCACAGTTGGCACCTGCATGTACCATTCAGTTCTTGCGCTAGCCAAGGTGGTGGCTTGTTATGTGCTCACATGTCTATGAGAAATTGGGCCTAAACCAGCAACTGCTCATACATCACAGAGCAGCCAAACGACGGCCTCTGGACTCAACTCTGCGTCCCGGCTCTGTGTCCCATTATCAACCCCCTGAGTCACTTGGGGCCTCAGAATTTAGTAGGCTAGCTGAGCAATCACTTCTACCCAACCCCTGGGTTATCGACCACTAGCCATTAGCACACGGCAGCTAAGCTCTGTGGTTTTGGTTGCAGTCAATAAGGAATTACTAGAATGGTCACCTCAGAAACCTGAGAGAGGCAGCCACAGGCAGGAGCTGCTAATGGGCTGCAAGAGAACCCCATCATTTCTAAGCAGATTCCGGAGTAGCCTGAAGAGGTTTACTCATTTCCGTTCCCTTCGGGAGCGGGAATCTGATGACATGAGGCTGCTGCCAACCAATCCGCCCCCTCCCCAGGGATTTCTGGAATGGACAATAAGCCACGCGGCACCATTATCCACTTGGAGATAGATTAATGGGATTTCCTGACACTAAGTGCACTAAGCCAAACCCTGTCCACCTGAGGCATTGTAACAGAGGGGAAATGCACGCAGAGGCCTGAGGCGGCAACCCGAGCTGAAAACAGAGCAGTTCAAATGGCAGCACTGACTGGCAGAGCAGGTAAATCCCCCTGGCCAATGTTCAGGTTGGGGGAAACCCTTTTCTGTTCACCAGGTGAGTTGCAGAGGTGTGAGAAACTGGCCCAAGGACCTCTAGTTACAGCAGCGAAGTGGCTAGCAGGTGGGGGAGCTGTTCTCTTCAGCTGTTTAAAAATCAGGGCAAAGGTATACCTGGCCTAGCTAATCAGAGAGGCACCTGGGTTTAGCCTCCCAAGCCACACCTGTGGAACGTAACATCTCTCTCGATCCCTTTCCTTGCTCCAAGCCTAAGAGGAAATGGTGATCCCTCTTCCATAAGGTTCAGTGATTTGGTCTCTATTCATGGCTCGTGGAAGGGAATGGACACAGATTGCAGAGCCAGCTCCTGCTAACACAGACACTCAGTCTGTTTAACAAGGGGCAGCAGAACAGCAATGACTTATTTGCTAGAAATCTAAGCACTTCAAAGCAAAGATGCGACCTCTGGAGGGAAAAGGAAGCCCGGCTATCACTCCACCCCCCACCAGCCTTTCCTCAGTGAAAGCTGTAAGGTGCTACAGCACTGTAGGCAGGACAGCACCCCCCCACTCCTTCCCCACAGCCCAGCTCTGGAAGTGCCTCCAGAGCACGCTATCTGTTCAGTCACAGCCTCTTCCTGCCATCACTTCCATATGCAACAAGAGAGTGTTTGTACACGCAGGGCTTCCAAGCAGCCCGGTAGCTATGGTTACGTAATCGTCTTCCAGCACCAAGGCTCCGCTAATGGAGGGGGCCACAGAAGAGCTCTGTCTGTCTCACCGCTGCATGACTCTGTGCGCTGGTGAGCCCCGCGAGGCCTACTCACGGCTAGCCAGGCCCTGGCTGGGGACGGCTCCAGGAGCGTGCGGGCTAGTTAGCACTTTGACAGAAGAGAGCTTGGCTTCCCTGCCTAGCTTGCTCTTGGCTGGAGGAGATTACATGACTCCTGTCCTATCTCCTCCACAAAGGAGAGGCAGCAGCATCCCAGGGACCACGGCTCCTTGCGCTCCAGTGGGTTTTTGCCACATGTTCCACCTCCCCACTTGCATCCCCCCCTTAACTCCATCCTCCCCCCTCAAAGGCAATAAAAGCAGACTCATGGCAAAAGCATTTACAGACTGAAGAGCCGCCTGTCAGCGTTCAGAGGGTGCTCAACTGGAAGACAATCAAAGCCACTTGATTAGGGAGCCTGCCAAAAAAGCCGTTTGAAAACCACAATTTCCATGCACGGCGCAATAGAGATTATGGATCATTACCCAGAGTGCACTGCTCAGCGATGCAGCTGGTTTCAATTACTTAAACTGCTTCTTCCTCTGCGTCACCCTGCAAACGTGCCCCAATGCTCCTCACAGAGGGCGATCCAAGAACCCAAGAAGGCACTGGGCATCACCAGGGCAGAGCCGACAGCTACATTGGAAACCTTATGGACCCTGCTAGATGTCCAATGCACCCGGCAAGTGCTGGGCCAGCCCAAGGCCACGTGGGCAGGGAAGGCAACATGCTAGAGTGAAAGGGAAGGAATGATTCTCACGGAGTGCCCGGGAAGAGCGCATGAACTGGCTGCTACAGCATAGGAGATAATGACAAGCACCCAGGGCTTCTGGTTGGCAGATTGCTTGCTACCAATCTGGGGCTCTGGCATAGCAGGACGCATGGAGACCTGGGCTTGTGCCATCTGTTCAACATGTTCCCCTTTGGCTGTGTTACAGGCGGGAGAAGATCCGACAACAAGCTGTGACACAGGGCCCTACCCAGGGTCACCAAGCAATGGGATCCTGTGGGTGAAAGACAAATGAACAGGGGCTGCGGAGGAGGCAGTCTGGTTTCCACAAGAGGGAACGCTCTTCCGAAGGCAATGTGTGCGTCTCAGCCCTGGGCAAAGCACCATCACTGCCGGTGGGAATATGGGCCCCTAAGCAGAGGGACCTGAGCAGGGTATGGCTTACACTGGCATCACAGCAGTAACCCCTCATTACACCTTTGTGCTTTGCAGTCGAAACGGCCCTATTTTGGGTTCCCAGCTGTTTTGGGGCAGGAGGGACATATTTCCACATGACAGTTCTGCTTTTCGGTGTCTGCTGAGATGGGAATTGGGGCTGGAAGTTGCAGGTTAATTGCTCCAGTTGCCAATGGAGACAGCATTGCTGGCTTTTACATCTTGAAGACCACTCAAAAGCAGACTGAATGTAAAATAAAAGCTACAGACTACACTGCTGGCAGGACTTGCATGTGTCATGGCCACTACACCTGCGATTGCCTGTAGTGCCCTGCTGCGGAATCATGCCCTTGCTCCAGAATCTACATGTCCATTTGAAAACCATTCTAGCCCTTGGAGCAGCAAAACAGCCCCAAGTAAGCAAACAGAAAACACACTCCCTTCACCCACAGGAAGGGAGCATAGCAGAGGCAGCTCTGAGAGATGGGAACTGCTCCTCAACCCTCACTATGCTGTATGTTGACTCTGAAACCTAGTGATGACAGTCTAAATATCAACATTAACTATCTCACTGCTGGATGTTTCCACTACAGTGATTGAGACCCCAGCATCAACCATAAATCTACCTCCATATTCATGCCCAAGCTCCAGCACTCACCCCATCTGTACCCTCTGCATTTCCAGTGTGAGGCAGACTGCATGGCCAGCCCAGTACTGACTCTACAAACGGAGAGCTTAGCGCCCCTGTCCTAGGGGAGCCAGAGTCTCAGACCTCCTCCAGCATTGGGCAAGAGCCAGACTTCCCCACCACTGCCCAAGCATATACCAAGAAGGCTACATTTGCTCCATCCCAAGGCTCTGTCTGCCTCATCCAGCCTCCCTCAAGAGGCTGCAAAGCCACTGTACACAGCCCCTGCTCACAATGCCCATGGGTCTCCCCTCTGGAGATCCAGAGCACACTCCATGTCCCCAGCAAAGATGTTCCCTATCCCACCCCCACCCCCGTCCCACCTGCCATTTAGGGAGCAAGATGGGTGGAAAGGAGAGAGCCCTGATCAGCCTGAGGCTCCAAGCTAGTCATTCGTTTCCAGTAAAGTATTAAACCCCATTAGACTCAATCCTTCCCCCGCTGTTCCCCCCCCCCTCACTGCACCAGGCAATGCCCAGAGCGCTCAGGGGGAAGCGAGTTGGGAACAGAGGCCTTTGTTTCTGGGTTGTAACCAAGCCAGCAGCTACTGGCAAGTCCCGTGTCCGGTTCTGTACCTCTTCGGGCTCGATCAGCTTGAACTCCATGCCCCGGCCTGTCCAGGCAATGAAATGGGCATTGGCCGGGTCATCCAGGAGTGTGACCAGGAACTGCCAGAGCTGTAGTGACCCTCGTCTCTGGTATGGAGGCCCCTCCCGATACATGGTGGGCTCCTGCTTCACTTTCCCTGTGTGGGAGGAGAGACGTGTTAGATCACCTGCTCCCAACACCACATGCTCGCTGCTGACCTGCTGTCTCCTGCACTTGGAGCCAGCCTGGCTGGTCTCTAGCCCTAGAACAAGACTGCCCGAGGATGTCACCATGCCATGGTGAGAGAGTGGGGCCTGGCTACAGAACCCAGCTCTGGCATCCTTTTGCCACTGGCTTGGGTTTCTTACCCTGTTTTTGTCAGAAGAGCCGGCCATGGGAATTCTATGAGGCAGCTCCATGCCTGCCCCCCCCCACCCTGCCGCATTACAGCCAGTGTCTTACCTTCCAGCCTCTCCGGCACCACGCAGGTGTCATCAAAGTACAAACGGGCATCTTTTTCATAGGAAAATCCTAGGAGGAAAGCATGGCCATTAGCTCCGCAGTCCAGACCTGAGAGGCGACCTATGCTGAACCATGCATGCTATAGGTGCAGAGGTGTGATTAGCTGATCGTGCCATTGAACCAACCAAACCCCAGATCAGAAATCTGCTGGACATCTGCTAGCTACCCCCTTTGCTTACAGAGCGCTGTGGCTTTATTTGAGGCCCATCTTACGCAGTTTCTTTGAAAACTGAAATTTGTCTGGTATGAATCCAGATCTCCACATTCTAGCAGAATGTTTCCCCACCATCCTACCGGGACAGGCAGCCAGTGGCATTAATAAACGCTGACTGTCTATCAGCCAGCTCAGCAAAACAAACACACTAAAAAGGCTTTCAGGAGACCATTGAGAATGCACGAAAGACCCAGCTGAGACCAGTGAAATCCCAGCTGCTACAGCGCCATAGCCACAAACACGGCCTTGGTTGGATTCCAGGCTACAAACCAAGCAGGACCTTTGTGCCGGGGTTAGCAAAGGCACTACAGGAGAGTTAGAACCTGTAAAAAAAACATATTCCTGACTGCACAAACTCATTCATACCTGCCTTTTGGATGGACTTCTCTAATGCTCAGGCCCAAACCCTACTGGTCTATGGGCAGATTTGGAGCATGGATTGGTTTCCTCCCCTTCACCTTGAGGCCAGGCATGAAGCTAACAGCTTTAGAAAGTCAGCACATTTCACTTGCAAGAAGCACATCCGAGCACAGTCCCTTTTCTGGGCTAAATGGTACATCGGCTCACTCGGCCTGGCCCTCAGAATGTTAGATTCTATTTGCTGGCAGAAAACCTGTCTATACTAGTTCAGTGAGCAAGCTGAAAGCCACTCCGCTGGCCAAATACCGTTCGGATTTCTCCTCTTCCCCACCCCATATAGCTCCAGTAACTGAAAACCCTCTTACTGTCTCTATCAGGCATGTTATCCCAGACTAAAGGGTACAGGCAAGTATGCGGCCGACAAGATGTGTGGCTGAGCAAGGCAGCGTGGTTTCCCCTTGCTCTCTCACACAGCTGGGATGGTCTGTTAGCTCAGGTGAAGTGTCAGTTGAAATGGAGACGCACTATTATTAGCAGCTGCATCAGGCACAGCCGCCCGTACCACCGTTTAATACACCCAAGAGCGAGGCAGGAAGGAAGAACTCATGCTGCGGTAAATGGGAGTCTCAACAGTCGTACGGAAGGATACAGAGTGTCTGGTAAGGGGCAGATTGGATCTCTAAATCAGCAGTGATGCTGGTTTGCTATTCCACCTGCTTTCACAGTGGTGCTGGACTCACCCCAGTACAGAAAGGAAGCTACAGATGGGTGGGTACCTGAACCAGGGAAGTTCCTAGGCCTCTCCCGTTCTAAAGCAGTGGTGGTTCTGTTACTGAAGTAGCATTGTCAAGGGACACTTCTCAGGGTTCTTTGCGTCAGCAGCCTCCACAACCTTCTGCCCCAATCACTGACATGCAACTGTGCACCCATGACCATCCCCGCAGTGCTAAGTCTGGTGTACACACGTGCACACTTACCCTCCTGGCCCGTGGGGAAGTAGCCCCCTCCTCTCATGTATGACGACTGGCAGGTAGGCACTTCTGCAATCAAAACAACAGCAGAGTTAAGCCTGCACTGAACCAGGCAGCGCTACACCCTAGCCACATAGCACAGCAGAAGCAGCGTGCTGAGATATTCCTGGGGGGTATGGGGGGCAGCAGTGCGGGGTTGTTACATAGTCGCTTTGCGCGTGGTCAACAGGTGCAATGGCTTAGCACTTCTGCCTGCTGGGTGGGGTCAGTGTCACCCCGTCACAGGCTGGAGTGTCCTTCCGGGGCCCTAGCGGTGCTCCTCGGCACTCTGCATGCCTCCCACCCGGGATTGGCAGCGCCATGCGAGCAGGAAACCCCACGATATCATGCAGCCCTACAAGCTATTTTATTGTGGTGACATATGATAGGACGCACCCTGTCTTCCCGGCACACTATGGCAGGGCCTGTCCCTACCACCCCCACTCAGGGCAGAAGCAACAGAGGGGGGGGTCCTCCAGGCCTGCCTAGAGAGGCCTCCCAGAAGTAGCCAGAGCTCAGCTGGGACCAGAGGGACGGGGGTTCCTCTCTGGCCACAGGAGCTCAAGGGGCAGCCAGGGTTTGATCCTGGCTGCACTTGCTTAAGCTGGGAAAGAGAGGCACCCTGGGAACATCAACCCCAAGCTAAGGGAGGAGGCTAAAGGGTCCAGGTGGGAAGAGGCCCAGGGAAGCAGCAGCAATGAATAGTGGCTGCTGGGACCCTTGGCTGGCACCCAGAGCAGTGGGGGTGCCATGTTCCGCCCCTCCCCAGGGAAGCGGTGTCAAACCGAAGATGGGGACAAGGCTCGTTTGGCAGCCCAACCTGAGGGCTGAGTTTAAAGGGCCCAGAGCCGGGGCTGAAGACCGAGGTGAGGGCAGACAGACAGTTTTGCTGGACTTTTGCTACCCTGGAAGGGTTTGTTTTGATTGTGTGACCAGCCAGAGGCTGAACCGCTGAAGACCCGCCAGGTGAGAGCAACAACCTACATGGGGCCCTGGGGTCAGGAAGAGGGCTGCAGTACTGCACACAGCAGCAAGAGGTGCTCAAGAGGCGAGAGCTCTGCACATAAGATTTCAGGGACTGCTCGAAAGATTGATCATTCTACTCAATGTTCGCTTTGACCTGAAGACTTCTCTGAAAAAAGAACTCCCCCTCATCTAGGAAATTAGAAGCCTCCAGGCCAGCTCATAGCTCTGAACTATTCCTAGCCCACGTGACTATTTACCCCCCTCAGATTCAACGTGAAAGATAAAGCCGAGACTAAACTGAGGTGTCCTGAATTTGTTGGCATGAATAGGATACTGCAACTGGAGGTACAGCATATTTATCCTGGAGGTCTTATAAACCAGCTCTTCTCTCCTCTTCCTACAGGGGACAGCCCCCTTCTCATTCACTCCCATCTCTTTGCAATGGCATGCGGTCTCAAAATGAGTAGGAAGAGGTTATCAGCACAAAGTACAGGCTCCTTCCTGGTTTGGAAAAGGCAATCCAAATTGACTTGCAAAGGCGATTTGGAGACACTCAATAGGGAAAGGTCTGTTTCAACAATCCACGTTAATAGATGGTCTTAAAAGAGAACAAGCCCAATATTTCGTCTTCTCCCAAATAGCTCAAGCAACACGAGAAGGGAGGAAAATTGAAGATAAACAAGAGTCCTTCAAAAAATTTAGATCCCTTCCCCCCCCACATCTGCTCCAGTTTGTTGCTGACGACTGCATCCAATCCTGCCTTTGAGAGGTCACCGTATTTTTAGGCCTAAGGCGATTAGAGGATTTTCTGTTGTGTAGCTAGGCCCTGCACGGTCAGCAGCCAGCAGAAATCACACTATGGGTCAACAGAGTCTGCTACCTGGGGCCAAGGGGAAAGCTTAGCCCGAGCCCACATAACTCTGTGTGCTCAGATAACCTTTGCCCCTGTGAGCTAAGGGAAGGAGGGGAGGACGCGGTGTTTCTGCACACAGGTCTGCAGTGCAGTTGAGCAGGACCGCTGTGCAGATTACTGGTGCTTAGATACAGCAACATCTGTTGAGTTCCTGATGCTTGTTCTTTATACAAAAAAAAAAAAAAAAAAAAAAAAAGTAATCTGACATTCTAACTCGGTTAGACATTAGCTCGGAGGCAGCGTGTGGGGCGCGGTTTCCCACACCCGCAGTGGGAAGCGCTGAGGTCACACAGGTCACCGCTTTAATGCAACATTATCAAGACACCTTCGAGGAAGTTGCCAGCTAAACCTCAGCAGAGGCAGGTGGGCCAACTGCAGCTCCGTTCCTCTCCTAGCGTGGCAGAGCTAGTGGTACTTTGCAGCACCCCAGCGCTGGCTGAGAGATGGGGAGAGATACAGCTTGGCTCTAGCCTGGAGTGTGTGAATCAGCTGGAACTCGCTGCATCAACCTGCTCTCCACCCCAGCCATTCGGGGAAGGACTCCAGCCACGCAGACGGCTTGCGAACAGGGTGCTAGGTTACGGGCAGAAGGCGCTTCCTTCCACAGGGCCTCAGCAAAGCCTGGGCACTGACCTACTGCCAGCAGGGGTTCTTTGGAGGCATTTTGTAGGCATGAGAAAACCAACAGGCTGCTGTATATAAACACTGCTGTTCCCTTCCCCATCGGTCCCTCGCTGTGCTTGGAAATCACCCAGCGAACTGAGAAAGCATAGCAGCGCCTGCTCCAGCTTAGGGCATGAACCAATATGCTGTTCGGCTTCAAAAGAGCCATGGGGAGTGACTTCTCCACGCTCCCCCTGACAGCATTCTGAAGCTGCTGCAGTGCCTGCACTCCACCCTAGGGAGCAGCTTCCCTTTCCGAGACGCTGCACTCCCTACAGACTCTGGCTGAGGTCCGCAAGTTCCAAATGGGGTCTATTCCTCAGACGAGGGTGCTCAACAGCCTTCGTGAAGCCCTGGGGCCCAGGTCCTGCGCACGAGGAACACTACAGCAAAGGCACCAAGGCGCGGTCCTGGCTAAACCTTTCAGTGGCATCTCCAACTCCCATACAAACCTGAGTCAATGCAGTAATCCCTGGGCTCCTGCTTAATGCCCATTGGAGACTGGTATCCATGCCTTGGAGGCCCTGGAATGCCCGGGACACCGTGCTCATAGAGGGGATCATGGTACTCTTGTTTGAATCCCTGAGGAGGGTGCGGAGCGGCTGGGACTATAGGCTCGGACATCTGCCTGTGGTAGACTGGGCGACTGTCTCCAGGAAGGCCTGGCGGAGGAGGGAAAGGATGGCAGGGCTCAGACAGCTGTCTCTGAAACCTTTGGGGTGGGGTGGGGGGAGAAAGAGAGAGAGAGAGAGAGGTTACTGTACGGTGTGAAACCATCCATTCCCAGCTCTGCCAAACAGGCAGCCCACAAGAACTCACGCCCATTACCCTGACAAAAGTAGAATACCTAGCCCTGTTTTCCCCACTGCTAGCCGCTACTGGCAATGCCCAGGGACCCCACCAAAGACGTTCATTAACTAGAGATTACAGGTGTCAAATGCACTTGCCCTCTGAAACAGAGGCTGAACTGCAATTCTGAGCTAACTAGCTGCAGCCTTAGGTTTCTGAGCAATGCTCAGAGACCGAGACTGGATTGGTCCCACTCCCACCCTGGGAGCCAATATGGAACCACTGTGGAATGGATGGAGAGGGCATTTATAGGTAGGGCTCAGGTGCATTCATGTACCCCAATTGCCTCTCAAGCCATTCACGGGCAGGAACCAGCTCCTACCAGGTAGCTGCACAGAGACTCTATAGCAGAGAATTATGGAGTTTGAGAACTAGGTCAGATGGGAGGTTTCCCATGTGGCTGGGACCATGCTGCTGCTGCTGCCAGTCAGGGCTGGGCCAAGGGCCTGGTTTGGTCTTTTAAAGAGAGGTGAGGGACAGCTTGTAACCCTGCTTCTCTGCAGTTATGACAGGATTTTCAGTCCTGGGCTTCTTACTCCCCAGGGAGAGACAGATAGAGCCCCCGAGCTCTAAGGTTTTTGGTCTCTACAGGCAGCCATATTGCATTGGGGGGGAAAACTATGTCTTGATCCCCCCAAAGGCTCTAGCTACCACACATGGACCCTTCCAGCCAGTGGGAAGCAAAGACAGTCCAAAGAAAGCAAGCCCATCACCTCCACAGAATGACCCAAAGCCAGGGGACATGGTAACAGAGGGGAGAGGAGGGCCAGGCCCTTGTAAGCGCCGAGGGGAGAGACACCTGCTGGCAGCTGTAAGTGGGCCAGCTCACAGCAGTGACTCGCATTCAGCCAGCCTTTTACTTGGGGACCTGGGGCACATGAAAGGAGAAGTGGGATGTTAGAGCCCCGATGATCCTGCGACACCAAACATGCGGAGAAGGGCCTTGTGGAATTGAAGCAGCATTGTGGGAAAGACGCTGGCAGGGCTACAGCCTTCGTAGAGTTCAAAACACCATCTTGGGGAAGAGTCTCCCATGGCACCGCAGTACCATCTTCTCCTTGGAGGACAGGGTAGATGGTGAGCCAGGAGCTCCCTCGTTGAGAGCACCACAGTCACCTCCACCTGGAAAGTGGCTTTCCACACACAAAGTTAGCTCATCACAGGAGCAACGTGGCTCAAACCGAACTAGCAACATTCTTGGGACCGCCATGCTCTCCCACAATGCAGATGGCTTTTTAAATGGAGTGCAGTTAGGCTACCAAGTCCTACGTGTACTTTATGATCAGGGTCTCTGTAGTCCCTTGTCAACCCCACTCAAGACAAAACCAGCAGCCATGTGGGCCCAGATAGATTTAGCCCATGGCAGACTCAGACAGGTGAAGGCAGCATTCAAGCAGTTTTTGTGCAGACCAAGTCAAGAGATGCTCATGAGAGGTGGGGCGGGCCCAGCCCGGACAAACCTGTTTCACTCCCTCCAACATCCGGCCCGGCTCCCAAGTGCTCCACTCCCCAGGCACAACCTGGTACCTGGGTAGCTCATCAAAAACGCTGGTGATGGAATCAGGAGATGTAACCTGTGCCACACTGCCCTGGATTAGCCAGTCATCCAAGTAGGGGAACACACACACTCTCAGCCAGCGCAGCTTGGCTTTAGGCCCCTCCCTACACCTGCCTCCTGTGCTGCTATGGGAGCTATCACCAGGCTACATCCAGATGAGGGTAGGGGAATGACATGTCACTGCCCTCCCCTGCCTCTCAGGGACGTTTACCATCTTCATGGGTGGGGCATTTGGAGCAAATCCATTCAGCCCCTCCCGGCAGGCCATCACTCCTAGCTCCTTGGTCAAGAGCCCGCTAGCCAGCTATTGGTAAACAAGGCCGCCTGCATCAAGGAAATTCACACAGACGTGGCTATGGCAAGGTCTAGGCCCCAGAAGACGGGCCCACTTGACCATGACCTTACAACATCTCTTTTCATACGAGGAGCTCGGGTTGTTTAGCCTGACCAAACGACGGCTGAGGGGGGATATGATTGCTCTCTTTAAATATATCAGAGGGATAAATACCAGGGAGGAAGAGGAATTATTCCAGCTCAGTACTAATGTGGACATGAGAACGAATGGATATAAACTGGCCGTGGGGAAGTTTAGGCTTGAAATTAGACGAAGGTTTCTGACCGTCAGAGGGGTGAAATATTGGAACAGCCTTCCGAGGGAAACGGTGGGGGCGAAGGACCTGTCTGGTTTTAAGATTAAGCTAGATAAGTATATGGAGGGAATGGTTTAATGGGATAACATGATTTTAGTCAAAGGAACAGCGTGCCATGGCAGGTAAATAGTATAATGGCTAACGAGGGTCAGGCTAGAGAATCTTGACTACGTGCTCTGGGTTTTACTGATCGCCATATTTGGGGTCGGGAAGGAATTTTCCTCCAGGGTAGATTGGCAGAGGCCCTGGAGGTTTTTCGCCTTCCTCCGCAGCATGGGGCAGGGATCGCTGGCAGGAGGATTCTCTGCTAATTGAAGTCTCTAAGCCACAGGATTTGGGGACTTCAACAGCAGAGTCAAGGGAAAGGGCAGGGAGGGCTTTGTGGCCTGCATCATGCGGGAGGTCAGACCAGATGATCATAATGGTCCCTTCTGACCTTAAAGTCTATGAGTCTATGTGAGACGAATACCTGCCTCCCGGGAGACCAGGGAGCCCCGTTCCTACCCCTTGCTGAGGACAAGACACCATGGACAGGGGACAGAGGAGAGAAGAGCCCCAGGATGTTCTGCTCCTGCGCTGTCACACAGCTTGGACTGAGGAGCTGGCAATTACATAATGCTGAATCCATTCCAACCTGAGAAAGCCAAGTGGCCTCTAATCTGCCTCTGGGGCTGGGATTAAGCATTTAACTCTCTGGTGGGGTGTGGGCCTCTGAGCTCTCGTGGATGCTCAAGTTGGCAGAGATCAACCTGGGCCATTGCAGAACACAACCCATCTGAGGCACCTCTAGCCAAGTGACCTGCTGCTGAACCTTGTCGCACATCCTTCCTGGATCCTTAACGCTCCAGTTAAGGAAGCCACTGAAAGGTGCCCAGGCGTGTGCCAGCAGCAGGCACAAGTTACGATTTGCAGTACCCGGGCAGGGGGTATGCCGGGGAACCCCCAGCCGGTGCCTGCAGGGGAGGAGATCAGGATGTGAAAGGCATCCGCCCCTATTTGTAATGCTCCAGAGGCTGAGTGCTGTGACTTGGGAGAGATGTGAACAGGAGCCCAGCCCAGCCCCCACCCACAATTTGCTGCTCAACATCTCAGCACCTTGAAAGGCGATCTCTACCAATCAATTCCTTTCCCAAGCACCAAGGCCCCTGGGACCTTTGTAACTGGATCCTTTGCAGCTGACGGGCCTGGATTACTCCACTTCCGATGGATGCCCCTCTAACCTTTCAGCCTGAAACTCTAGCACTGTGGTGGTATGGCCTCTGCAGGAAGAGGCACTTCCGGATGGGCGCGAGCCAGTAGCCGAAGCATAGCTTTCAGGTCGTCTGGAGCTCGCAGCCCTGGGGGCTGCAAGGCAACCTCAGATGCTAGTGCCATTCACTAGGGCTTTTTTGGAGATGGTGGCGGGGGGGGGGGAAAGCGAGGGGAGAAAGATGAGAGCAGAGATATCCAGGGAGGTGGGCTCAGCTTTTGAAACCCAGTGTTGACTTGTGTTCCTATGGTTTCCACTTGTGCAGATTAGGGAAGCATTTCACATCTCATCCTGCTTAAAATAAAGCGTGGCCAACTTTGTGCACTGACCTTCATTTGACTATAGCCCCCGCCTGCCCTGCCTGTTCCTCTGTGGGATCGATCCACATCCCGCAGTGGAGACCGAAAACGAAGCGCCCGTTTACAGAGGCAGAAATAGGGAAACCTGACAGATAAACAGGCCAGCTCAATTTGTAGCGAACCAGCCCCCCCCCGCTTTCCATTCCCCCGTAATTTCAGCAGATCCCATCTTTAAAGAATTCTCCGCCATGCACATCGTTGGCACTTCGGAGGGAATAAATCAATGGCGTGGATAACCCAGACTAAGGAATACAGATGAGGATGCAGACTTCCTGCCCCCTGAACTAGGCAAAAGCCCATCTAGGTCTTTTAAAGCAATCTACCTACCTAGGTTCTAGCAGCACCAGCTTAAGGAAAAGGACATGAACAAACAGCAAACAAACTTGAAACTAGGTTGAACCCAGATGCTTTTTTTGCACATCTTTGTCACTGCAGCCAGTCTTGTGTGTGCAGATATGTTCCACATAGCTCTATCTGGGACTTTGCTGGAATAAGATGGATACACAGCTTGGCAAGAGTCAAGCAGAGTAACTGATAAAATTCAGCATCGGGCTGAAAGGTAGAACTAAGTAGGTTGTCACGGTGCTCTCTAGCAATGGACTGAGTAGAGACAACGTGGAGCAGTGTCAGACACTCAGCAACGGGAAGGTTTACAAGCACTTGGGAGGCTATGGTTAAAATACACAGTACAATCCCAACAAACTGCAGAAGTGTGATAAAAGCAACACAATAATCCGAGATCAAGGAAGCACGACTGTCAAGTGATTTCCAGACATGAGGGAATGACTACATCAACAGATGAGCAAGAAAGTGGTACTGCAGAGGAGGGCTTCGCATTGTGATCTGCATTGCTGGAAAGTTGGGGTGAAGTGGAAAAAAAACATGTTGGGAATGTTGCCTTGTTTTGCAGAACACACAAATACTCCTAGCACGTCACCCCCAAAGCCTGGAGGACTTGAACCAGGGTGGAGGATGTTCAGCCAGGAGTTTTGGCAAGGCTGTGTGAACAGGGCGGCAGGGTGCTGGCTCCACTAGAGAATGTTCTCAAGAAGGAAGAAAGCAGCTGAGATTCTTGCAGGAAGTGACAAACGTTGCAACAAGCCCGTTTAAAAAAAAAAAAAAAATCCAGGCTCTGCAGTTTTCATATGTGCATTAAACTTCGAACACGAACAGAGAAACAGTGCAATTCACCAAAACTCATCTACTTGGCTCTGTGAAGGGAGGAGTCACGTGGCAAAAGCAGAAGGTAATTATCTGCCTTGACTCAGGCAGATTAATCCTCAGCTTGAGTCAGTACTATATTAGTGTATGGGCAGCACACTAAAAATGTTCTAAGGGAACTAGTGAATATTGAAGAAAGCAATACTATGCGAGGTTTGGAGAACAATTTCTCCTTGGTCTTAAGAGACTGGGACGTGTTCAGTCTAGGGAAGAGATGGGCAGGGGGTCAAGATATCCAAAGTGTATCTACAGATACGTGAAAGGCATGTTCTAAAGATCAGGGCCGGCTCCAGGCACCAGCCCACCAAGCTTGTGCTTGGGGCGGCACCTGGACAGGGGCAGCGCGGTGTGGTGCTTCGGCTCTGGCCGCTGGGGAGAGCGGAGCCCCAGCCAGGGCTTGCCGCCCTCCCCCCAGGGCTCCGGCTGCCCTCCCGCCTGGCGCCCTCCCCGCCCAGCTGCCAGGGAGAGCGGAGCCCCGGCCGGGGCTCGCCGCCCTCCCCCCGGCTCTCTGGCCACCAGGGAGAGCGGAGCCCCGGCAGGGCACTCCGCCCTCCTCCCAGGGCTCCAGCCGCCAGGGAGAGCGGAGCCCCAGCCGGGCACTCCGCCCTCCGCCCTCCTCCCAGGGCTCCAGCCGCCAGGGAGAGCGGAGCCCCAGCCGGGCACTCCGCCCTCCTCCCAGGGCTCTGGCTGCCCTCCCGCCTGGCCACTGGGGAGAGCGGAGCCCCAACCGGGGCTTGCTGCCCTCCCCCCAGAGCTCTGGCCACCCGGGAGAGTGGAGCCCCGGCCAGGTACTCTGCCCTCCGCCCGGGGCCCCGGCCGCCAGGGAGAGCAGAGCCCCAGCCGGGCACTCCACCGCCACGCTGGTGGGGGGAGGTGCGGCTGGAGGCTTTTTTGCCTGGGGCGGCAAAAAAGCCAGAGCCGGCACTGCTAAAGATGAGAATCAATTAATGCCATCAGTAAGTGACGACTGAAGCAATGTGGGAATGGATAGCAAACAGAACCTATCACCTCTATAAAATCAGTTCAGATCCCACCCAGGGGCTTTGTAATCCAAAGAACTGGCTGCTCCATTTCCTAAATCAAATTAGTTTAGCGGTCCCAGTCCAAGTGCGGTTTGACTAGCTTCTACAACAAAACCCACAACTGGTACTGATCGGCACATTTACTGTAGTATCAGTCTGACGAGCAAAACGGGCAGACACGCCAAACTAACAGCTCATCCCTAGAGGAAGTCATTGCAGGGGTGGGGGAGGTCAGTGCCATCACGGCTAATGCTGTGTCTCTTCTGGGAAGAGCCCAGACAGTCTCCAAGGCTGCTGACCTGCGTCTTTTCAAAAGAAAAGAGCTCAGAGAAAAATCTGCAGAGATCCAAGTAATTGGTGTAAACTACAGCAAAGGAAGTTTCCAGTATTAACATTGATCATTCAGGCAATGGAGCAGACTGCCAGAAGAGCCCTCTAGGCACAGATCTAAGACATAGCTCCCAGACAGCATTCTCTAGTGTTCTGTGAAGCCAAAGGAAGGCATTCCAGAAGCGAGCTGTTGTATTGGAGTCAGAGATAACCCTGTTTTCCCTTTGGGAGGACAAGGCAGGCCCCAGGCTCACTCTCTGTTAGGAGAGGGAAAAGGGGAGAAAGTTGCCTAATGTTCGACATTGAAATAGGCGATATACCTTGACAAGTGTGCTGTTACAAGCCAGCCACCCCAGCTTACAATAATCCTGTGGTTCCAGGACTGGAGAAGGAATGTTAGCAACTACGCCACAGGTACTGCAGCGCCCCATAGAAAACTGTATTTCCTCTGCCCAACACATGGTGTGAGACCAAGAGACAACCCATCCCTGCCAAGGTGTGTGTGTGGGGGGGGGGGGGGGGGGGGGGGGGGGCGGAGAACATGAGGACAGCAGGCTTCAGCAGTGTTATTGAGGGGAGGGAGAAGAGGCATGTGACCCCGCATGTCATGTCTGGTCAAACGAGCAAAACCAATGAGGAAAAAGCATTCAGAACACAAGACACCCGGCTTCTTGCTGTGCATGCGCCGTGTGATAAAGCAAACCTGGCTCATTACCTGTGCTCTGCTGGATACTGGTTTTCAGGCATCATCTTAGGCATGTGCATGGGCTGATGAGGTGGCCGGGGCACAGCGAACGTTTGCTGCCTTGGCTCCTGGAGAGCATGCGGGGCCGACGCCTGGGGAGCCCCCCGCAGCGCGCCTGCTGGGGCAACATGGACAGCGGCCTGCACGGACGCAGCAGGTGGAGGGTGAGGAAGCGAGGAACTCTGCTGGGCAGAGGACACGGGGGTGGCAGGCGGGGTTAATGGCTTGAACCCAGCAGGGGGCTTCCTGTCATAGGCACTGTGAACAGAAGATGGAGAGGACCACGATGTAGTGAGTACAGCATTCACGCGGCTTCACCCACTGCTCAGAACAACCCAGACTTGTTTGCATTCCTGGTTGTCAGGCAGTGACAGCACTAACACAGCCCGATCCGCTAGCAGCCCCAAGGGAATCTTTGTACTTCACAAGAGTGACAGACAGGCTGCGTCACAGGGGCCTGCTTTAACACTTGCCACACGTTTTCCTCAAAGATAATTTTAGCTTCCACTCATGAAAAGTAAGAGAATAACTTGTCATATTCCCCCCCCCCCCCCAAGTCTCTTTTCAGTGCATTTTGCAGGAGTTAGCTGTGACCTGTTTGATGGACCAACCTCTGCTAATCGATACTAGTAGTTAACATGCAGCTGAGCATCACCTAGTACTCACTAGCAGTTAGATGGCACTATGCGTTAGAGAGCCGTGTAGATTTCGTTTCCAGGGAAATGAGCATTCTGAAGGAGCCTGCACGCACAGTGCTGTCCAGGATTCCTGGAAACCTTTGGATGTCTAAACAACTGCCTTGGTGCATGTTAACATACAAGAGCCCTAAAGCAACCTCTCCCAGAAGCCAATCCTGCCCATTTGCGTATGTAGAGTTGTTTTTATGGCTTAAATCAGCAATTGCAAACAGTGCTCATGGAAACACAAGGAAGTTTGATGCTCTGTGCAGCCTGGGACTGCCCTCACTTCCATGAGCTCAGGAATTTAATCAGTAAGAAGCTAGCTCTCAAAGTGAATGCGCTTTCAAATCTCCCTTCCAACTAAGCCTGGAGGGGTTTTCATTAGCAACACAGAGGTGATAACATCCGTCTCAGATGGATTCTCCAGCATCTGGTTTCCATGCCTTCCAGTCTCCATGCCACCCCCACCTTCTGCGGTCCTGGGGATGAATCTCAGTTCTACCTACCAATAGTTGTAGAGGCACTTGTCTCCATAGTTAGCACAGAGACTCTGGTCACGGCTACAGGATGACAGCTCGGAGGAAGGGCTGTGGAGTTCCCGCTTGATCTTTGTCGGAGGTGGGGCGTGAAGTACCACTAAAATCAGAGGAGGGAAAGAAGTGATTAACATGCATCACAGCTTCTCAGTCTCCATACTTGGGACTATTGCTGCAATCCGCTAGCATGGATTTCAATGAGCGCAGGGCAATGCAGGAGAAGGAAATGGATGGATACTTACAACACTTAACTGCACGTACTAATTAGTACGTAACACAATCCTTTTTAAGAGCAGAATCTCTCTAATTTTACTCCCCTTTATGCTTAAAATCTGAAATTTCAGCCAAAGTTTTGTGACAGTAACGCAAGATCCCCACGTACTGTTCGGGAGACGGGGCTTACATTCACACACCACCTTTATCACAGAGGATACTTTGCAAGCGACCTGCTTATTGCACCACTGGAACTCAGCCTCCCCTGGACTACAGGGCAGCCAGCCAAGCAGAAACTGTGCACAGCATGTTGCCCAGTAGCAGAGGTAGGGAGTTTTGGCCAGGCACCGGGAGAGGCCCATACTTTAAAGGAGCAGGCCTTGGTATCTTAGTGGTTTCAGATAGCAGAAAGGCCTCTTAGCTGTAATCTGTTCTATCAAGGACATCAAAATCCACACCCACTTCCTATTGCCTGAGCACATCCTCGAAAGCCAGGAGCTTCCTGACGCACAGCCTGGTACAGGAGGGCCAAGAATCAACGATGTTTCTTGCACAGAAAGCGACCCTCGCCACCATCATTGCAATCCAAACGCTACTTAGTAACTGCGAGCAGACCTACCTTCCACTGCCTTGGAACACAGGGGGCCAGGACCCCCAAGAAGGGACACACAAGCTAGCAAAGGGGGACAAGCCTCCAGCCTGTTCTCTGCAAGGAGGCAGCACAGCTGTGTCTTTCAGAGGTGGACTCAGAGTCCATTGGCTGGCCCCGGTCACCTGTGGAGGAGGATGTAGGAATACAGGCTGCATCCATATCCCACAAAGGGAAAACCATGTGTCAGAGTGATCGGAGACTTGTGCTGCTTCAGCTACAGATAGGGGCTTGGGAAGGAGAGCGGAGGGGACTTTAATAGGATGCTGGCCCTTTAAGGGAAGCTTCAGGCCTAGTACAGTCTGGTTCTGATTTCCACCAGAAAGCAGGTTGGATAGCAAGGGATTCTGGGAAAGGCAGGACCCTGTGAGGTATGTAAGCTTCTTGTTCAGTCTGAAGAATCCAGCTTCAAAGCAAGATCTGGTTGTGCATCATGAGTGGGGAGGAAGGGGTTATCCACTGAGCAAAGGACTGGAGTATCTCAGTGCAGATGCCGGAGCCCCAATCCATGCAATTCACCCGGTGCAAGCGGGTGCGCGGTGGCACCACACCCCAAGGAGCAAGAGAGCAATGCAGAAGCAAGACAGGAGCTCTCCCACCAGCCACGGCCAGACGAGACTGACCTGGAACAGTGGGAGGGCAGTATTTACTCCCCATATAGGGTAGCACGTGGCATCTAGTAGGGAGCCAGTCTCTCCTCCTGTCCTGGTATCACTGATGTCTAGGAGTGGTCACAGTTCTTTAATATGTGACCAGCAGAATTCCTGCAGCTCTGAGAAACAACAGCGACAATTCTACAAGCTGGTCTCTTCAGCGGCTACCCACGACCACCAAGCCACAGGAAACTACACTTTTCCTGCTCTGCAGGGAGCTAGAGTGCCACTGAAACAGTCACTGACAACAAGAGCTCGGGCCCGACCCCACCAGCAGGATTATCTGCTCCAGTGACAGGCCTGGACTGTCTTCACTGGACTGCCACCGGTCCTAGACACAAACCAGGCTGGAAAAATCCAACAGTTTCCCCTGCGGGTAGCAGGAAGACTGGATGAGGCTCTCTGGCCTGTGTCGTGCACAGGGCCGGCTCCAGGCACCAGCCCTCCAAGCATGTGCTTGGGGCGGCACCTGGAGTGGGGCAACACCTGGAGGGGGGCAGCGCTCATCCGGGGAGAGCGGGGCCGCGGCCCGGCTCGCCGCCCTCCCCCCGGCGCTCCAGCCGGCCGGGGAGAGCGGGGCCGCGGCCGGGCTCGCCGCCCTCCCCGCCGGGGGCCAGGGGGCAGCAGGAGGCTTTTTTGCCTGGGGCGGCAAAAAAGCCAGAGCCGGCCCTGGTCATGCAGGAGCTCAGACTAGGTTATAACAGTCCTTCTGGCCTTCGCAGCTATGAAAAGCCGGTTGAGATTTTTCCTTGTGTCTTTTAAAAGGAAGTGGGCCATTCAGTCGGTGAAACGTCAGCCAGTCAAACTTAGCCCCTGCACAGAAAACATAGAGACTAAGGCCAGGTCTACACTAAACAGTTATGTTTACCCAGCTATGTCAGCAGGAGTGTGAAAAAATCCACAAGCCCCCAGCTACATAGTTAAGCCTATTAACCCTCCACCCCCCTCGGTGCAGACAGTGGGAGGTTGACAGAAAAACTCTCGGGGCAGTGGTTTAACACTATAGCCACTGTGGCTGTAGGGAGTGGCTACACTGAAGCACTACAACTGTGCCACTGTTGCAATTTAAGTGTAGACAGCGACCTTCCACCATCGGCTAGTATTGGGCACCGCTCTGGGAAGAAGGGAAAAGATAAACACAAGGATTCTGGCCCAGCAAGTGTGTGGAGGGAGGTGGTCACTCAGCCTTTGGGGGAAGTCTACTGACTGCATAAAGAGAACTGCCACACAGCTCCCAGCTGGAGTACAGGTAGAACATTACATGTTGCTCTTCTGAGTTGGCAACTGGATTGTGCTTGCCTGCCGCGCTGTCCTTTTCAAGTAGGGAAGGGAGTGAAAAACAGAGCAACCCCTCCCCCAGATTCCATTTAGCACAAATGATGGTGTTTGCTGGCTCTTTCCATGAACGAGAAGGCAGCAGAGGGGGATCAACAGCAGACATGATGGCAGCCTGCCAGATGATCAGATATGTGATAACCACATCAGAAATAGTCTGGTGGTGCTTAGCATAATGCATGTTCCCATCGTGCAAAGCAAGGGCAGTTAGTGATCACTGGGGCAGTGGAGGAGCACCAAGAAGAGGGAAAGGCGGTGCAGAGCCTGCCCTCTGAGGGTATGTTTACACTGCACACTAAGCTCAAGCCCTACTTCTGTCCACACACAAATCAGTCTGATGCAGATCAGCAAGCATTCAGGGGCCAGGTCCTAAGACCATGCTGGGGGGTGGGTCAGAGCTCAAGGGCTGCTGGGACTTAGGTCAAAGCCCTGTCATTTTGCAGGGTGGACACACATCAAGCCGCAGATCTTAGTCAGAAGATCTGAGTAGTGCAGTATGGACCCTTAGCATGGCTGAGACTCCCAGGTCCACTAGCTGTAAACCCAGGCTTGCAATGCAGCGTGAATGCTCAACAACTGGCTTGGAAACACCTAGTACATACGCCTGGGTCCCACAGACCCAGGCTAAGCATGCAGCATAGACAGACCCTGAAAGGGCCGAACTGTGGTGACTGTGCTGAAGGGGAATGGGCCTGAGAGCTCATTGTAGGAATGCGTTTAAAGAGGGCCTGTTGTCATATCTACAATACACCTCAGAGGCTACATGAAACGTCTGTTTAGTTATAGAAGACAACGCTTCTGAGGCACGGCAGGGAGCCAGCGCATAGACTAAGTGCAGTGCAGCTCCGTAACTGCATGAATACAGCAGAAACCTGCTAACCTGCAAGTGAACAGACCCACTAAAGGACAGAATGTTTGCAGATTAGCAGAATAAAAACTACAGAACTAATGCCTCGGCGCACACCTGGTTCATTTGTCCAGCCAGCTGTTTACCTGGCCATTGTACAGCCGAATGTACTGTTACAGCTTGTCAGACATCGTAATCCAAGCCCCATTCTTAGAGCACTCTGGACTGAGAAGTGGGGAGATGCCACTGTTGTGGGTGTGATTCCTAGTGCACAACAGCAGCTAAGGTTCACGCTACAGGGTCTCACCTGTATGTTTGTGGACAGGGCAGTCAAGAAATGACTATGAAGAGTTGCTTGCAGTAAAGTGACTGAAGCCATTCAGACAGATCTGCTCTTTATAGAGCAACTTCACTGTGAATCCCCCGCTAGCTGGTTCCCAACCACTAGGCTTTACTGTCCAGACGGGAATTGAGTATTTGTTACCGGGCCCTAATTTGGATTCAAAATTTAATCTGGAGCCCTCAAAAAGCAACACAGAAAGATGCCATCCTACCCCTGAGAGAACAGGAAGACTCATCCCTGAACTGAGGGCAAGAATATGGAAAACACTTTTTACTAGGCAGCTTTGCCTGGAGTACAACACTTCCTCCCAAGAGCCAGCTGCAAACCAAGCTAGAGCGCCCAGCTTCTTGAGCAGATTTTACAGGAGGAAGCTTTTCCTCCATGAGTGACCGGTTCACACGCACATCCCCAGAAGCCTTCCACGAGGGAAGCACACAAGCAAACCCACCAGCAGATTGGCCCCTTCTGCAATTGTGGACGAATACTTTGGAAACTGTGAAGATAAGCAAGCAAGAAGGACCCATGTGTTTTACAAGGACAGACCTGCTCAAAACTTGGGGCAACTACAAGTTTTGACGCAGCACAGACATGGGTGGCTCCCGTCTGATTCAGTGAGGTCCCCTGGGTTTTGCTACACCATTACCATGTCCACTGAGCTCCTGGAAAAGGGAATTCCCCTGCTCAGATATTGTCAGTGGAGCTCTGGTCTCTGGAGCACTCCCTGCCCTTTGGCAGCATGCTAGTCAATCTGCTCTCCCTTCCGACACCACTGGACCGGGAGACAGTGGTTTGCTACAGAGCACAATGCAGAAGGCAGAGTCCATGGCTGTAGAAAGCCCAGAATATAAAGCTTCAAATTATGGGTTATCAAAGCCTTAGGAGTCATCTGGTTTTGGAACCTGCTTCCACAAGGCTCAACAGAACGGCACCTTGGGGTTTTGCAGACAGGCGGCCCCATATATTTAACCTTTCTTGTTTGCTGAAGTTGCAGCTATTTTAGCATTGATCAGGCTTAACAGGGCTGTGGCTCTGAAGGTCCAGTGAGGCAGACCCAGCCATGTGCAAGTCCACCCTGGCTGTTGGGGAGCCGGCTGTCAAACAGGGTCAGGAACCACTCACAGCTTGGTTTCAGATAGCTCAGGGGAGAAGTTAGTGCCCATTTGATGGTAGCCTTCAACTACCTGAAAGGGGGTTCCAAAGAGGATGGAGCTCCACTGTTCTTAGTGGTGGCAGATGACAGAACAAGGCGCAAAGGTCTCAAGTTGCAGTGGGGGAGATCTAGGTTGGATATTAGGAAACACTATTTCACTAAGAGGGTGGTGAAGCACTGGAATGGGTTACCTAGGGAGGTGGTGGAATCTCCATCCTTAGAGGTTTTTAAGGCCCGGCTTGACAAAGCCCTGGCTGGGATGATTTAGTTGGGGTTGGTTCTGCTTTGAGCAGGGGGTTGGACTAGATGACCTCCTGAGGTCTCTTCCAACTCTAATCTTCTGTGATTCTATGATCTGAAATCTGGTTTATTCTCAGTAGTTATATTTTCTGCTAGGTATTTTAGAGATGTTGCCTCTATAGTAGGAGCCAAAGGAAATATTATTAGCAGTCTAGTGTCTTCTGTGTGGGTCAAGATGCGCCTCATTCTGTTCCAACTCTGGTAGCCAGAGAAGCGGCACAAAAAGTTGGGGCTAATCCAATTACTTTTACAGGATTTTTCCTCCCCACTGTACTTTGAAGCTGAAGTTTGTCAGCTGCTGTATATACTCTGTTTTGGTTGGGGTATGGTCTGCTGGGGGGGGGGGCATCTCACTCAGTAACTCGGCTTTGATCTGCTTACTTCAAAAGCTAAGAGCCGGAATACAGTATCCCCTTTCTCACTACTGAAATAACACCAGCTCCGAGTTAGACAGCTAGCATTGCAGTGAGATACCAGCGTGCACCTAAACAGTCTCCACCTTCTTCATGGAGCTATTGCCACTGGCCAAAAGAAAGTGACCTGCAAAAGTTCCACGTCTCTGAGGCTTAATGGCTCCTGCAAAAGAGGACCCCAAGGATCCTGCTGGTGGTGGACACAGGCCAGCCCGGTCCACTGCCCTGAAGAAGCAAAGCTGTCCCCGCAACCCATACAAAGCTGTTCCTGGCTGGCTTAGCTCCGGCGCAGCTGGAAGAGGCTGGGCTGGGTATTGAATTCTGGGGTGTGGAATGAAGCAGTTTGGATGGTTGGGGGAAGAGAGGCAGCACATGGAGGGTTAAATGCATGAGAAATTAGGCAGTGTTCATTATTGTATGAAGCCAATAATTAGAGCCTTGCCTTAGTTACTGCTCCTTTGGGAGAGGGCCCTGTGGGTCAAAGAGCCTGGAGGCACACGTAACTCAGCACTGGCAGTAACACTGCCTCTGTCTGCTTGCACAAGTAGTCGTGTGACAAATTCAAATGCCCATCCTACTGGCCGTTTGAACTTGCAGATGGGTTTACGGAAATACCCCTAAAAGTGAAGTTAGTCAGATTAAGGTGGAATAAAAAAAATTCCACGCCCCGGAGTAGTTCGAAGGACAGTGTCCCTTTAAAACCTAAACCAGATCACTCCCAGTTGAGGCTGCCTCTGACATACTCAGAGTCTGTTCACTATATATATATATTTTTAAAATCAACTAATAAATGCTTAACCTAATTAATTGCTAAAAGCAGCCACTCTAGGCAAGGGAGGACATCAAAGTTCATTACCCAGTAGTGACTGAACAATACAGCCAGGCTTAAACAGAAGTGGAGTATTAGCTCTACACAGTCTGAATACATCCCCCATACACTCGGAGACACCAGCCCTGAACTAAGTGCTCCCAGCCTTCCCGGCTAGTTAGCTGCTCCCCAAATGCCCCCAGGGCTAAAGCCCCCAGCATGGAACCCCCCATTGCTCAGCTGGTACTAAGGGACTAGGAGAACTCCTGAGAGAGGCTTCATAGCTAAGTCACTCCCCAGTTCTCTCTCCAACCAGGAATGGAGACGAGGCAGCTCAGCTCTAGGCTCATCTAATTAAGTTGGTCATCACTAGATTTAAAAAAAAAAAAAAAAATTGCCTGAGATCAGAGGGCGCCGCAGAATCCTTTATGGCGTGTAGACCTGGCCTTCAATTCAGGGCCGGCTCCAGGCACCAAGCACATGCTTGGGGTGGCATCTGGTAAGGGGCAGCCAATCTTGGGGTGGTGGGGGGCAGTGCGACGCGGCATTCCATGGGGAGGGGGGGCGCTCTGGCGGCGCGGCACTCGGCTGGGGGGGGGGGGGGGGGGGCCGGCGGGGCTGCGCTTTTTTTCACTGCTTGGGGCAGCAAAAAAAGTTAGAGCCGGCCCTGCTTCCATTGGTCAGTCCTTCTCCTTCAGGAGACACGCAGAGACGGGCACTCACAACTGTGCCATTTGCTGGGGCAGGGAAGAGTAATTACTCTCTTGATCAATCCTTGCTTTAGTGAAGGCAGAGGCATTCGGCAACGCATGGTAGGTTTACTGGGCCCCCCTCTCTCTCTCATTAAGCGGCAGCTACACTTCCCAAGTACATTCAGGCTGCCCTTCAGCATGTCTAGTGTTAATTCCCTCCCTTGGAGAGAAAGACTATCACACCCATTAAGCCTGGCCTTGCTGAGCAGTGGAGCAGCAGGGAAAGCAAAAGGAAACATATTTTGGAGGTGCTCCAGCTGTCAATCACAGGCATGTTTCTCTCCAACAGCCTCTGTGTTGTTTGAGCGGGTTGTTTTTCCGCCAGCAGCACAATGGGGCCTGGTTATTCATTGAAAAAGTCTGCAAGCGGGCACCGCCCTCCATTCACAACCAATTTGGAACGCTCCATTCATTCAGAGACCAAAAAACAATCCCTCCCGCTCAGCGCTACCATTCAAGAAAAGGGAAACGACACTTAAGATCATAACAGAGACCAGCTGTCCACACAGAGAAGCCTGCGCTGTGCGCAACGTTTACATAAGGAATTCAAACACTGCAGGAATGGCCTGCACTGCGCTGGGGAACTTGGCTTCTTGCAGCGTTCGCTCCAAACCCGCTTGATTGTGCAACTCAGCTTGTGGCGAGGGCCGGAAACGCCTTTCGGCCAAAGGAGGGGGCAAGAAGTTAAACTTGGGCTCCTTTGTTCAAAACAGAACTGCAGGGTGCTAATGTCTGGGTGAGATTTCCCTCACTGACTTGGGCAGTGGACCACTCTGGGACCCTCCCGGAACTCCCCGTCCCTATTTCCCCTATTCACTGGGAGGAAAGAAGATCTGCCCAGCCACACCTCAGCAGCCCTGCTTTGCTTCTGGGAGCTGCAATCAACTTGGAGAACTGCTGATCCTCACAAGGGACTGAGCATGCTCATGGCCAGCAGAGGGTAGATGCATTACCGAGGTTCCAGGGAATGGGGAGAGGAGCATGAACTGCAGAGTTCCCTCCGTGTACCAGAGGTGGAAAAAATAACCTTCAACAGCTACTTTTGGGGGATTAAAACACATGGCAGGGGAGTGCTTGTTCTGATTGCCTCTCCTAGGCTGCATTAGAGCTGGACCCATGACACCCCCCACGGCTGGCCTTGGAATGAGGCATATTTCTGCCGGCCAGTTCATTTCAAACCATCCTGTGCTTCACTTCCCCTATGCACCGGGAGGACACAGCAGCGGGCAGGGCCCCAGTAAGAGAACCATCAGTGAGCTAATAACAAAAGTGATCATAATCCATTATTGGCACCAGCACCGCTTCCCCGGGCGCTGCCTAGGAAAAGCTTGCTGTGCCAGCGCAAGGCTGGAGCACTGATGTCTCAAAGGCCACGTGTGAGGGAGCACACACGCGCGAACAGGCTTCCACCCTCTCAATTCTACTCCTCTCCACTAGAATTAGAAGCTGAAAAAAGCAAGTGACTAGTTTAACTATAAAGAAGGTTAGAGAATGCATCTCCCCATACCATTATGAGATGCAACCGTGAATGTGGTACTGGCAGGATGGAACCCACAAGAGCTGCTCCATGTTTGAACTGGCCAGGTAAGCGATTTGCTGCTTCCAAGTTCTGCTCTTGCCTGGGGGCAGCACCAACACATTAGCCTAGGACGGACCCTCTGCCCTACCACCATTGAAGGGAACCTGTTTGCCCAGCCTGGCTTTCACTACAGCATTTTATTACATTTCACACCATCAGCCTGACAGAGCTTTTTATGAGTCAGACCAGAAAATACCACTTTACCCCATTTGACCCATCAAACTCATGTTCCTGCCTGTATACTCAATCCTAGAAACTTAGTTTCAGAATCTTTCCACAAGGCTAAGTTTAGGTTATTTAAAAAAAGGATTCTAGCATCCAACGCCATCGCCCCTTACTTAGCTCACCACAGTGAGCTAGTATCCTCGAGCGGATAAGAATTTGATTCGCTGTTGGAAAGGAAAAAAGCAGATGTCTGCCAACTATGTCCTGCGTTGGTCTCTGCAGGAGGTCCAACTAGATCAGAGGTTCTCAACCTTTTCCGCACCGTGGAGAAAAGGTTTGGGCCCCATAAAGAAAGGATGAGTGGCAGCAACACCCTAGGACTACTCACAACCCTCAAGTTACGAACCCCTGGGGCTAGATCTTAGGGACCTCGTCTGGTCTTAAAATAAAGCCTATAAAAGATTCAGGGCAAGAATCCCAACCAATCCCTAGAGCTGATCCCATCTTGTCTCTTTGAGAAGTCCAAGGGGGGGTGAGGGGGAAGAATGACACTTTTCAAGCTCTAATTGAAGCCTTTCATGTCAACCTAGAGCTTTTATTTTCTCCATTTTACTGACTCTCCAGAGGGGATGAGAAAGAAGGAACAGGCATTCTCCTGTGCAAACAAAACAGACCACAGCCATTCACAAGTAAGTTCAAGGACACCTGCTGATTCAAATCCTTCTACTCTCCTTCATAGCAGTAACACATGCCTAACCCCTTTCAACCATGTACTGACTTTGAAGGGATGCTGTTGACTCCAGTATCTGCCCAGATCTAGGTTCTGTAGAATCAAGCTCTGAGAAGGTCAATAAACAAGTGAACCTTCTTTGTCATTTTTGCAACCAATATATTAAAGGAGTGACCACCGTATAATAGGACTGGCTGACTCCACTGATTTCAGCTGTCCAGGCTGAGAGAAATGCAAGTAAACAGCACAAGACTTAGGCATTTCTAGAGAATCCAGCAGCATGGTGCTCACTTGTTTTGTTCGCACATTTCGCCGCTCTGTGCCTGTTCAACCTTTATTTAATCCTCAGGGCGCTGCCATTCAGGAACGTGCCTATGGGGGTCACACAGCAAAGCTATAGCACAGCATGCAACAGAACACCAGCCTCCTGGCTTTCTTGGTTTTAACCACAAAACCATCCCTCCTCTGAACGAAAGCAAAGTGACTTTATTTGCTTTAATGACTTAAGGTGTTACTGGGGCCCGAGGGAAAACCTTGCTTACAACAAACTCTGATGCTTTAAAGAACACCATAAATGTAACAGCCTGTTAGACAGCATGGCGCTGATCCTGCAGCAGCAGATCCCTGTGGAGCATCAATGAAGGTAGCAATCGACACAGGGAATGGCCATTAGAGAGCTCACAGCAGGAATAGGGCCTTAAAATATTTGCCTGCCTCAGACTAACCACCTGTCGAATGGGTATGAGTGGCCAGAGGTCACAGAGGGTCCCATCTCTCTCGCCTTTGTTCCAACCATGCACTGGAACCCCTGGCTGTGCGCACATCCATCCCCAGCCACTTCTGGGAGATGAATGTTACAGCTACAACTGGGAAAGGGTCTCAGTTCAGGAATTCAGCCTTTGACGCTGGAGACTGAGAGGAACTTTAGGTCCATGGCTCCCTTATCCTGTGGAGAGCAGGGGATCATTTCTCCTCTACATTATAACAGGATACAACTAGGCTTGGCAGAATTCCATTTTTTATATATTTATTTATTTCAACAGAGAATATCAATGTTTATTTTAAAACATTTTTTCAATATATTGTTTAAATTATCAAAGTTGTGCAAAATGATGGGTTTTAAGTATTTTTTTTTTAATGTTTGCAGGTGCTGGAAGTTATGGTGGGGGTCAGACTAATTATTTAACTGTTTGAATCTGTGTCTCCTGTCATTAAAGTCTCATAACCGTTAAAACGCAAACTATTCACATTAGATGTCAAATATACAACGTCAATACCCTTAAAGAACTCTAGGGTTCTCAAGTAGCAGTTTTCTTACTTTGCCGCTTGGTAAATTTTGATCATCATCAATGGACATATTTGTCTGCTTGTGTGTTTGGTGAAAAAAAAAAAAAAAATCAAGGTGTACCAACATTTGCCAATTAAAAAACGAAATCCTTCCAAGCCTAGATACAACACATGATAAAGTGACCCTGTCACCCAGAAGATTATAAAACTCCAGTTTGCTCTTAAGTATGACCTTATAGAAAATCTTCAGAGGAACGGGTTTGATGAGACCATCTCTGTTACTGTGAAATTAACAGCAAAAACTGGTAGCGGCTTTTCTTCCCGAAGCCTTCGCTGCATTGTCAAACTTCTGGCAAGGTGTGGCTGATGAGACTGACTTTACCCAGCCCCGAGAATGCCAGACAGAACATTTGCCACGAACTACGTACAGGAAGGGTCACTATGGGCACACTTTGTCCTCCAGAGAGGCATTTGCGGGACCGGAAAAGACACCCAGCATTCTCGTGGTGCGGCTTGTCAGCTCCACCGACAGTGGTTTGTGAATATTATGTTATGTTATTGCATAACAGCAGGATGAAGCAAAGCACAGTCAAATCCCCAAAGGACAGCAAAAAACTCAAAATTAAGGCCCCCACCCAATCTCAACAATAGCAAATAAGGACAAATGTGTCACTTGTGTTGACAGTGTCCCTTTAAATAGTGCAGCAGCTGGGTTCAATGCCAAGACCGCACGTGCAATAGGAAACATGGACTATGGTGTTCTTGCAGCAGTCTGTATCCACAGGCGTTACTAGACACTGAAATCCAAGTGTTCTTTATGCTCCCCTTAGTACTTCTTGACCATTCCGTTTATAAAAGAAAAGCTACTGGAGTGCAAGACTGCCATCCCACCCAGAGGAAGCTGCACACGGGTGCATTCCAGGCCCCACCATGACCTTTTACAATACGCAATATTTGTATTCCTCTTTACAGGCCAGTGAGGGCATTAAAAAAAAAGCTATCAAGGTTTTAGCCCCAAAACAGCCTTTTGTTGCAAGTGCAAGTCTGTTCCAGATACTCCTCATTTGCAGCCAGCTCCCTTCGGGGAGAGTTCAGTTTTCTCCCTCCCATCTAGCAAGTGGGGGGGGAAGAGAGAGAGAGAAGGAAGCCAACAAGCCAGCACTGGCTGCTACCAGCCTTGCCGGCAGTATGATAGCACACCCCCAACTCACTGCTTCTTCTGCAGGTTGTGTGTCCCCCTCCCTATTTTCTCCTCCCCATCAGGCCGCAGAAAACCTGGCAGAACCCCACTGCGGGCTCAGGTCCTGAAGGTTGCTACTTGCAGGACTCTTCTTAAGGAGGGGGGAGGCAATTCCATGGTTTCTCCAAACCTCTCACTTCAATTCAAGTTTAGGCACCAATGCAGTAAGCTGCTCTGAGCAGGCACAGGGTTTCCCCAGGGCAGGACAGATAATGGCACATAGTGTAGCCCCCCTGCCTTCCACCACTTCTTCCTCCTCTACCCTTTGCATCAGGTGCTCTAGGTTTCAAGGGCAGGAGGATGAACTGCCTTAGCCCAAGAAAAAAAATATTCAAATTCTTTTAGTGCTGCTACGCCATAAAACCAAGATGTCAATTTGAAGTTACCTGGACAGCCTCATTTCAACACAAACTCCTCTTTACTCAGCTTGTTTCAGTTAAGTTATCTTCTGCAGCAGAAGAACACATTTTAGCTACCCAAGCCACAGACAAGCCTCTTCGACCTGAAAGCTTATGTCTCTCGGCTCACTCCGAAAACCCCAGTGACCAGGAGTGGTCATTTCGGCTCTCTCTAAACTCCTCAGGTTACATAGGAATAAGACTGCCGAGAGGCATTTGAAAGAACCTCAGCCAAAAGAGTCACCCTCCCACACACACTGCAGTTTATACTGCTCCGGGCAAGAACTGGAAGGGCTGGGCTAGAATGTCAACACAGACTTGTGTTTCTGACTCCAGGCCTGCCTTTTATCTCCAGGCAGAGAAAGTAAAACATGTTGGTTGTCTGGAGCAGTTTCATGGCAAGCATCCCACTCGCTTAGAAATAATCAAAGAGCAATAATTAACATGCATTTACTGTAGCATAAGATACTCTGCTGCATGCTGTGACAAAGTTTCAGCAAAGAATCTGTTCCACTGCAGGCTAAATTTGATTTCCTCTACGTTCTGTAGCAGTAGGACTTAGTACAAAGGCCTATTAATAAAGACCAAGCTGGTATTTATGTTTGCAGTTAACAATCCAAGAACATCCTGCTTTTATTTAGCCTCTAACGCCAGTATGGTCAGTCCAAAATACACACAGGGAGAACATACAGACACAAGCAGCTTGCTGCATATAAAAGGGGGAAAAAAAAAATAGGAGCTCTAACTGGCTCAGGTGTTTTCTATCATCACTGTGACTAAGGAACAATTCTCTTTCTGATGCAATTCACAAGGGACTGCATTTTCATCAATCTTCTTTTAAACATGCCTGCTTGCCAGTGACTAATGCTCCCTGATGCTGCTCAGCACAGCTCGAGTTTCACCAGTCAGCTTTGCCCTTGACAGCCTCACTAGGCTACAACTAGAAAAGCTCCGAGGCCATCACAGAGAGATGTTAGCTCTCCAAGTAGCACTGCACCTGTGTTCCTATCAAATTGATTTTAAAAGCTATTGTATTATGGACAATCAATCAGAGGGGGTTCAAAAGAATCCCAGAGATCCAAGTTCACAGATGGTAAAATATCTTTACAAAGCTAAAAGAAGAACAGGAGTACTTGTGGCACCTTAGAGACTAACAAATTTATTAGAGCATAAGCTTTCGTGGACTACAGCCCACTTCTTCGGATGCTGTAGTCCACGAAAGCTT